>NC_047514.1:2334421-2695671 GCF_902827115.2 Pseudochaenichthys georgianus | reverse complement strand
AACCAAATAAAACGCCACACATTTAAGAAGGTTTAGAGGGAAAAGTTGTGGACAAGGTGCACGGATAGAGGAAGGCAGTTTGAGCCTCTAGTGTCCTCAGTTTACCAGCCAAACCAATTTAAGTGACGCATTGCCGCGGTATTGTGATGTGCGTTTGGTAAAGCCCCTTGACTACTGGCCTCCCCTCGGAAAACCGCTTCAATGTGATGAATGATTCTGTTCTGCATCTTTTTATAGCTGGGAGTTTTCTGACGCCATTTTTTTGTATCGCAAAATACTTAATACAGTCACACACAAACACACCCTCTTATTTTCTCTGCAGATGTTGCCTCACTATAATGAACTGTCCGTTGTGATATCCCTGGGGACACGTTACACACATACACACCGGTTCTACAAGTTACACACACAGTGACTTTGACACTCCCAACACAGCAGAGCCAGTCTTACCGAGTCTGCAGTTTGCCCATTTGCTGCTAATTGGCTGTGTGGTTATCACTGCGGCGACCTGAGCAGGAGAATGGAAACTGTGTTGCATATACTCACACCCACACATATTAAAATGCTTTCTTCAATTAGAAGGTCATTGTTATTCACTGCTCTCTCACACCCGGCCCTTCCTGTGTCACAGTTAATAGTAAGAGCGCAGACACAAAAGCACACAATCTTGGTCTCCATTCATCTGCTCCCACGGGAGTCGGTGACTTTCTGAGCTGATGTAAGGGAGAGAAAGTCTTCCCGCTGCTCCCCTCGATCCCTTCCTGTCTGATTGCCCGGGTTTGATTCCTATTAGTGCTAATCGCCTGTGAGATCAGAGTCCTTAAAGCGCCATCACTGCGGCCCTGCGCATCAGATCACCTGTCGATCAATGTGTCACACAATTGTCAACTAGTCAGCACTTCATTGTCGTAGGTGAATTGTTTGTCTGGAGAATGAAAGACTCGTCTCATCCCCTGCAAGGAAGCAGTCGTTGTTGTTACTGCAGTCTCAATGTATCCTGCTGGTTTGGGCCAATCGGATCAAGGCTCATTTCTTAACAGCCTCTCAAAGACTAGGTGAAGAAAAAATACAAGATACGTCTTCTGCAATTAATTTCCTTGATTACTTTCTGGGCGATATTGATGAAAATGCATCAGTCGTGAATTCCCTCGTGGACTATTGTGTCTTTGCTTGGATTGCCCGATAATGAGGTTGGTCTTTACTTTGTGTCTGATATCTGCAAATAACTAAGTCAGGAGCGCCAGCCTGCTGCATTTAAACACACAGGGAAATGTGTGTTAAAAGCGGTAGTAGGAATCCTCTCCTTATTCTTACTGGAGTCTATTTCCCCAGATAACATAAGAGGAAAGCTGAGTATGTAAATCTTCAGGTTGACAGATTAATGAATTGTTGTTTTTTAAAATATGATTTCCCTTTTACCAAGGCTCAGTGCAGTGACTCCAAAAGCTAACTGTCTGGCAAAGTAAAACATCATACGCGCAGAATTCAGATTTTAAACGCTACACAAATATATAACTGAAATTAATTCAGCCTTGATCTCGACCGGTATGTTTGTATTCTGTCTGTTCAGTCAGCGGGCCTTACCACTTTAAAATGTCACATGCTACAAAATTGCTCTTAGTTTTTCCAAATGCTTTTAAAGATTCATAAGTGAAATGTCAGGCTCCCTGCTGGGAAACTGCCAGCGAGCAAGTGTTGGTGACAGCGAGTGAAAAGCAAGAGGCAACACTGTCACACGATGAATGTGCGCTACAACAGAGCAAAAGCAGTAACTCAAACCAAGACAATGTCTGTCCTTTGCAGGATCAATCCGACGAGTCTCCCGCCCGCTGCGGCCGCCACCCGACGCCGCCCGCCAAGTGTTCGTCCAGCGAGATGCAGTGCCGCTCAGGGGAGTGCATCCACAAGAAGTGGAGGTGTGATGGAGACCCCGACTGCAAAGACGGCAGCGACGAAGCCAACTGTCGTAAGTACACACCAGCTGTCGTCACATAAATAAACAAGTTAACATCATAAAACATTTGTTACCCCAGCACGTGGGTAAGACTTCTTAAACTGTCACTTTGTATCCGTCAGATGTCGTTACTCACCTGCTTTTTCCAGCCTAGCTTTCAGACTGCCAAGGCAAATAAAAGAGTTTGGGATGTGTCACTGAAATCAAAGATATGCATCTTTATCAATTACTAGGAAGTTGACCCTATTGTGTTGTGAACCTGATGAAACATCTGTTTTTGAGAGACTTGAGGGTGTAAGTTGTAAAACCTCGTACCCCGTGTTTTATCTCTGACTCAAAGTCAAAAACCCATACGAATTCTATTTAAAATGACTGAAGAAAAGCACAAATCCTCAACTTTTAGAAGCTGGAGCCAGGGAATGTTGCCTTTTTTAAATCATATTTATCTTAAATTGCTATACCAGTATTAAAAATGATAGTTTAGAATCAGAATACCTTGAGTCCCACTGAGGGGAGATGTACGTTATTACAGCAGAAAAAAGTATTAGTTATAATAAAAACACACACATCCTGTAACATTGATTTTACTGCTTGAGTTTATCTCAATCGACACATTGAGGAAAGTTTCAGCACTACTTTTATGCGTAACTCAAGTGTGTGTGTGTGTCCTTGGCAGCTGTACGGACGTGCGGATCGGATCAGTTCAAATGTGACGATGGAACGTGTGTCCTGGGCAGCAGGCAGTGCAACGGCCTCCGAGACTGCGCTGACGGTTCAGACGAGGTCAACTGCAAAAACAGTAAGTGCTCCGTGTGCGCAGCTTTACAAATAACCGTTATAAATGTCAGGGGAAGAAAAACTGTGCTTTCAACTAAAGTCATGTTGGTCGAGAGCGTCTGAGGAAACGGTCGGTTTGCCTTCACAGTGTAGAAGAATTTCCTTTTTCTTCCATCTAGACCTTTTTGATTTTTCAAAATTCCTCCTTTGACTTGCATGTGGGTCAGAAGAAGAGAGGGTACTGGTGCAGCTGCATGTATTTTCCAAGTGGTTTTCATGCACGTCATGTTGTGCTCAGCGTGTGTTCACTGAGATGTGTTTTGAAAGCCTATTACTAACAATGCCGTGTTGTCGTGTGTGCTGATGGAGAAGAGAAATGAATCCTTCTGGTTATCAAGTTTACATGAGCGTTTGTTCCGTCTCCAGTAGCATACGCCTTGGCCGTGTACACACAGTAGTTATGGAAGATCGTCACTAGATGCTGAAGGTGTTTGTCACCATTTGAAAATGCAGCCATTTGAGGTTCCTGTAGCTGTGGGCAGAAAAGGGCTTTAGGTGTTTCAAACCTGAATGTTTACTTTGTTACAGAATCCTGTTTTCTCACTCATTCGAGCCGGTCTATTTTCTGCAGTCTGGCTTTCTCAAGTTCAAATGGAGTTTAAAAGCTTGTGGCGCTTTAAGGAGAATGTAAACACTTAAAGAATTGTTGGTCATTTTGGGAAATGTGGCTATTCGCAAGAAAGGAAATTGTGTTGCGTATAGAAAGAAAGTTGATGCCATAATTCTTGGTATCAAGTACTTCGATTGATCCACTGGGTGCTTAGCTTAGCTTAGCTTAGCTTAGTTTAGCATACAGACCTGATGAGGGCGAAACTGCTAGCCTTGATCTGTTTAAAACCAAAAGGTAGAGTCCTGATATGAAATGATGCATTTGCAGCTTTCTGGGTAATTGGAAGTTTGTGTGTATTAAAGTACGCGTGTAAACGTCTTCGTATCCCTCCACAGTGACTCAGTGTAACGGACCAGAGAAGTTCAAGTGTCGCAGCGGGGACTGTATCGAGATGAGCAAAGTGTGCAACAAAGCCCGAGACTGTCCCGACTGGAGCGACGAACCCATCAAAGAATGCAGTGAGTAAAAAGAAGACTTGTGTTGCACTGGAGTCTGTTGATATGAGAGATCTTTTAGGCTGAGCTGTGACCGACCCACAGGGTGTCCGTCTAGCGGAATCTGCCGATGTCCCTTGTTAAAAAGTCTCTGCGTGCTTCGCCTCCTGGCAGCTCTAAATGTCAGCAACGTGTTACTGAACTGCAAACACTCGAGCTCGGTTTCCCAATAAAAACAAACCAAAGCGCAGAAAGAAGATTTAACATTTCGACTTGTCTCGACAGGCCACTCGGTCACTGTTTACACGGCAAATTGCTTTTCAGGGAGTACATCTGATGACTTCCCCTCTGGGCAGGGAAGTGTCCATACTTTGAAAGATGCGAGTTGAATTTGGGCAAAAACTAGAGCACATTTCTCCCTGTCCAAATGGATGTATCTGATGTGTTTTCTGCCTTTAAAGTGTCCTGCACTTCAGCGCGAGAGAACGAAAAGTGCTTCTAAATCATTCTCTTTCATGGATCAAACAACTAGGCCGATCGGAATACTAAACGTCCGAGTTTTACCACAGCTCAGGAAAAAAAGATTATCGTGTAAATGATGAATTGAATGAAACCAAATAAAAGCTCCTTCTCTTGCTTCCAGGCTAAACTCTGAATACCTTTCAAAGAAGAATCTTGATGTAACATCAACTGTTGACTATTGAGCTCCAGTGTGTGTCTTACTTCCATGATGGCTGTCCCTGTTTAGTTTCAACAAAGCCGTTTCCTTCATGTGCTTCAGACCTCAACGAGTGCCTCCTGAACAACGGCGGCTGCTCTCACATCTGCAAAGACATGGTGATCAGCTTCGAGTGCGACTGCACGCCTGGACTTCAGCTCATCGACCACAAGACCTGCGGAGGTAGGTCGCCTGAACACTGGAGCTTTTTGACGAAATATTTTCACTGTCGAACCAAATGTATTTTGTACTAGGGATATCTTTTAGCAGTTAACATGTATTTTCCAAAAGAAAAGTTGTTTTAATGTTGCAACATAAGGATAATGCTTATATGTAATCGATAGTCCGCAACCCTTAAGTTGTGAGGAAGCATACTGTCGGATGAAAATGACTTTGAGTTGGATAGTGTGAGAAGATTGAATGGTTGCTTTATTGAATTACGCTCTGTATTTGGCAGCTTTTATTTTTTGTTTCCCACAGGTCATTAATTTACTGCATGTGAAGTGTAGGCTACCGTAGCAACAGATTTTCCGCTTTAATCATCACGTTGCTCACAATGAATCCCGATGACAAAGCTCTTGGCAGGTTAATGTCCTGGATGCTTTGTTTAGACTGAGGTGTGTTGCTATCCAACAGGCTGGGTCACACATACTTAGGGCTGCAGGTATTTCGCTTAAGGCTGGTACGTGGTCATACTTTGCCCTTCTGTCCTTCAAAGGCTTTAGTGTGCACTGTGATTGGCTGTTGTAGTTTAGTATTCCATCTCTAAATCCTCTTGATTATATTCAGGAGTCTCTGTTCCAACGCTTGTGTTATTGAGCCAGACTTGGCACGAGCACTCCTCTGGATACTGGGAGGTGTGTAATCCCTCCTGGAGTGAAAACACTGGTTGCATAATTCTCTTAATTGACTCCCAGGTACAAGATAACTACTCAATCATCTGCATGTTAACATTTCATTCTGACGAGGGCAGACACATCCATAGTGATTATATTCTGTATATCCCGAGCTCATTAGTTTCCAATCTCATGCAATAGATATCATGGGACTGTTTCAGAAGGCAATTGTTTTCAGAGCCGTGTGCAAACGACTGATTATCCAAATTAAGTCATTCAGCAGACGTGATTCAACAACTAGTTTTTTCCTCACCCCTCTTCTCTTCATCCCTCTCTCCGTGCAGACATCAACGAGTGCATGAACCCCGGCATCTGCAGTCAGATCTGTATCAACCTGAAGGGCGGCTACAAGTGCGAGTGCCACAACGGCTACCAGATGGATCCCACTACCGGAGTCTGCAAGGCTGTTGGTGAGTGCAAAGGAAACTAGGAAGTGGATTCGAAACGTGTACAAAGATATCGTTTGAGAAATGTTCATTCAGAAGCAGTGATGTGAGAAAGGTATGCTATAGTTGGTCCATTTAGCGCAGCTTTCCTGTCATGCTCAAGGTGTGGAGAATTAACCAAGATGTCCTGTAGAAATGCTGGGTTATAATATAACGGGTTATTTACGGTGATGTATGGTCTGTCACTGCACTGTCATGGAGATCAGAAGCGCCCGAAGTCTATTTCAGTCTGCAAGGTGAAGCTGGGTCAGAGCACAAGTTTAAATGATGTCGGGGGAATCTTCCAGCTTTAGAAACGGACGCTTCTTGACATAAACATCGTGAATTTACGAGGCTGGTCAAATTCATATTTTAATGGAGGGGCAACTTCTCTCGGTTACCCCACTCTATTCACGCTGAGCGTCGACTGTCCTTATTCACCACTCTTTAATCACATGTCAACACATGGTTCCTAGGTTTCAAAGAAGTGTTTCTTGAAGGAGACCTGCATAAGTCAAGTCGTAGTTTTATTTTACTTACATTTTGAGGTATGGTGGAAAATGTAACCATACATTGATGTGGTAGAAATATAATAAAAATAAGCTGTTAAATATCGAGAGGCTGTCGAGTTGTCCTGCTGCTGGATTCAGTCGTCTCCAGTGTGATCACATGCTGCTGTATTGTTGATTGTGTCGCTGTTCGACAAAGACGTCACTGTTTGTTTCCGCATGATGTTTTGTTTTCCAAGTAAATTGCATAACGTTTCTGAGCCGTTACTCATGATACGATTCCTCTTCTATCACACATGATTATCTCTTCAAAAATGGCACCTAGTTGGACGTTTACTGAGAAATGGTAGTTTCTGTTCAGGCTCATCATTTGTGACAAAGAAGCCCACACATTCATTATGTCATGTGATGGTCTCCAACATCAGCAAGTATAACCGAGCAACCAGATGTCCATTTTGAAGACCTACATTGTCAGATTAAGCTTCTCCTCCTCCCGGTCCTCAGGTAAGGAGCCCTGCCTGATCTTCACTAACCGCAGAGACATCCGCCGCCTCGGCCTGGAGAGGAAGGAGTACACTCAGATCGTGGAGCAGCAGAGGAACGCCGTGGCTCTGGATGCTGACTTTGGCCAGCAGCTGATCTTCTGGGCTGACCTGGGCCACAGGGCCATTTATAGGTAGATTACACACCTCCACACACACACCATGTGAAGAAAAACAACAACGATGCACAATAATCTATTTGTAATTATTTCCAGAAGATCTGATTTCAAGTCATCATTAAAAACTCACCTGTTCCCCATGGCCTTTGACCCCGAACCCATCGCAGTCCCCCTGCTTCCACTCCTACTGCTGGCAATTAAATGTTTTACTTTATTATCTGCCTATAAAGTGGAACGGATATTCATGGTGTCCAGGGGATGAACCCTCTTAGGTGATCACCAGTCGGTTTCTGTCCAGAAAATCAAAGTGGTCACTAATCCTGTGAAATATCTAAACATCTGTTCCATGTCATACATGGCCCCCTCAGGATGAAGAGTAATCAATTTGATGATGTTCAAACTTTTCATCCTGGCCCTTCAAAGCTAATGACATGCAGTCACAGCTGGACTATGTCAAGTGCTAATTGGCAAATGTTGCTAATATGCTAAAATAAGACATGTTGGCGTTTAGCTTTAATTGCCACCAAATGTTGCTAAAGTAAGGCATCTGCCTGACGGTTTATGGGGTGTTCTGTTATAGTGTTATGAGGCCAACTTGGATGTAAAGACTTGATTGAAGAGTTTTACCTTCATAACATTCATCTGCTACTTTGTAATTATTTATCTAATATATCATTCCAGTAACTTGTATATAGACTCGTATTGCACTATTCCAATTTTTCTTTTTTGTATTACTTTTAATATAATATACTTTAATATTGTCTGCTTATCTGTTTTATTGTGTTGCATTGTTGGAGAAGCCTGTGACCAAAGATTTTCAACGACATAATTACTCTGTAGCTATGTTAGTTTGACGATAAAGAGCCTTGAACCTATTGTGACTTAACCCCAAACGTTGTGTTCCTCGCAGCACGGTGCTGGACAAGCGGGGGGACGTCGGCACTCACAACAAAGTGATCGACAACCTCCAGACTCCTGTGGGCGTCGCTGTGGACTGGATCTATAAGAACTTGTACTGGACTGATCTCGGCAGCAAAACCATTTCTGTTTCCAACTTCAACGGAACCAAGCAGAAGGTTCTGTTCAACAAAGGCCTCAAAGAACCAGCATCCATCGCCGTGGATCCCCTGTCCGGGTGGGTGGAAAGTCGTTATGTCACGTCAAATATATCGTAATCTTCAAATGAGAATGTACATTTACTTTTGTATTCATGTCTTGGTCCCGTAGGTTTCTGTACTGGTCTGACTGGGGCGAACCGGCCAAGATCGAGAAGTCTGGGATGAACGGAGCTGACAGGCAGGTTCTGGTGGGGACGGACATCCAGTGGCCGAATGGAATCACTCTGGGTAGGAACACAGACACACACACACACATCCCAAATTCAAATGTGCTTAAACACATAATTGAGTGTAGTGGAGTACAAACCCCTATATTGGAAATACTCGGATACTATCCATAGTACAAGTACCTCAAAATAGTACTGAGTAAATGTACTTCACCACTGCACACACACCCATGAATGTGTGTCTGCTCTGAAGCTGTAACACAAACTCTTGTGCCGCAGCACGACTGCAACTGAAATGCCTTTGTGTTTTATCCAACACTCAGTAATTGCAGTGTGAATATTTGCAGTGATTACAATCCACTCGCAGAACACTTTCTTTCCCCTTGTCTGACACTCTTCACAACCGATGTCAAAATGTCCTCATTTTGTTCACTTCTGCCCGTCTTCGACTGCCATGTGGTGTTCCTGTTCTTAAAACCTTACGAATGACTTTTCCTTTGAAGATGAAGCCTTTTCTAGTTTGAATGTGCATGCTAAGGAGCACTTCCCTCCCACCCTGAGATAAAAGTACTTATTAAAAGGAATAAACAATACGGCTTGTCAGGTAATCCAATTCCCTCCTCGTCGATTTGATATTGATAATTATATTCTCTAACACCTGAGCAGATCGTTTAATCACCGGCTCCTTTTGCTCCCGTCTCTTCCTCGACTTCCATCTTTTACACCGTGGAACAAAGCTATTGAGTTGGCCCTGTTAATGAAATGTATTGATTTAGATTTCTCTCCTTATCTTCTTTTCCCCTTATCTGACCAACTGGCCTCGTCTTCTTTCTCGTTCTTTCATCCCTCTTTTCTTCAACTGCCTCGATTTCCACTCATCACGCTTTTATTCCATGCTCCCTTGTATCACTCCTTTCTTTCCTCGTGTTATTATTCAATCCCTTCTTTCTTGCTCTGCCGTCAATATACTCCCATTTATCATCCATTGTTGTTTCTCCCTCTATTTCTCTCCTCTCCCCCCCCTCTCCGGTTTGTTCTTGCGCTTCATCTTCCTCTCAGATCTGATCAAAGGCAGGCTGTACTGGGTCGACTCGAAGCTGCACATGCTCTGTAGCGTGGATCTGAACGGAGACAACAGGAAGAAAGTGCTCCAGTCTTCAGAGTACCTGGCTCATCCCTTCGCGCTCACTGTGTTTGAGGTACTGCTGCTGTTCTAATGTCTGCAACACACTCTGACGATAACAAGGACACACTAAGCTGAATATATGACTGATTGGAACAAGTTGCACGGCATCTCTTTCAGTCTCGGTCAGTTTGGGTTGACAGTCTGGAAATGATCCACCTGTGGCGTCTATCATTTACAATTATACTCAAGTGTCCTTTTAACGACTCAAATCAGCAGTCATTGTAGAAATGACATCAAATCGGAGGTACAGGGTCCCACCATTGAATACAGTTAGACTGAAGCACTCTTTGGTGCACCGGCCAATCCTTAAATGTAGCTAGATTTAAATCTAAATCTAATCTTTAAATAGAAAGTTATGTTAAATGCCTGTATGTGTCCTTGTGTGCCAGTGGAGCTGCTGTGACTCAAGAAACAATTCAGACTTGATGTGAAGATAAAGTAGTTTTGTAAATAAAGTTGCTGTGACCGATCAAGAGAAGGTGTCCATGTAGTAAAAGTGTACGGTGTTTAATGAGGATGAAACGAACCATAACTGAAGCAGGACTGGACGATCCATCAAACCACAACCGGGTGACGATTACCGTTAACTACAAATGTTTAGTGATAAGGATTCACTCGGACTCTGCAGAGTTACAGCTCACTTAAACTTCACATCACCCAAGCTGACAATTCTTCTCCCTCTCTCATCCAAATAGATTTGTGTCACTTTCCTGCAAAGATGTCAGTATAATTAAGAAAGCAAAGCTATTTTGATAAATCTTCTCTGTGAGAGTTCAGTTATACGTAAGCGCTCTTGGTAGTTTCCGAGCAAAGACTCACGTAATTAGTCTTGATGATGTCTCTCATTGTCCAATATGTGCCCCTTTTGTGCCGGTCGAGACCAACCGTGCATGTTTATGGAAAAAGTGTGGAGTGCATTTCGATCTTAATGTGAACACAAGTTATTCTTCCATCCTTTCACCCTTTGATTATAGCATTGAGGAAGTTGTGATTCAGAGTAAAGGCTCAAATTCGGAATAGCTTGGACTTTTTAGTGACACAAATAAAGCATCTGGATCAGCACCGCGAGGGACTGAAGAGCAGCTCATGGTTTCTATCTGAAACTAAAGTGTGCTCACGGTAGATACAATGATATTTGTTATGTGCATCAGGACTGCCTTCCCCATGTAACCTTCGTGAATCATGGACATGTGGCGCTCCGTCTGTCTCTCTCACCTACACCCACTCGTACAATGCCAACTCGCTTCACACACATCTACATGCAGGCCCATTTGCTCATCTCTGAACGCTCTGTAGTTCACCTTTTAACTGACCCATGCACGAACACATGGCTACATTACTGTGTAAACAAAACCACATTAGCTTTGTCCTTTTACAGCTAAAATAAACGTGATCCAACTTCTAATCAGTCCATGAAGGGCTTTATATTCAGTCCTCTCATCACACCCTCTATTGGGAATGTGTTCTGCTGCACAGGAAGTTCTGTTGTGTGTGTGTGTGTGTGTGTGTGTGTGTGTGTGTGTGTGTGTGTCATGTGAAGAACAGATTAACATATCACCTTGAGCAGCGACATCCTTCAAGGCTGACGAGACCAGAGTGCAGTGCATCTAAATCAGCAGAACGTCACATTGATTGACAGCTGGTTCTTGTGTGAACGCCACACAGATGGCATTAGGACACAGATGGTGGAATATGTAATGACAAATCCCACCTTCCCCATTTTGCGCAGTATTTAAGCTCGAACACTCGGAATAATCTAGTGCAATGTTTACCAGAACATCATCGAATATCACACTCTTTCTGTATCTGCAAAGAATGAATTATTTGTATTGTATCTAAATAATATAGATATGAATACTATAGTTTACTAAAAATGTTATCCTGTTTCTGATTAGCTGGCAGTTGTCTTTGGAAACGTTGTAGGTTTTAGCTATTAATATGAAAATAAGCTGTTTCCTGTCCTCCCTCCAGGATCGGGTGTTCTGGACAGACGGTGAGAATGAAGCCATCTACTGCGCAAACAAGTTCACTGGCGCCGACGTGGTGACGCTCGCCAGCAACCTGAACGACCCGCAGGACATCATCGTGTACCACGAGCTGATCCAGCTGTCGGGTAAGAATCTGCTGAGAGGGAAAAGAGAGCTGCAGGGATGACTCTTTAAACCTCGGCACTTTTTTTTTTGGATAGAAACCTGAAATAAGATCTATGGTTTTCACATTTCGTGCTATGAAAGAAAAACAGTAAAAACGTAACTTGGGAATGCCTAAAGCTTCTATGTAGTTGTGAACAAATATATTTGACAAAGTGGCTGAAAAGGTTGCTGAAGACGTCGTCATGTGGCTTGATGACTGGGTTTTATTCTCCTAATTGGACTCTAACTGTAGACTGGGACGCCGTACACAAAGTACTGGACCATCTCCCTGTGGCTTGTGCTTAACGATTGCAGATCTTGTTTCTCCATGGCCATCATGGTAACAAGTGTTGCCTTTTACTTCAGGTGCTAACTGGTGTGTGGAGAAAGGTGAGAACGGGGGCTGCAGCTACATGTGTCTTCCCGCGCCGCAGATCAACAAGCACTCTGCCAAATACACGTGTGTGTGCCCCGACGGACAGGAGCTGGCCGCTGACGGTCTACGCTGCAAGCCCGGTGAGTCGCGGTGCCAACACCTCCTTTACTTATTCATGCATGTCGTGTTTACGCCCAAACAGGAGCACGGATTTGAATCACGCAAGCTGCAATTTCAATAAATGTATTCTCATTATTTTTAATATAATCAAAAATATGCTTTTTCAATAAATCGTAAAGTAATTGTTACAAAGGAGGGACATCTGAATTGGCATGTGAGGCCTCCGCAGGACTCCCAAATGTATCTGCAATTTGCGAGCAACAATTATTTTTGAAACTGTATAATGACGTTGACCTTGCAAATTGCCTTTGTGAAATAGACCCCAGGGCTTTTAAAGACGAAACGATTTCTGTTCTAACGTCTAAGAGTGTACCAATTGAATCAATATCATAACAATCAGTACGAAGATCTGATCCATGAAAGCAAACACTTTTAACTCAAAGTTGCATCGCCAGATGACGAGACTGAATACCAGTGATTCAATAAAGGGGCAGAAACTAAATTATTCAAAATCATGAAACCCTGCAAGTGTCTACGAGAGAGAGGGAATACATTCATCAAATCTACATCTGAGATATTGCGGGATAGGATACTTTGTGACAATTGTAGTTCTAATTTAATCCAAACAATCTTGTGTGCTATTTTAGTTTGATTAGGAATAATCCATTGAGAAATAAGATAATATTTCAAGAAAATGAAACATTTCTTGACTTTTAAACGTTAAGAAACCCTGCCTTAAAATGCCCAGCGATCGGAGGGGATGACCTCATGGGAAACCGGGGGGGGGGGGGGGGGGGGGGGTGTTGTGTCTTGGGAGAGACGAACTAGGACGGTTTAAGATGCCAACAGACTGTAAACCCAAAGGCCGTCCGCTGTGCTT
Source organism: Pseudochaenichthys georgianus (assembly GCF_902827115.2). NCBI lineage: Eukaryota > Metazoa > Chordata > Actinopteri > Perciformes > Channichthyidae > Pseudochaenichthys > Pseudochaenichthys georgianus. The sequence goes on along the minus strand of NC_047514.1, from coordinate 2,682,648 downwards.
CACCTCCCTTTGCCTACTCAAAGTAACGGCGTTCACTACGGTCCCCCAAAACTCAGTTCATTGTAAGAAACGTAATTTATTCTTTGGGTTTGGTGCAAAACATAAAGAATCATTCACCCCCTCTCTTTTGCCTCTGCTTCTCCGCTGATGGAGCATGTTCACGGAGTGTCGATGTGTTCCCTGAGTCTTCATCTGTATCCATGCCAGCCTCAGGCCCAGCTGTCTGTGTGCGTTAGTCGTGACAGCTGAACAGATGCTGAGTCAGTTGCTGTTATCATCCAGTTTTTGGCGTCTCTACGGCGAGCCTTATCACCGTCGCTGTTCATATCTCAGCCTCGTCTCCTCCCTCGTCTCCTCCCTCGTCTGTTGAAAGTGTGTCTGTGGTCTCAGTCTGACAGATAAAGTGTGTGGGTTCTGCTCTGTTCATTTCTGCGGCTTGGTTCAGTGCCAGTGTGAGCTGCCTTCAATTCTGTGGACTCATGAGTGGAAATGGCTCTTGGAAGTGAAGATAAGAACGAAGTACTTACTTGATCCCAATTTGGGAAATGTTTGCATTGCAGCATAAAGGCTTTGTACATTAGAGGAATTAAAAGACTAGAAATAAACAATCACACATCTCAAATAGAAATAAAAGGGCATTAAAATACGTTAATATACATGTTGAAATGGGGCTGCTCGATTATGGCAAAAATCATAATCTCGATTATTTGGGTCAATAAATTAAATCTCGATTATTAAAAACGATTTTCCATTGACTTTAGAAACATCAATTTATTGAAAAAAAATTAACAGTATGTTTAACAGTTTATTTCCCTCAACTGTTGGTATAGTTTAACTGAAACAATAAAATAAATAATTAAAAGAAGAGAAAAAATAATAATGGTTTTGTTTCGATGTTTTCATAATCGTTGCAAGACAAAATCGTAATTGCGATTAAAATATGATTAATTGAGCAGCCCTATGTTGAAATGCAAATGAATCTGCTGACATGCCAAGTTCACTTTTATGTGATGGCTCTCCTCAAGATTTGTTGCAGTGATTTGCTTTCTGTAGCTAGTCGGCGCCCAGTTAATAAATAATAAATGCTGTTCATCCCAAGGTTTAGGGCTTTAACCATTTATTTTAACCGCTTAGTTTAAACATTTTCAAATAGTGTGGTCATGAAATGTCATTGCGACATATTTTACCTAATACTAAACTTGCTTTCTGTATATAATTAAAAACTTGTTAAATAATATTACTTCCCATTTGAGATTAAGTATCATCTTGTTCTTAAAAGTGCCAGTTTAGCCCTCCCATCGTCGGTCTCTTATTCTTTGCAGTGGAAAAGGTTGCTGGGAAACTCTCAGCCCTCTCTCCGATCTACTCGGCGCCTTGCTGCGCTGCCACAGATTAGCCTTTTCAAACGTATAGGAACCTGGCGGCTGACTTTAGCGCACAGACTCTGCTAATTGGACTCAAACTGTAGACACTGTACACAAAGTACTGGAGCATCTCCTTGGTAACTCTCCGCACTCTGTTCTCTTCTGTGCTCTCCCATTCTCTGTGAGAACTGAGTCCGCTCCCAGACTTCCTTGTCAGTTTGTGCAGCTGTCCTTCTTTCTATATGGCCCATTTTTATATCTACGTCAAATATAATTGCCTGTTCCATGTTGAACATTGGTGAAAGAGTAGTTTTTATTTTATGTGTCCCTCAATTCCCCCTTATCTTTGTAAGGAAGCTGCAGTCGCCAATATTCCACCGGAGCCTCACTCCTCCAGCCACTGAGGACGGACTGAACCACCCAGACTGTGCTTCTTCTTCCCCTCTGCATCATTTCATGCAATTATGGGTGTTGTTGTTTCTGCAGAGTGTCTGCAAGTGCGTGCGTGCATGCAGTTCCAGGGAGAGTTTCTGGGCCTGTATATCCATGCAAACTTGTTTCTTTAATCTTTACAAGTTTGTGCTTGGGTTGTCTGAGTGTCTTTTTGTGAGTGTTTCAACAACGGTTTCTCGCCTGTCTGTCACTGGTGCCGTTTGAAAGTGAGATTAATGTGGGAGGGGTTACGGTCGCACTGAATGCTCCTCCACCTTCCTCCTAGTTGGGCTGCAGCCAGACCTCCAGCGAACATATTTATCCCATTTTGCAGCGGAGACAAACGGGACTGGAGAGCATTGTGCAGTTGCAGCTTTGACCGGCTCTAATCTTGTTAGTGAAAGAAAGTAGTAAGCAATGCTCTTCACTGTCGGTCGAACCCGAAACTACCACGGAGAGATTTATAACCGGCTTTAGATGCAACCGGGGAGTGTTTCTCTTCAGGCCGAAGATGTTGTTGTGGCTCTCGGACTTCACTTAGTTCCACAGTTTGTCTTTAAACAAACATTAGAGATAAATCATAAACACTTTTACAGTTGTAGAAGGTTTTGTAGGGGATCAAGCTCAATTCTGAATCAGACGTGCCATCGCGATCAAAGCCTTTCTTATCCCTTCCATTTAGTACCCAGTCCCCTTAGAGTGATACTGGTAATAATGGAGTTCTTCATTGGATCGGTTTGTACCTGATTCCTTTCCCCGCAGTAGAAGCATCCGGTTGCATTCAGCCGCATTAACGTGATCAGATGCCACGGGGTACAAAGCTGTATATTCAAGCATGTTGGCGCCATCAACGCGCTGACCTGCCAACTCCTAAAATACATCACCCACGACTTCAGCCAATCACAGACTGTTAGGCTCGAAGCTGATGCAGTTAGTGGACCCGTCACAGGTCGCAATAAATCTGTTGCCCTGATTGGATGCTAGCAAAACATGCACCTTGGCTAGATGTAGCTTCATCAATCGCCTTAAGTATTGCTACTGAGCGGTCTGGTTATGTTGCCTTGTTGGTAATGTAGGTGTGTATATAATGTAGGTGTATATAATGTAGGTGTATATAATGTAGGTGTATATAATGTAGGTGTATATAATGTAGGTGTATATAATGTAGGTGTATATTGGTTCTGCTGAATCGATTTTGATGCTTTTGTCTTTTAAACTGCAATGCTTAATTTGTGGAAACTAAATAATTGCTAATTTTGCGTGATAACTAACTAATTGAATGACTGAAATGATCTACACTGTGCGGTTCATCTTTCTGATCACTTGTCTCGGCACTAGTATAATGTCCCGTAGATAACGGCTTCTACTTTGAGTTAGACGGCACCTACCATTATATTGTTTGGCAGTGAGTATGATGTGCATTCATTTGCCACTCCCACACAGCAGACCCCAGAGGCCTGTGGTTTCACAGTAAACAAAGCACCACCTCGCTGCCTCTGCATCCATCGACCTGCACATGTTTTATTGCTGCAGCAGCGTCTGTCCCTGCTGTCCAGAAGCTGATGGTGATCGATAGTTAACGGTGGTTCTAGACCTCTGTCTTCTGAATGTCGCCCTCTCTTTCAGCCTTTGTGTGTCTGGCTTTAACTGTTGTATCAAACCGGAAAACCACATGCATTGTCTCCATGTAAATATGCTGCCGTTTGTGTATAATGTCGACGGTGTTATGGAAACGCTCGTCTCTTTGCGAAGCGTCTGCGGCTTTCTCAGTGAACAAGAAACGTATCCCGCTTTCATCTGTCGAGCGTTTACTCGCTAGTTTAGTCCCCTGAGAGCTGGGCTATTTTCAAAGGAGCCTACTGTGAGAGTGTGCAGTTTAAAACTAGGACAACTTCTGCAGCCGGATCTGTTGTCATGCCGTAAGAATGACTCTTGGCTCTCTGTGACAGACCATTCTGCCAAAGGTCACTCAAAGGATGATGGGAAAGCTCGAACACGACCACCCTCAGGTAAAACCGTGCACTGTTGCCTCTCTTTAAAGCATGCTGGGCTTTTTACTAAGCGAATGAACCGGTCGTCTCCTTCCTAACTGCACCTTAATTAAGCTGCACATCTGTCTTTAATTATGTGTCTGCAGCTTTATGTAGTTTATATGGCTTTTCTTCTTCCAACATTCACCCTCCAATCAGGCTTCCTGTAACAAAATGAAATGGTAACATCTCTTCTCGTGTCCACGTTGCCGTATGCTGACTTTGTTGTTGTTTGTCCTTTAGCTGGTAGCGTTTCTCTAATAATAGCTTCTGTTTGTGCGTAAGTGTTTCATAACGCACTTTCAGATGTGTTTTAGGGCTTAGTGCAGAAAAGATAAACCGATTAAAGTCTGTTTAAACTTAATTTGTAACACATGGCCAAGTAGCCTGAGGTATTCATCCCAGCTGCCCACTGGTCTGTTACTCAGGCCTGAAAGCTGTGGGTTTAAGACTAAACTTCAATTTGGTGTATATGAAGTTAAGTTCATTGTTTCTTTAACACTTAACTTACCCTACAACCTGATGCTGTAACTAAATGCTTGCTCAGGCTACATGTGTCCCCTTTAGTGTTTATGAGATCGTCTCAATCTCTTGCTTTGTGCAGTGATCAGAGTATAGCTCAGTGTTCATATTGTGAGTCCAGTACTCTTCAGGCAGCTGCTGTGAGAAGGACAGTCTAATAAAGGAGGCTTCAACCAGTCCTCATTAATGATTGACCTTTGTTCATGGTGTCTGCTTCAGTGTGTCTAACACCTCTGTGCTCTGTCTGTCTGGAGTTCATACGTCTGGCTCCACCTAAAACACTTTGCACTCACTAGGTTTACATTTGATTAGTAAACCTGCATGAAGTGTTTGCTCACTAACGTTGTCCAAATGCAGTCGGTGATTGAATTAGAAACGGGAAGCCTAATGAGCGACACAACGTTTTCTGATGAGTGTTTGTTTCTGATTATAGCTTGTTCTCATAACTAATTTAGTTAGTCCCTCCATTTTAAAAGCTATCCATGTTTCCCAGCTGCTCAGGATTTAGTTCAGATCCGCCTGCACATTGTGTGGACGTTTTAATCTGCTCCGATACTTTATTGCTGTAGGAGGTAATCTGGATATATATCATTTACCTTCAAACATCTCACTATCGGTTTGAAGCGCAGCCCGTGAGCAGCACCTGGTGGCTGAGAAGAGGAAGTGTCTCGTCATTCATGATGACTGCAAGCTTTTACACTTGCATAGTTAACTTTAAATGTTTTCTTCATCCATGGAAACTAGAGGAAAAAATCGTCTCTGGGTCTTTCGGCTGTGACTCATGTTGATGACATCATAAGGCTAATTGGCAGCAGACTGACGAGCAGAAAGAACACGACTAAACAAACCCTGCTTTTTGTCCCTTTGTCCTGAACTCTTTCAGCCGAGCTGTTTGCCAGTCATGTCACTCACTGACACGAAACACTCCGGCCTGCTGAGACTGCAGGATGTTTGCTGGGGGGGGGGGGGGGGGGGGAAACTTAATTTACTCACTGATGTAACAAGTTTAAGGTTTTGGCCACACTGTCAATATCTTTGAAGGTTGTGAAAATGCCAGCTCCGTTTTACAGCAGCTGACATTATCTCAACATCAACCGGTCTGTATCCAGACTTTTATCCACCATGTTTTAATGAAAGAATGTAAACATAATCTGGACTTTCAATGGCTTCGATCATTCGATCATTGTGGTGCCGTTTCCCAGAGACATCACTGCCCTATTTTAGATCGTTACTTTGCTAGTGGTGAACAAACGAGCCATCTTCTTAACCTCAAAGACAAACTCCCCTCTCCAGTCCAGACCCCTCACACCGGTCCCAGTTGAATGTCAGACTAACACAATGTATTGCACAATTTAGAATACACACGTGTAAGAGATATCGCAGGAAGAGGTGGAACCTATTGGTGTGTTGGATTTGAAGTGTTTACCTGTCCTGTTTTCCAGAAGCCAACGTGAGCACGTCGATCCAGGTGAACGCCACAGCAAGAGGGTCAGCTGCTGCCTGGGCCATACTGCCAGTCTGTGAGTACACACACACACACACACACACACACTCGCATAGGGAGTCTGATGAATCGATTGAACCTTGCTTGATTAGTAATATGTCTAAAGTTAATCATACTTTATGTATGCGATCAGTTGGCTTGAAATGTGTCCTTTTTTAAAATGGGGTTGAGTGGGAATTGCTTTAAAAATAAATGTTACTCGTAAATAACTTCAGGTTTGTAGGCTGTGTGACTATTCAAGAACTCTGGACCAATCCACTTTTAGTCCCAAAGATATTCATGGCTTGCATACAGACACCAGATGCCCCTAATGAATGTGTCTGACGGCTGCCCTGTGTCCTGCTCAGTGCTGCTGGCGATGGCCGCGGCCGGGGGATACCTGATGTGGAGAAACTGGCAGCTGAGGAACCAGAAGAGCATGAACTTTGACAACCCCGTCTATCTCAAGACCACAGAAGAAGACCTCAACATCGACATCACCCGGCACGGCGCCAACGTGGGTCACACCTACCCTGCGGTAAGTAAACAACCGCTGAGCCTAGTGCATCATGGGTAAAATGGGTCCAGGCTCCATGTACTAATCCCAAAACACACTAATAATTCATTATTGATAGAGAATATGTGAGCTGGAATCCGCTCTCTGCTTCACACGGCAACCCTAGCATCACCAAAAGCTCCTCGTTTGGCTCAAAATAATTAAATACCAAATAATCTGTAAGGTTTCATTTCATCCTGACACAGGATGGAGACTTGATGTCAATGACCTTCACCTGCATCATGACCTTGTGGCCTTTACTAATCCTTAGTCTTATTATTGCACATCTCTTGGGACACAGATTAAAGAGATTAGCCTTCACCGGGCCAGAGGGCACAATATGGACACACACGCACACACACCTCTGCTATTCTCACAGTTGCAGCAGGCAGAAAGCAGCTGAAGAAAAATGTTTTATATTTCCTGTGCTTTGTAAGTTAAACAAACAAGATATGTGTGAACTTTAGAGACGTTGTTCTCTGTACAGAACCGGCCTAGATGTGTCTCCCTGCCTCCAGTATTGCAACAATGATTTTACATTTCTTGAATCGGGGTAATTCGAGGTTCTTATCCAAAGTCAGTGTATAACGTTCCAGTAGCGGTCGGCACGCTCTGAGTTTAGAGAAACGGATGAGTGCAACAGAAAGCCGAGTAATGCTACCGTGGAACGAGGTAACCGTACATCTTACTTTAGCCTCCTAAAAACATCAGTTAAAGTTCACCCTGTCATGGATATGTTATTTGAGGAACCCAAGCAGTCATCAATGCGCTCTTTAAAGCAACCGGACTACTTCTGACAAAAGGGACTGTCCATGTTCCAAGAGGTGAAATGTCTGGTTGGCTTAAAGAGCGCATTGAGACCGGTTCCAGTTACCGCCCAAAAAGACTACTGAACTGTAGTTCACACGATGATGCAGCTACTCCAACATTTAGACGGCCATCTTCTGTGTGGAGACTATGGAGAAGTACCTCGCACGACAAAAGAGATCTCTATGAAAACATTTGAATAACCGATTGTCCCTCTGTCCCCCCGTCCCTCTTCTGTCTCCAGATTTCCATCGTGAGCACAGAGGACGATTTATGATGATCATCCTCTTCTTTCGACGCAACCTCGTTACCATGCCTACGGTTCCGTCGCAGCAGCCCTTACTGTACGACCACATGCCTTCTGAAGTGCATTATCTTTGGAGAGGATGACTTGAGGAATTGTTATTTATTATGTGAATACTACAATGAATTTAATCAAGTGTCCGCAACTGCTTTTCACTCGTCCATGAGGATTATTTCCCCTTTTTCGGGTCCCTGCTTCCTGATTTTTGCCCCCGCCTTTTTTGAAGGAGGGAATCGGACGGTCCCAACTGACCGGAGGACGCAGGGTTTCTCTCTGCGAACAGATCTACTGCTGGACAGGATTTCAAACTGGATCTGAGCTGTCGGTATTCAAGACACTTTCCATCATATTCTAAGTTGAGCAGGTGAAAAAGAATCATGGGTGATATTGGTCTAAACTTCATTGCTTCCTCCTCTCGTCCATCAGATGTGTTAATATTTATTTTCCAAGATAATTTGCATTTTGTTTCCAACTCTTCCTCCTGGAGTGCATTCAGATTTCAGACGAGCTTTTCTTTCTACCAATGTTTATTCTAAGTATTATTATCTAGGCTTTGTAAGATCACTACAATTACAGCATTTGTAAACATTGTATATATTTACCCACTATCCCTCAAAGACATTGCCGTCAATCAGGACTCTCTTCGATGCACTTTGATCAAATGTTCCTCGTGTAAATAAGATTGTATACATTTGACTTGAAATTAATTTTTTGCTATGGTTGGGCATTGTGCAAGGGTTGGAGTTCAAATGTATTTAACAAGAAAGAAAGCGGGAAAAGAATAATTACTGAATTTGGTAAAACTATTTTGTATGTTTGTGTGCTGTTGCTGTGAACTTTTTCTAGCCTTGTACAGTGAGGGGGGGGCGGGATATTATTAGAGGGTACACGCTCTGTAACTGTGAAGAAACTGAGTCACTTGAGAATTAAAACCTAATCCACAACGTTGTTCGAACATGGTGTCTTGCTTTTCTCCATTGTGTGTTTGCGAGGATACTAACGGGAGACTACACTTACACAGGTTTTACTGTCCAGCGATGCTAAGGATATACTCTTATCTGGGATAAGACGATAGTGTTTCTAACTTCAACATGACGATGCCTCAAATATGGTTTATTCAAAGTGGTGCAGGGATGAGTCCCTAAAACCCAGAAAGGAGTTGGAACAAAACGTGTCATAAAACCAAACTTAATTCCTGCCATTTACCGAATCCCATTGGTTTTTGACAAGGGAGCAATACGATGTTTAACATCGAGCGTCTTTTTAATACTTTAGATCAGTGTTTCTCAAACTTTTTCATACCAAGGACCACTTAACCAATACAAAAACACTCGTGGACCACCTAACTCCACAAATATGGAGTGGCAAAATGTGTGATGAAGGTGTTTATCTGGGCTATATCATGCAATCGAAAGTGAAACTTAAGCTCGCTCCATTGCGGAGATATTCCGGCGAGAGTGCGGAAAACTTTAAATGTATTTCAAATGTGAAATGTTACCAATATACTCACGGACCACCAGTGGTCCGCGGACCACACTTTGAGAAGCACTGCTAGCTGATATCTCTGTGCATATGAAAGAAACCAATCTTTAGGATCAATGCTAACTTAACTGCGCCCAACGGTACGATGGGTCAAATGCAGAGAAACCATGTTATTGCAGTAACTGCACTGTGAACCAAAGCAGGGTGATTAATCTGGGACGATCGCAAGGAGTCATGTTAAGTTAAAGGTCACCTATCGTGCAAAATCCTCTTCACGTCTCTTCTACATCAACACGTGTCCCCTCTTCTTCATGTCTCTTCTACATCAACATGTGTCCCCTCTTCTTCATGTCTCTTCTACATCAACATGTGTCCCCTCTTCTTGTCTCTTCTACATCAACATGTGTCCCCTCTTCTTTTCTCTTCTACATCAACATGTGTCCCCTCTTCATGTCTCTTCTACATCAACATGTGTCCCCTCTTCTTCTTCTTGTCTCTTCTACATCAACGTGTGTGCCCCTCTTCTTCATGTCTCTTCTACATCAACATGTGTCCCCTCTTCTTCATGTATCTTCTACATCAACATGTGTCCCCTCTTCTTCATGTCTCTTCTACATCAACATGTGTCCCCTCTTCTTCATGTCTCTTCTACATCAACATGTGTCCCCTCTTCCACATCAACATGTGTCCCCTCTTCTTCATGTCTCTTCTACATCAACATGTGTCCCCTCTTCTACATCAACATGTGTCCCCTCTTCTTCATGTCTCTTCTACATCCACATGTGTCCCCTCTTCTTGTCTCTTCTACATCAACATGTGTCCCCTCTTCTTCATGTCTCTTCTACATCAACACGTGTCCCCTCTTCTTCATGTCTCTTCTACATCAACACGTGTCCCCTCTTCTTCACGTCTCTTCTACATCAACATGTGTCCCCTCTTCTTCATGTCTCTTCTACATCAACATGTGTCCCCTCTTCTCCATGTCTCTTCTTCATCAACATGTGTCCCCTCTGTGGAAAGAGACTCTGAAAGTTTCAGGAACAAAGATTTTCTCTCTTTTTGATCCATTTCTATAAAAACTTGTCTGAAAATGAGCTGATCAGATTTTGGCCACTTTATGATGTCATAACGATGTTTTGGCTCGTGTCATCATTAGCCAATCAGCAACCAAGGCACCCCCCCCCCCCCACCACCTTATCTGAGACCTACTGAAACCAGTATAATAGGGGACCTTTAAAAATGTGTTAAAGAGACCGTAGCAGAGCTCATAAGTCGTTTGTATTTGTGCGGCTCCGTCTGGTCATTATCCCGTTAAACTGCAGCACGGATTAATCTCCACCTATCAGAGGGACAGAATACGTCAAACCCACACTTGGATTAAGTCAGATGTCAGTTATGAAGGTCTAAGGTTTATAAACAAAGGGCTGTGGGGCAGTGACTGCATATCAACATATTTAATAACCTAGAAAAAATCTGAAATTGAAAGCATGACAAACCAAATGTTACTGAAATGACCCACTCATCTCTAAACAATGATTGTCATATGTAAAATCCATACACACATTTGACAGGCCACTGCAGTCAGCATGTCATGATGGCTGGTGCTTTGCTAGCTTTTCAGTATTGTTTCAAATTAAAAAATTTAAATAATCCAATCATTATTTGGGGGGGGGGGGGGAAGTAATGTATTTAATACAATATGGGGAATTTGTAATTTGACAATCTTGTTTCAAAATATATTTTTTGTTGAAGTCCAAAATCAATCAATCAATCAATGTTTATTTATATAGCCCAATATCACAAATGTTACATTTGTCTCAGTGGTCTTCACAGTGTGTACAGAATATCAGTATGACAATACGACACCCTCTGTCCTTAGACCCTCACATCGTACAAGGAAAAACTTCCAAAGAAAACCCAGTTTAAAGGGAAAAATGGGAGAAACCTCAGGGAGAGCAACAGAGGAGGGATCCCTCTCCCAGGACGGACAGACGTGCAATAGATGCCGTGTGTAAATTGAAAAGATAATACATTTGCAACATAGGTAGTCCAAATGTTTGGAAATGCATGTGTGTATAATAGGAAGATGAATCCACGAGGATATCCATCCAGGACCTATGATCCAGGACCACAGCCACGACTCAAGATCCAGCGCTCGCGATCCAGGACACAGGACCGCAGGATCATCCATGACTCCGGATCCCAGCGTATATAGACACCAAAAAGAAAGACATTTGGGGAAGCTGGGTTAATCGGAACATGAGTGTACACGGGTATAGACAGAGAGAAGGAAGAAGTAAGATGTCCCCCGACAAACTAAGCCTATATCAGCAAAACTAGGGGCTGAATCTAATCAGCCCTAACTATAAGCTTTATCAAAAAGGAAGGTCTTAAGCGCACTCTTAAAAACGGATAGGGTGTCTGCCGCCCGAACACAAACTGGAAGCTGATTCCACAAATGTGGAGCTTGATAAGAAAAGGCTCTGGCTCCCATTGTACTTTTAAAGATTCTAGGAACACCAACAACCCTGCATTCTTGGAACGCAATGCCCTAGTAGGACAGTAGGGTATAATGAATTCTTTAAGGTAAGATGGCGCCTGCCCATTAAGGGCTTTGTAGGCGAGAAGAAGAATTTTAAATTCTATCCTGTGTTCTATAGGGAGCCAGTGTAAGGCAGCCAGAACAGGAGTAATGTGGTCCCTTTTCCTAACTCTGGTTAGTACACGAGCCGCAGCATTTTGAATCAGCTGAAGCGACTTGATTGACTTCTTAGTACTCCCTGATAATAAAGAGTTACAATAATCCAGCCTAGAAGTAACAAATGCATGGACTAGTTTCTCTGCATCGTTTTGAGGCAAGATATGCCTGATTTTTGCAATGTTACGTAGATGGAAGTAGGCGGTCCTTGAAATTGATTTTATGTGGGCGTTAAAGGATAAATCCTGATCAAATATAACACCAAGATTCCTTACAGTCTCACTGGAGGCCAAATTAATGCCATCCATAGTTAGTATGTCTTTAGATAATTTGTTTCGTAGATTCTTCGGGCCAAGTACAATAACTTCAGTTTTGGTCGTGTTTAACATCAAAAGGTTTAAGGTCATCCACGTTTTTAAGTCCTTAAGGCAGTCTTGAATTTTATTTAGATGATTAATTTCATCAGGCTTGATTGATAAATATAGTTGAGTATCATCCGCATAACAATGAAAGTTTACAGAATGATTCCTTATAATATTGCCTAACGGAAGCATATATAATGTGAACAAAATAGGTCCGAGCACTGAGCCCTGTGGCACTCCATGGCTAACTTTGGTTTGCGTGGAAGATTCATCGTTAACACGTACAAACTGAGAGCGTTCAGATAGATAGGACCTAAACCAGCCTAAAGCAGTTCCCTGTATGCCAACTAAGTGCTCTAGTCTTTGCAATAGGATATCATGGTCGATAGTATCAATGCAGCACTAAGATCGAGCAAAACAAGAATAGAGACAAGTCCCTTGTCTGAGGCTATTAGAATATCATTTGTGACTTTAACCAGAGCTGTCTCTGTGCTATGATGTGTTCTAAAGCCAGACTGAAAATCTTCAAATAAATCATTGTTTTTTAAGTAATCACACAACTGTTTTGCGACCGCTTTCTCAAGAATTTTTGAGAGGAACGGAAGATTAGAAATAGGTCTATAGTTGGCTAAAACCTCTGGATCGAGGTTGTGCTTTTTAAGAAGCGGTTTTATCACTGCTACTTTGAATGATTGTGGAACATAGCCTGATAATAAAGACATATTCATAATATTTAATAAAGAAGTGCTAATTAATGGAAAAACTTCCTTCAACAGCTTAGTTGGAATTGGGTCTAACATGCACGTTGATGGTTTAGAAGAGAGAATCATTGAATGTAATTGTTCAAGGTTAATGGCTGAAAAGCATTCTAGTTTACTATCTAGTGAAATATTAGAACTTACGATTCCGGGAGCTGTTGATAACACTATACTGGTCGAAAGAGGTCATTAATTTTGTTTCTAAGAGTAACAATTTTATCGTTAAAAAAGCACATAAAATCATTACTACTGAGTGCTAAGGGAATAGAAGGCTCAATCGAGCTGTGGCTCTCTGTCAGCCTGGCTACAGTGCTGAAAAGAAATCTTGCATTATTCTTATTCTCATCTATTAATGAAGAGTAGTAGGCTGCTCTCGCTTTACGCAGTGCTTTCTTATATTCATTGAGAGTAATATGCCAAATTAAACGAGATTCTTCAAGTTTAGTGGAACGCCATATCCTTTCAAGTTGTCTAGACTTTTGCTTTATTTTGCGGGTTTCGGCATTATGCCATGGAGCTAATCTATGTTGTTTTATTTTCTTCTTTTTCAAAGGAGCAACAGAGTCTAATTTTATTCGCAGCGCATCTATAGCACTATCAACAACATGATCAATTTGGGGTGGTGTACATTTTGTATAAGTTTCCTCCCCTACATGCAGACATGCTATCGAGTTAAGTATTGGTGGAATCTCTTCCTTAAATGTGGCTATAGCACTAACAGATAGGTTTCTGCTGCAAGAGCTTTTGACTAATGCTTTGTAGTCTAGTAACAGTACTTCAAAAGTTACTAAGAAATGGTCGGATAAAGCAGGATTATGCGGTTCGACTAATAGTTGCTCAATTTCAATACCATAAGTCAGAACAAGGTCGAGAGTGTGATTATAACAGTGGGTTGGTTTATTTACACTCTGACAGAAACCAACAGAATCTAATATAGAGTTAAATGCAACAGTAAGGCTATTTGTATCATCGTCAACATGAATATTAAAGTCACCTACGATAATTACTTTGTCTGTTTTAAGAACCAAAGTTGATAAAAACTCAGAGAATTCTGATAAGAATTCTGAATAAGGACCTGGTGCACGATACACTGTAACAAATAAGATTGGCTGCAAAGTTTTCCAGGTCGGATGCGTAAGACTAAAAACGAGGCTTTCAAAAGAGGTATAATTACATTTTGGTTTAGTATTGATAAGTAAACTTGAGTCAAAGATTGCTGCAACTCCACCTCCTCGGCCCGTGCCTCGAGCAATATGAGTGTTGACATGGCTGGGTGGAGTGGCCTCATTTATGCTGACATATTCTTCATGTCTCAACCAAGTTTCAGTGAGACAGCATATATCAATATTATAATCTGATATTAAATCATTTACCAATATTGCTTTAGATGCTAGAGATCTTATGTTTAAGAGACCACAAAATATGCTTTTTACATCTATAGGCCTACTTGACGTTAATGCTTATTTACCTTAACCCTGAACAACTAAGTAAAATAACAATTCAGTATTAAACGAATGAAGTTGCACGGTTAAATACTTGACAGAATGAATATTGACGGTTTATTTTAGGTGGCTACATTTCGCTTTGCTCCAATGATAATATTTCTCTTGGACCAGTTCTTAATTTGACCAACAATCGGAACTATCATTTTAAAGACAATTATAATATATGTTTTTGACTTGAATGACAGTCTATGCCAGGATAGCCAGATGTGTAAAGTTATGAGATGTAGTAAGTGGGAGGAGTGAGAGATCACGAGATGGATAAAAGAGGATAACACTTTAAGCACCCAGATCATCTCAGTCAGCTGTGCGGCAGGACCACGGTCACTTCCTACCTCATAACCGTGTGTGTGTGTGTGTGTTAGCTGTATGTCTGTTGACATGATTCCTCTTAAGGTGGAAACATGTCCCGTCTATGAATGCCTGGTTACTCATGTGTGCATCTCGTGTGTGTGACCAAGGTTTTGTGCACACGTGCAAGGTGTGTGTGTTCGGTCAGGATGTCTCTACAAACAGGTTGATGGATTTTAGGTTCGAAAGACATTGAGCGACATGTTGACCCACATCAGGGCTCGCAGCAGGAGTCTGTACCCCAGCTACAAGCCCGGCGGGGGGGCTCAGGAGCTCCAAGACCAGGCCGACTATCGGGACTTTGTAAAGCCATGGAGGTCCATGCAGGTCAGACACTCCGTCTTTATTTTGAGTTCAATGTTCCTCCATGTATCCCTTGCTTTCTATATAAACATTTGTTTTTGTATTCGGGATTATGGGAAACGGTATTTTGATCTCTCTGTCTGTACACACAAACAGAGAGATTGACAATAAAGTTGACTTTGATAAATCACATCCCAATGTAATTTACCCGAATACATGTATATTCAGAAATATAGAACCTCTGTATATTTAAAATGTTCAAAACACAAGAATATCCTGTTCTTGACAAGTGATTCTGTTTCAAGGTCAACACACTACTGTCCACTGGTTGGATTACAGGCTAGCTCTTACCTGATGTTCAACATGGCAATCTGAGGACATCCACATAGTCTGTTAATATCCTCTTGATGCCTGACATTAGATCCTAAAGATATTACATAGCTATACATCCAAGAAAAGCAGCAACTTGACACATTTGAGAAGCTATAACGTTTTCCTTTTATGATCTATTGGATATGAATATTGTGGATTATTATTCACTTAAAAACAACTTGAAAATAAAGAACAGCAGAAAATAAAATACAGAATTTATAACAAAAACAACCAGATACATTTTCTGTCCGTTATTCAACTAATTGGTTAAGTGTAACATGCAGAAATAATCCATAAAGGAAATAAATCCTGCAGGTAATACAGACAAAGGTCTACAATATGATTATTAGATGTCTCTTTTTTGTTCGTTTTGTTGTTTAATAACCCAGTGGATGTTAAAATAGTTTAATTATTTCTTGGTTGTAACGTGCTTAGTTTAATCGTTATCGTCTCATTCACCTTGTTCAAAGCTTAAAGTGCTGCATTCATGAACCTTGGTGTTATTTGTGAAGGAGCTGGGCAGAGATATCTATGACATGTATGCTGAGTATGAAAGTGAGGATGAGGAGGACCGGCTGCCGGTGACTTCCTCCCACTTCCTGCTCTCGCCAAACAAACACTTCAATCTCAACATCAACGTCGGAGGAACGGTAACTTTACTCAACTTCTATTTTACAGTGCGTACACGTTGTGTGATATCGCCTTGTAGGAGAAATCGACCCTACTTCCTGCTTGATTTACGAACCCATTTCAGTTTCACGGGAGATTTCCTGCTCATGAAAGTTCGTTTTAACATTTAACTCCACCATGCTGAATTGAAGAAGACTTGAAACTATCTATCGAGACCATCAATTCATTAGGAATATGTATAGTGAGTTAATAAATCAAATGAGGGTTGTTTTTTTCATATACTTCTATACAATCAGGCCTATTTTTGCAAACCACGTTTAATGCACTTCCAGATTTACACGAAAAATAATTTCTTTCAAGGACAGTAAAAGGAATATATTTGTTTTTCAGCGGAGGTATTATGTAGTTTCAGCTGATAAATGAGAGGCATATTAATGGAGACGGTTGTAATTTCCAAAGATCATTCATTATAAGGTGTATTTTTCCGGTCTCCATAACGATTTGAATGTGTTCCAGTCTCACTTTACTTACTTAAATTCTCCTCTTACTTGTCATTAATTAGAGTTTCCTTTCCCCTGATTGTCTCCCTCTCCTCCAGGTGTACCACTTGCCCTACAGGTTAGCAGCCAAGTATCCAAAGACACGGATCGGGCAGTTGGCCACGTACAAGGACCACAGCAGGAAGTTGGATCTGTGTGACGACTACATCGTGCACAGCAACGAGTTCTTCTTCGACCGGGACCCTCAAATCTTCCACAACATCTTCACCTTCTACAGGTGAAAATAAGATGTATTGTTCAATGAAAGAAGTGAGTTTTCCACTTCTCAATGGGATCATTATGGACCTGTGCTTCTGTCCTCTCCATCAGAACTGGAGTGTTGTACATTAAAGACGAGCTGTGTCCCCACAACTTCCTGGAGGAGATAAACTACTGGGGCGTCAGAATCAGAAACAGCCATCGCTGCTGCCGCATCTCCTTCGAAGAGAAGCAGGACGAGCTGAACGAGCAACTGAAGATACAGAGAGAGCTGATAGCAGAGGTGGGTTGGCGGTTTTCTTTTTATGCTGAAGGTTTTTTAATTATTTCCATGGATCACCACAATAGGAATTTATGTTCTCAATGAAAAGGAGTGCTTATCACAAGGCCTGTGTTCAACATTGAACCTTCAGAGTGTTTGCTGAATACGCTTAGCCACAACTCAGATAGAATTAAGCGTGCTGTGGGGATGACTGTGAGTTAGCAACGCCCTTGACGAAAAGCAGATTTTTTCATTGGCTCTTGAAATATAGAATCTGTAGCAAATAAAAGTTCATTGCACTTAGAGACTTTGTTCAGCAAGATACTCTATAAATGAACACCACTTTATGGTTGTTGAAACCAAATGGAAGGGGACGATTCTAATTGAGTGAACTTTAAAGTGGACCTATCATGCTATATTTGAAACATATATTGTAGGGCCATACTTATATAAAACATGTCTGTGAAGTTTCTTTTTCAAAATGCCAAACAGATCATGCTTTTTAGCCATGCCTCATTTCGCTCTATTTGCTCTTTTCCAGCCCTGTTTTTGCAAGGGCTGATTCTGCTTTTGTGGCAGACTACAGCGCCACCTACAGGCCTGGCATATGTACTACAGCGTCTCCAGCGCTTTCGAGCGGTCTCTCATTCCCCTGATAGGTGGAGAGTTGCACATATAGGCGGAGCACCCCTTTTCTGACATCAGAAAAATTCAAATAATAATCAGCCCCGTTTTTAGAGTTTTGGGTACGGAGGAAACGAGAGAGGGTTGTGTTTTCTGACACTTGGTGAGTTCCCTGACACACCGGGGACACATATTATAAAAGACGTACAAAAGTGCATTTTGCGTGATAGGTCCCCTTTTAAATGGTCAGTTCCTTGTATTAGCAACAGTGTGCAGCTACGATATATATACAGTAGCATGGGGATCTTAAACCTTGTTCATTCAACTTCACGTTACCCTGAATATTCAAGGTTCAAGGCTTTTATTAGTCATACGTACATAGCTTCAGTGTTGTTTTGATGATGAACATCTTAGGTCACAGGCTTCTCCAACAGTGCAACTAAAACATTTGAAAAACAGAGCATACTTGAGGCAGTTCTCAGTGGAACACAAAATCCCCTCAACACTAAGTAATAATATTGTGTACACACACATGACTTTTTCTCCCTCCAGTCTCCTTATGTAGTTCTGAAAATAAAGATAAGAGGTCTCCACCTTCGGGCTGCTGTGGTTCAGCAGTCGATGTTTTGTATTGGTACCTGTGAGATTGAGTTGGCAATCTGCTGGCCGAGTCTGCGTCTGCCTGACCTACATTATAAATCACCGCTCCGCCTCGCCGTCTTGACAGATGGAGAGCAGAGAGTAAGCTTGTTTTATTGGCACAGGTTCGGACAGATGTTTCTATCACAGAGGTCCCACGCTCATGCGGTTTGCGTAACAGTTTCTCTCCCGTTGTGTTGTCTTGGCTCACGAGTTGGTGTGTTGCATTTTTTCAGTCCTCAATCCAAAGTGTCCTTGGGAAAGAGATTGAGACCAAAATGACGCCCAAAGGCAGCAGTGTGTGAGCATGTGTAGACAAGCATTAGATAAGAACCTGATAAGCCTCTACCATCAGTGTGTGAATGTGTGTGAATTTTGATATGTAGTGTTTATCTATTTTGAGTCGTAAGACTATAAAGACTCATTCTGACCATCAGTTTCTGATCTGGACATGTTGGTGGTTTTAAACTGGCTTTTTTGTTTATGAAACTGTGCTTTATTGTTGATAAAAGTTCTATTATTAGCCATAGTAAGCCCCTGTTAAAAAAAAATGTATTGTCCCTTGTCGTCCAGATGAAGGAGGAGGAGAACGAGGTGTTATCTGTGTGAGAATGTGTAGACAAGCATTAGATAAGAACCTGATAACACCCTACCATCAGTGTGTGAATGGTAGTGAGTTGTTGTTGGTAGTGAGTTGTTGTTGGTCTATAAGACTGAACTGCTTTTCCTTCCGGGAAAAGATTGTCCCACTCTTGACCTAACAATCAACATCGGCCCCTCTGTTGTTTCCCCGACCCAGACTGCAAGGACTCTGGGTGTGAGCCTAGATAACAACCTGTCCTTCACTGCAAACATCGCTGCTACAACCCGCTGCTGCAGATACACGCTTTACAACATCAGGAGGATGCGTCCCCAGCTGACCCAGAAAGCCACGCAGGTTCTGGTCCAGGCTCTCGTCACCTCACGCCTAAACTACTGCAACTCCCTCCTGGCTGGTCTACCTGCATGTGCCATCCGACCTCTGCAGCTCATCCAGAATGCAGCGGCTCGTCTGGTCTTCAACCTTCCTAAATTCTCCCACACCACGCCACTCCTCCGCTCCCTCCACTGGCTTCCGGTAACTGCTAGAATCCACTTCAAGACACTGGTACTTGCGTACCATGCTGCGAATGGATCTGGCCCTTCCTACATCCAGGACATGGTTAAACCGTACACCCCAGCACGTGCACTCCGCTCTGCATCAGCCAAACGACTCGCTGCACCCTCGCTGCGAGGGGGACCCAAGTTCCCATCAGCAGAAACACGTGGGTTTGCTATCCTGGCTCCAAGATGGTGGAATGAGCTCCCATTGACATCAGGACAGCAGAAAGCTTACACACCTTCCGGCGCAGACTGAAAACTCATCTCTTTCGACTCCACCTCGAGCGATAGAACTATTAACAAAGCACTTATATACTAATAAAGGGCTGGCTTACCTAAAGCCAGTTGAGCAGCACTTGAAATGTTTTGCTCTATGAAACCTGATGTACTTTATGATTCTGTTTTCTTCAAGTTTGTATTTTGTTGGTCGAACGCACTTATTGTAAGTCGCTTTGGATAAAAGCGTCAGCTCAATGCAATGTAATGTAATATAAAGCTGATATTTGACAATCAGTTTCTGCTTCTTTACTTCAGTTGCGTTTAGTTTTTCGTCTGGACATGTTGGTGGTTTTGCCATGGCAGGATTATTCTTCATTAAAGTCATATTATTGGCTGTCGTTGGCACATGTTCAAAAAGATATTTCCTATTCTCTGACCCGGATGTATTTCTGTCCCTTCCAGATGGAGGAGGAGGAGAACGAGGTGTTATTCGACGGCTTGGTCTTCGGGCCGATGCGGAAGAGTATCTGGAACGTCATGGAGAGGCCGTTCTCCTCCGTCATCGCCAAGCTGATGGGCATCGCCTCCTCCCTTTTTGTGCTCGTCTCTCTGGTAACCATGGCGCTCAACACCGTGGAGGAGATGCAGTACAAGGTGTGTGTGTGTGTGTGTGTGTGTGTGTGTGTGTGTGTGTGTGTGTGTGTGTGTGTGTGTGTGTGTGTGTGTGTGTGTGTGTGTGTGTGTGTGTGTGTGTGTGTGTGTGTGTGTGTGTGTGTGTGTGTGTGTGTGTGTGTGTGTGTGTGTGTGTGTGTGTGTGTGTGTGTGTGTGTGTGTGTGTGTGTGTGTGTGTGTGTGTTAAAGCACATACATTCTGTGCAGGTTAATGAGTTGTCAACGTTTTCTTCGATTGCAGGGCTATAGATTGAACTGCTTTTAATCCATAAACAAATAAATAAAAAACCAATGTGTAAAACAACTATAAAATAATAATACAGAAAAGAAAGATCAGTTAAACACAACGTGCATTTTAGCGTGTCAGTTAAAATCTTGATATTCTTACAAACCTAAAATGACGGACAGGGTTTAGTTAAGTAATAAATCTGATAAAAAAAAAATCTTTTTTCATAGACTTCTATACAATCAGTCTTTCTTGAAACCAGAGGATTAGATATCCTTTATTTATTTGTTATTAACCATGCCGTTTGAGAAATGTGACAAAGTTATAATCTTGAAAGGTCAATAATTATGAATAGGTTTTTTTTCCAGTGTTGATAACCATAAGAGTATTCACAGTATTATTAGAATCCAGCGCGATATTCATGGATGTATGTTCTTTTCAAACAAATAGAAGCAGTTCAACAAAAACGGGCATCTTGAATGAAAATCTGGACATTCAAAAAATAATAATTCCCAACTTAATTGTAAAATAAAACCATTTACATTAAAGGTCCCTATTATACTGTTTTTCATCAATATATTACAGCTCTCAGATATATACAAACATGTTTCTGTTTGGCTCCAAACAGATCATTGCAGCATTACCCATAATCCCCTCTGTTTCAGCCCTGTTTCAAAAGTGCTGATTCTCTGTCTGTTACTTCAGATGAAAATAAGGAGCCCCTCCCCACGCCCCTCTGAGAGAGATGTGGTTACAAAGAACTCAATGGTGCTCTAGGAGGAGATTCAGGTGATAAAGTGGGGGGGGTGCCTTGGTTGCTGATTGGCTAATGGTCACACAAGACAACACATCGTTATGACATCATAAAGTGGCCAAAATCTGATCAGCTCATTTTCAGACAGGTTTTTATAGAAATGGATCAAAAAGAGAGAGAATCTTTGTTCCTGAAACTTTCAGAGTCTCTTTCCACAGAGGGGACACATGTTGATGTAGAAGAGACATGAAGAAGAGGGGACACATGTTGATGTAGAAGAGACACGAAGAAGAGGGGACACGTGTTGATGTAGAAGAGACATGAAGAAGAGGGGACACATGTTGATGTAGAAGAGACATGAAGAAGAGGGGACACATGTTGATGTAGAAGAGACACGAAGAAGAGGGGACACATGTTGATGTAGAAGAGACGTGAAGAAGAGGGGACACATGTTGATGTAGAAGAGACGTGAAGAAGAGGGGACACATGTTGATGTAGAAGAGACATGAAGAAGAGGGGACACATGTTGATGTAGAAGAGACGTGAAGAAGAGGGGACACATGTTGATGTAGAAGAGACATGAAGAAGAGGGGACACATGTTGATGTAGAAGAGACATGAAGAAGAGGGGACACATGTTGATGTAGAAGAGACACGAAGAAGAGGGGACACATGTTGATGTAGAAGAGACATGAAGAAGAGGGGACACATGTTGATGTAGAAGAGACATGAAGAAGAGGGGACACATGTTGATGTAGAAGAGACATGAAGAAGAGGGGACACATGTTGATGTAGAAGAGACATGTAGGAGAGGGGACACATGTTGATGTAGAAGAGACGTGAAGAAGAGGGGACACATGTTGATGTAGAAGAGACATGAAGAAGAGGGGACACATGTTGATGTAGAAGAGACATGAAGAAGAGGGGACACATGTTGATGTAGAAGAGACACGAAGAAGAGGGGACACATGTTGATGTAGAAGAGACATGAAGAAGAGGGGACACATGTTGATGTAGAAGAGACATGAAGAAGAGGGGACACATGTTGATGTAGAAGAGACATGAAGAAGAGGGGACACATGTTGATGTAGAAGAGACATGTAGGAGAGGGGACACATGTTGATGTAGAATAGACATGAAGAAGAGGGACACATGTTGATGTTGAAGAGACATGAAGAAGAGGGGACACATGTTGATGTTGAAGAGACATGAAGAAGAGGGGACACATGTTGATGTAGAAGAAACATGAAGAAGAGGGGACACATGTTGATGTAGAAGAGACGTGAAGAAGAGGGGACACATGTTGATGTAGAAGAGACATGAAGAAGAGGGGACACATGTTGATGTAGAAGAGACATGAAGAAGAGGGGACACATGTTGATGTAGAAGAGACATGAAGAAGAGGGGACACATGTTGATGTAGAAGAGACATGGAGAAGAGGGGACACATGTTGATGTAGAAGAGACATGAAGAAGAGGGG
The DNA here is from genome assembly GCF_902827115.2 of Pseudochaenichthys georgianus. Taxonomy (NCBI): domain Eukaryota; kingdom Metazoa; phylum Chordata; class Actinopteri; order Perciformes; family Channichthyidae; genus Pseudochaenichthys; species Pseudochaenichthys georgianus. Next base: position 2,659,918 of record NC_047514.1, on the reverse strand, counting down.
ACACATGTTGATGTAGAAGAGACATGAAGAAGAGGGACACATGTTGATGTTGAAGAGACATGAAGAAGAGGGGACACATGTTGATGTTGAAGAGACATGAAGAAGAGGGGACACATGTTGATGTAGAAGAAACATGAAGAAGAGGGGACACATGTTGATGTAGAAGAGACGTGAAGAAGAGGGGACACATGTTGATGTAGAAGAGACATGAAGAAGAGGGGACACATGTTGATGTAGAAGAGACATGAAGAAGAGGGGACACATGTTGATGTAGAAGAGACATGAAGAAGAGGGGACACATGTTGATGTAGAAGAGACATGGAGAAGAGGGGACACATGTTGATGTAGAAGAGACATGAAGAAGAGGGGACACATGTTGATGTAGAAGAGACATGAAGAAGAGAAGACACATGTTGATGTAGAAGAGACATGAAGAAGAGGAGACACATGTTGATGTAGAAGAGACATGAAGAAGAGGGGACACATGTTGATGTAGAAGAGACATGAAGAAGAGGGGACACATGTTGATGTAGAAGAGATATGAAGAAGAGGGGACACATGTTGATGTAGAAGAGACATGAAGAAGAGGGGACACATGTTGATGTAGAAGAGACGTGAAGAAGAGGGGACACATGTTGATGTAGAAGAGACGTGAAGAAGAGTGGACACATGTTGATGTAGAAGAGACATGAAGAAGAGGGGACACATGTTGATGTAGAAGAGACGTGAAGAAGAGAAGACACATGTTGATGTAGAAGAGACATGAAGAAGAGGGGACACATGTTGATGTAGAAGAGACATGAAGAAGAGGGGACACATGTTGATGTAGAAGAGACATGAAGAAGAGAGGACACATGTTGATGTAGAAGAGACATGAAGAAGAGGGGACACATGTTGATGTAGAAGAGACGTGAAGAAGAGGGGACACATGTTGATGTAGAAGAGACATGAAGAAGAGGGGACACATGTTGATGTAGAAGAGACATGAAGAAGAGGGGACACATGTTGATGTAGAAGAGACATGAAGAAGAGGGGGACACATGTTGATGTAGAAGAGACATGGAGAAGAGGGGACACATGTTGATGTAGAAGAGACATGGAGAAGAGGGGACACATGTTGATGTGGAAGAGACATGAAGAAGAGGGGGACACATGTTGATGTAGAAGAGACATGAAGAAGAGGGGACACGTGTTGATGTAGAAGAGACATGGAGAAGAGGGGACACATGTTGATGTAGAAGAGACATGGAGAAGAGGGGACACATGTTGATGTAGAAGAGACATGGAGAAGAGGGGACACATGTTGATGTAGAAGAGACATGGAGAAGAGGGGACACATGTTGATGTAGAAGAGACATGGAGAAGAGGGGACACATGTTGATGTAGAAGAGACATGGAGAAGAGGGGACACATGTTGATGTAGAAGAGACGTGGAGAAGAGGGGACACATGTTGATGTAGAAGAGACATGGAGAAGAGGGGACACATGTTGATGTAGAGGAGACATGAAGAAGAGGGGACACATGTTGATGTAGAAGAGACATGAAGAAGAGGGGGCACATGTTGATGTAGAGGAGACATGAAGAAGAGGGGACACATGTTGATGTAGAAGAGACATGAAGAAGAAGGGACACATGTTGATGTAGAGGAGACATGAAGAAGAGGGGACACATGTTGATGTAGAGGAGACATGAAGAAGAGGGGACACATGTTGATGTAGAAGAGACATGAAGAAGAGGGGACACATGTTGATGTAGAGGAGACATGAAGAAGAGGGGACACATGTTGATGTAGAAGAGACATGAAGAAGAGGGGACACATGTTGATGTAGAAGAGACATGAAGAAGAGGGGACACATGTTGATGTAGAGGAGACATGAGAACGTGGATTTTGCATAATAGGTGACTTTTAAAACAAACTGTCTAAAACTTGACCTGCTCATTGTTCTTCCAGACGCCGGCGGGCCAGCTCAGCGGCAGAACGTACGGCGAGTACGTGGAGTCGTCCTGCATCTCCTTCTTCACGCTGGAGTACCTGCTGCGCCTGGTGTGCACCCCCGACCTCAAGAGCTTTTCCCGCAGCGTGCTGAACACCGTGGACCTGGTGGCCATCCTGCCGCACTACCTGCAGATGGTCCTGGAGTGCTTTGAGGACCAAGACACACAGCTGCACTCGGAGGAAGTGCAGACCGTGGGGCGGGTGGGGAAGGTAAAGCTGATGGGAGAGGGGAAGCGGAGGTGGGAAGGAGTACAAATACTTTGTTACTGTACTTAAGTTCATTTTTCTGGTATCAGTACTTTACTCCACTACTTATTTTTCTGACGACTTTTTACTTTTACATACTCAACACAAATACCTGTACTTTCTACTTCTTACATGTTGAACTCAAATACCTGTACTTTCTACTTCTCTCATTTCCCAAACAGCTGGTTCCTTTAGTCTGAATGTGTGTTGGTGCGTGGTCATTATTCTTTAGAGTCATGGCGTGCCTATTGATTTGAACACGATCCGTGTATCCATCACTTCCTGGTCTTCTCTAAAGAAGAGGGACCAATGGAAACGTTGCCGTTGTTCAGCATGGAAACATTCATTAGCTAACAATGACATTATTGTTCTATTGATATAAAGGGAGGTCAGGTACTCTTTAAAACAGCTGCTAGCTATGGGTACTTTTTACTGAAGTACTTTTCAAAGCCCTCTTTACTTGAGTAAAGACGTTTAGTCAGTACTTCTACTTTTACCAGAGTATTTTTAAACACGAGTATCTGTACTTCTACTTGAGTAAAGGTGGGGAAGATGGGATGTTTGGACTCGTCTCACACAGTTCTTCCTCTGGGTTTTTCCGCAGGTGGGTCAGGTTCTCAGGATCATGCGTCTGATGAGAATCTTCAGGATCTTGAAGCTGGCTCGACACTCGACCGGCCTCCGAGCCTTCGGATTCACACTGAGGCAGTGCTACCAGCAGGTGAGACATACAGCTTGTGAAAGAAAAGCCATATCTATACATGGATACCAAAAAAAAGAGGAATTGATTTTGGAGTATTTTATAGTATGAACAAAACACACAAGGCTTTGCCAAGGTTCAAAATGCTAGAGAATATGTTTGCTTAGTTTTCATTGCATGGTACGGCTCTGCATGACTTGAGTCCCGTGTCTCGCTGGAATTCAAGACTCTACATTACACATATGTATGTTCATCTTCAGGTTTATATCTGTACTTTGGGATTGTAGCCTTTGCAGAAGATGTACATGCTCACTACAGGAAAGGGAAAACCCCAAAAAGCAAATAGATGGGGCCCCTTGACATCTTGAATTCGGATGAACTAAAAACCCTTAATTAGTCTCCTGATTTCGTTAACTCTGCTGAGGACGATGGACTTTGACCAAGGTTGTGCTTTCCTCAACTTTTGCTAAAAAAAAGAAAATAGCCAATGATGTGAGAAGAGCTCTGCCTTCCCATGCAGTTGGGATGCAGCATTCGATTAGAAACAAGTGTAGCCTGGATGTTTAGTTAAGAACGAAGACATTACATTTACGAGGGAATATTAAACATGTTTCCTTGTTCAGGTGGGCTGCTTGCTGCTCTTCATGGGCATGGGCATCTTCATGTTTTCAGCCATGGTGTACACGGTGGAGCACGACGTTCCCAACACCAACTTCACCTCCATGCCGCACGCATGGTGGTGGGCCGCCGTGAGTCCACACACATAAACATGAACACAATGACGTTCAAACAACATGTTTTCTATCTGTTGTGTTTGTGTGCTGGGGGATTACAATGGTAATCCACTGGGAGGCAGATCAGTGCTCAGTCTTCCCTGACTAACACCATTATCTTCCCGGATGATTTTCCTTATACATAACTCCGCATGGCAGCACCCAGGGAAGTAAGCATTGAGGTTAGGCGTTACAATATTTTATTTTTGTATTGACTTTATTGGTCCATTCATGTTATTTGTTCAGACTCATTTTTGTACATGCCGTACAGTAAAACAAGACAAAGAAACACACCTTATCGAATGCCTTGAATCACATACATACTTATATATAACTGTTTTGCAATCAGCTTATTATGCAAGTGTTTTATAGTTTTTCTCGTATCCCCCTTTAAAATTATTATTATTTATTTTATATCTATATCTTTTTTCCCTTCAAGTCAGTCTGATATGTAGAATTTGTAGGTTTTTTAGATTATAATTTTTTGATTTGAACTGTAACCCATGCTATTCGTGGTAATACATTCGTTTACACTACCTGTGACTGCCTCACAATAAAAGCCTGTATTTTTATGGCTTTATAAAATGTATGAATTCATTTCCGACAGTAACAGCGAAAACTACTAAAGAAAGACTTGGATTACATTTAATTTTTATAGTTCATTTCACAATATAAATTGAAAACACTGAATATCTTGAATGTCTTATATTGTGAAATTATGTTTAGGGAATTAGGGAAACGATGTATGACATTTGAAAACATTACACTTATTGTTCTCCCCCAAGAAAACACATTTTTAATTAAGGTCACACCAAGGGCAAAACGTCAAAATGGGAAATCCTTGCCCTGAAAAAAGAAAACGTATTATAAATATTAATAATAATAATAATACACAACACTTATATAGCGCTTTTCTAAAAATTGAAAGACGCTTCGACAGAGATAACACAACAACAAAAACAAAGAAAATTACAAAAAGAGACAAACAAAAACTGAAGAGAGGGGTGGGGGGGGGGTATTGATAAATATTTTGACAAGTGAATATATTGCATCGAAAGAAACTGAAAGGTCTTTGGAATAAGAAAGATGAGCATGTCCTCAACATCTCATTCGGTCTTAAGTATTTCCACGTGTTTGTCTAATTTATAATATTGTCTGGTTTTGTCTTTAATCCCCCAGGTGAGTATTTCCACGGTGGGCTACGGCGACATGCTCCCTGAGACCAACCTGGGCCGTATCTTCGCCTTCGCCTGCATCTCCTTTGGCGTCATCCTCAACGGGATGCCCATTTCCATCCTCTACAACAAGTTCTCCGACTATTACACCAAACTCAAGTCCCACGAGTACGCCGCCGTCACCAAGGCCCGCGGGAAGGTGCACTTCGCCAAGAGGGCGGTGAAGAGGTTTCACGACTGCTGTGAGGACGTCGTTCAGCCAAGGAATTCCCATCTGCACACAACAAGGTTTTAGATGTTCACAGTAACATGTGTGGGAGGTAAGGAGTGACAGTCAGAGATGTGAAATGAACCAAAGACTGACTATGGACATGGTCAACATGACGTCATATGTTGGTTTCTAAACTCTCAGTTTGGCATTTTGGCCATCTTGGATTTTTGGAGGCAGTAGTTTGAGAGGCTGGAGCAAAGTGCAACCAAACTCTGGACAAGACACTATCCTGAAGTGAGAAGACACAGAGACGTAAAATGGGCAACATAGTGGAAGTGGCCTGTCAGTCGGTCACAATTGAATCCCTAAAGCATTCCCTGCTTTAAGGGTTATTTCCATTATTAATAACATCATGCTGTATTGAAGAAGACTGAAAACTAGCACGGGAGACCATAAACCTGTCAGGAAAAGGTTTACTGTGGAAATAAATCAAGTGAGAAGTACGTCATTTTCTCAGAGACTTCTATACAATCAGGCTTATATTTGCATCCAGTGGAGTTGCAACCAGTTGCTGCTTTAAATGAACTGTCTGTGACATTCTGTACAGGCCGTTGTTGTTGCAGAGTAACCTTTATATCCTTCATCCTCCATATTTGCTTATTTGTGCTATCTCAGCATGCATTGGCAAAAGGTGACGGAGAAAAACCCTAAATATATTGGTTAATATTTTTATTTATACTCATCATTATACTATTTTTTTAAATACCGTAAATCTATGCTAAAGTTGTCTGTATCACAATCATCATCTCCCCCCCCCCCCCCACACACACACTCCATTAGTCCCTACAACCCACAAGTAATCCAGGAATCAGGAGTGCATGGCATGAATGGGTCAGAAATAGATCATAGGTTGAAGAGTGGACATCTGGACGACAGCATTAGACCTGTTTATCTTCCCCATGCATCTCTTTAATAATAAACCATGTTTCATACTGAATCCCAAAGCTGTTTGACACAATCGACATTCAATCAGTCGTTTTAGCTGCTGTCATATGAACAGTTACTTTATGGTTAAAAGCAAAAAGCATTATAAGGTGATCAGGATTTGGTGGAGGTACTCTATAGGAAATGTTGCTTTCTTGCAGAGTAACATTAGCAAATGGCTAGCAGTCATAGCTCAACACTTAATATAAATCCACCAAGAGATAAGCTTAGCACAGAGACTGAAATCATGGCTCTGTTTAAAACGTTTTAAAATAACTCATCACTGTGACATTTGCCAAGAAACCAACAGGAAGTAAATTCTCCTGACCATTACATACATAGTCTGGCAAATAACTGCCCTTTAAAACACAGGCATTATTTAACAGTTATGTTCTACCAAACAGGTATATAATCTTGATTGGTGAGATCTGCTGGAGGCTTGATTTTGTTACCTGATAAACCAGGCTGCGTTTCACCATGCTTTCTGGCGCTATGCTTGTCTAATGGCTGCAATTCGTAGTATAATCTAACTCTTGGCAGAAAGGCAAGAAAGCACATTTGACAAAATGCCATGATATTAATGTGAAGCTATAGCCAGGAGATTATAAAGATTAACTTCCAGACAAGAAGCACACTCCAGGAAGTGGTTCTCACATCACAAACAACAATGTGTTATCTTTTGACAGAGGTATCAATAGTTACTGCTTTTACGTAAGTGATTGTTAAATACTCAAATGTGAATACAATAGTCTTTATTTTGCAGATACAATTAAAACACATGATACAAAGAGGACTACAGTACTGGAGCAATACAGACGGATTGTTTTTATTTGTCCTGTTGAACAGATGCAGCTGAATCCAAAAACAGAATAAAGTTATTTTCACCATTCTGCTGCTCTGAGTTTCTATTAACTGTATATCTCCTTTGCCGTTAGACTACTGTCAATAAAAAGCCTTCAGCATCCCAAAGGGAAAGAAACTGAGTCATTGGGAAAAATATGGCAAAGTGTGTTTACATTAGATGTATAATGTTGACCTGTTGTCTTGTTCAAACATCTTTCATTTAATTATCAACAGATACATTTACACACAAATTCACGTCCATGTTTCCATCAGGGACGGACATAACAGAGATCCAGGTCGCATACACCTCCTGAAATCGTTCCCATTCGCAGCTTCAAGCGTCTGCAGTCTTGTTTCTCTGCTGCACAGGAAATGATACGATGACATCACCAGTCTGTTTGGAATAAAGTCTCTACTTGTTGAGGTTCTCCAGCAGGATCTCAGCTCCTTTGTTGTTGGCGAGGCTGCTGAGCTCTCCTTTGATGGACTGCAGCGCCTCCTTCACCTCCGCAGCCACAGACTTCTCATAGCTGTTCAGGAGGCTGCAAACAAAACAGTTTCATTATTTATCCATGTCATGCCTAGTGTTGCTCACATTAATGAAATGTTCCCCATTAGCACAGCTGACAGAATGTGGAAGGACAAGAAAAATATATCTTTTTTGTTTTAAGCGTTTAATTGTTTTGAGCATCACACCTCCAATCTCTAATCTCCATGGGGTTGTTATGGCAGAAATCTCACGCTTAAAATCACAGTACCCTGACAAGTACAGATACTACTAGAGGGACATTTGTGGTTGTGTGTGTGTGTTCTCACTGACCTGCAGAGCACCATGGCTCCTCGGTTGACTTTGACCCAGCTCTTCAGTTTGTCAGTTCCCACTGCGTCCACCAGAATCCTGCTGAAGCGCTCTGAGAGGAAAGACATGTTTTAGTTATCAATATTTTAGCTCATAATCTTACATTTGTTACCCTTGTCTCAAAAACGTCCCTGATTTCAATTTAATTTGGTTAATAAAAAAGAAAACGTTTGGGCGCAGTTTTGCAAATGAATGTATGACTTCATGGCCTGGCAGTAGGTGTGTGTGTCTTTACCTTCCTTGCCGGCCTCTGCCAGCGTCATGTCCTGCTCCAGGAGCCACTTCAGCACCAGGTGTCCTGCTGGGTGCTCGGCCATGTGAAGCTGCAGCAGAAACAGGAAGTCAGTGCGAAGAACAGCAGACGTTGTTTTGGAAAGCCATTCATTGTGATGAGAACCTCCATGCTCGCTTCTTCTGATAACCCTCCCCACACACACACAAGCACCCCTACCTGTCCGTCTATCCCCCCTGGAACTAGATCCTGATTGGCCAGCTGAGCCACGGCTGTCATGGCGGGCCGCAGATCCCCGCAGGCCGACGCCAGGATGTCACTGATGGTGACGCTGGACGCCTTGTCTATCACCATGGTGTCGGCGTTGGTACGGAGATGCTCCAGCAGCGGGGGGGAGACGACCTCCAGCAGCTCCTTTCGCCGGACCGCCATGTCCTTTTTACTGATGAGAAGGAAACAAATCTGATGTCACTCCGCTGCAGCGTTTACATCCTTCACTACTGATGTCCTCCCTTCAGGAAGCCGTGTGAATGAGCACTTTCCCTACCATGAGAAGTTTAAATGTTTATTTGGAAGCAGTTGGTGAACTTGCTTGCTAGTTGAAGGATAGACAACCCCAATTAAAAAATGGAAACTATCCCTTTAAGAGCAGCAGGGGGCATGTGATTGGCTGAAAGGTGAGAAGCTTGAAAATAACTCCATTGTCATAAAAAGTGAAAGCAAATTGGGATAAAACGTTGTTGGCAAAAATGTAGTTTTTATATTTTATTTAGACATTTGTGACGAGTTACCTGTGTGTGTTCCCGTCTCCTCGCGCCAGCACCTTGATGATCTCCGGCAGCAGGTGAGCGGGGTCTCTGGGGGTCAGCAGGTACAACAGAACCTTCTTACCGTATTTATTACCGATGACCTCATCCAGAGACAACAAGACTTCCTGCACAGGGAAACAGGCGAGACTTTTAGATCATAACTACAACCTGATCACATTAGCCATTAAATCATAGTTGAGTTTGATTTTGCACCATCAGAGCACGTGGGCTCAGACTCACAGAGAGCACGGCCTGTTTGACCAGCTTGGTGTCGTCCACACAGTCGAACATGGCCAGAAGAACCAGGTGACCGAACTCTCCCTGTGGACAGAGAACAGACACATGAACATCAGGAGTTCAGGTAAGATATTCACTGATGAGTTTAGATATTTATAAATGCAACCTTTTCTCCAAGTAAATACATATAATTAAGAGTTGTGTTCTCTAAAATCCAACGAGGCAACACAGGTACAGACGGCTTGTTTCTAAAATGAATTAATGGCATTGAGAACTCACCGTGGCAAACTTCACCATGTAGGTCTTCATCGTTTTGATGATGACTTTTCTGTCCTGAAACATGACAAATAAAACTGCTGTTCAAGACAAGGACATGATTGGTTGATGCATTTAGTTCTTGGAAAAAAAGCTTTTTAGCTGTGGTATTCATTTCCTGTGAGGCAGAATTAATGACCAGAACTAGTTTGAAAATATATATTCATGCGGGAATTTATCGCACCTAAAATTCGGCAAGTGTGTTGGGCATACAAGTTTATCTTCATTATAAAGAATACATCAGATGTGTGTGTGTGTGTGTGTGTGTGTGTGTGTGTGTGTGTGTGTGAAAAAACACACCTTGGCCGTCCCGAACCACAGACAGTTCATGGCCACTCGGGCTCCGTCGTGTGTGTGAGCCATGTAGACGACTGACTCTCTGATGGACTCGATCATCTCCTGCTCACACCGGAGAGAAGAAACATGTCATTCCATTCAACAGTAAATACACTTTAAAACATTTATATTCTTGTTCTTTGAAAGTGTAACATTGGTCTTGTTTTACTGCTTTTCATTGATACATTTACTTTTATTTGACAGCACATTGTATCCTTCTTAATAAAGAAATATATACAATGTGTTAGATGTCAAAGAGCTGCTCACCGTTCTCTGTTTCTCGGGTGCGAACAGGAAGTAGTCCAGGAAGACTTTGTGGACCAGAGAGTGCTTGATGACTTGTTCTCTGAAACACAACCACAGAAGATGGAGTTACCTTGTTTTTCATTCAACATACTAACATACAATCAACACGGGTGACATTCAATCACATGAATGAGAAGGAGAAACAGCTTTTTATTTTCTTTGACTTATCCAAGAAATGATAACTAAACATTGTTGGTAAGGAATCAAATGTCAACCGTTAAGACTCCAAACATTAAGAAACTGTTCAAATGACTTGTCTCAAAGGTTACCAACTAAAGGCAGTGACATAAAACACGCTGCCTTACTTCTGGGCCATGGGAGTGAGCGTCTGCTTCATCTCCTCGATGATGTTGGCCAGCTTGTCCGGGTTCGCCTCGGCCACTTTCTCGATGGTGTTACACACTCCAGACTGAAACACAGGAAGAGGAACGTTCAGGCACTCGGAGCAGCAGACACAGTGACATCATCAACACTGCCCATCATCATAGTGTGTGTGTGTGTACCCTGCAGACGGTGTAGGTGTTCCCGTACAGCTCCTCAGTGAGCATGAGTCTCTGCGCTAACACGGCTTTGTCGTTGTAGGCGTACTCGATGATGGACGAGGCGGCGGCGTGACGAAGCATCGAGCGCACGTGACCTTTGAACGTTTTCATCACAGCCGCCATCAGCTCCTTGTTCCTGTGGAAGCACACACACACACACACACACACACACACACACACACACACACACACACACACACACACACACACACACACACACACACACACACACACACACACACACACACACACACACACACACACACACACACACACACACACACACACACACACACACACAACTATTTTTAACAGAGTGGTGAATGAGTCCTAAAACCCAGTCGGGTAAAGGTTGAAAAATCCCATTGGATCTTTGCGATGCTAACTTCCAGCTCAGCTTACAAAAATATGTCGTCTATGCACTCCTCGATATATATATATTGATATATATTCAAGTCTGATTTGAAGACGGACATCTTCTTGAAAGGAATAGAAGAGAGCACTATGAGCAGACTCACCCATACATCAGCATCTTCTTCACCACGTGTTTGCCGTACTGCGACTTACACAGAGCGATGATGTCATCTGTGGGAGACAGGAAAATACTGACGGTTAATGTTTTGTTTATTAGCGGCTCGTATATAGAGCTGGAGTACAGGTCAGCTGACCCTCCAGCCGTCACGTGGCAGACGCTGCTGATCAGGCAGGACGTGAACATGGAAATGATTCAATTCATGGATGCGTTTCCTTTTTAAAAGAATGTAGGATATTGTCAAAATGTTAGAAATGCAGCCACCTCTCTCCACTGTGAGATGGTATGTTCTGGAAGTCATTGATGCAGAGTAGATGGCTTGGGCTTTTATTGTGAAAGTAAGGTCGTGAACCCAAGGCTAGTGTGTATTGAGAGTCTTACAGGGAAGTTTAAAAACCCTTAGCTTCCTGAAGTGTATGAAAACTTCAGTATGTCAATTTAAACGTAAGGTTTATTCACAATTGTCTGATGATGTGAACACAAAACAAAGTCCATGAAGCACACTCACCTTGGAGCTCATCGAAGACCTCCTGTCTCTGCTCGTGGCTGCCGAACTGTGTGAAACACTGGAGAACTCGCACCGAGTCGTGAGCAAACGCCATCTGGGGGAAAGAGAACAGTGAGAAATGACTGTCAGACAGATTTCATATTAGAAGTTATTTCCTGTCTAACTACGTTTGACATATTAGACCATTTTAAACGTGTCTGTGTGTGTCATCAAATCGCAGCTATTAACTTGGCAAGTCCAAGAAAGTATAATTATCCCGCCGCAGGATAAAGGAAAAAGTGTAACAAAAAAGGGGAATGTGTCTACTGGTTGAACGGCACCTGGCAGCAGGACTAAAGTAAAGTGCATCCAAATAAAGTCTTAAGACACTGATGTTCCAAACCCTTTGATTGACAGGCGACCTGCAGCCATTTAGCCGACATCACATGTTTGTTTTTCATTCAAGGGATTCTGTTAATGAGCCCTGTAGTTCCTGAGGGGGCAGAGTGAGGCTCACCTGCTTGATCTTCCCGCGGACCAGTTCGTGAAGCTCCCCCATCAGTTTGGTCTTCAGCTCTTTGTCACAATTCTTCCTGTTGACACACACACACACACACACACACACACACACACACACACACACACACACACACACACACACACACACACACACACACACACACACACACACACACACACACACACACACACACACACACACACACACACACACACACACACACACACACACACACACACACACACACACACACACACACACACACACACACACACACACACCATCATCAGTCAGTCAGTCAGTGAACAGGAATATTACATCATCTATTAATATGTTCGGCCCGTGTGTGGTTGTACCTCCTGAGGTCGCCCCACAGGCGTTTGCACTGACGGATGATATCGAACATGTCCTTCCTCTCCGCGTGCTGCCTGCTGTCCTTCAGATCCCTCTTCGCCTGCTGCCTGTTCTTCTTGATCTCCTCCTCCGTCAGCCCCTCTGTGTTTGGCTTAACTTCGCCATCCTTCAACTTCTTGGCCTCTGGGCCTGATCACACGCAGAAAACGCTCACAATGTGTCCGCACTTCGGTGATAAACAACAGTAATATTTAGGCTGAATCCAGAGGAGCAGAATTGAAGGCTTTACCTTACAGCTTTGAGCGGAGCAATGTGTACAGCAACTAATCAAAAGTCCATGTGCATGTTATTAATATGGTCAAACAGTTAATCAACATCACAATATTGGTAAATATTAAATAATATTGGCAAAGTATGTGAAAATATGATGGATTAGCTTTTGTGGTGTTGCATAGATTTCCAGGCCTACAAAACAGTATTTTTAAAAAATGCATTTGTTTGGTATATATCCTCCTAAAAAAACACCCTGATCATTTTAAATATATCTAAAAATTATAAATTCTTCCAATATAGTAATCTCCATACCATTCAAAAAAACATTTCAGTTATTTCTCCCAAATTGTGCAGCATTAATGATTGATATCCTTTTGCTAAAGATAAATAAAATATATTACTTGAACTGCAATTATAACTCCAAGTTTACTTGTGGGAGAGTGACATCACTACGTAACACTCGCACTTATATTGGCTAGCTCCAACACATTGTACTTGAAAGACTAAGTGGCATGACATCTCTTAGCGGTTGACCAATCACAATAGAGCCGGCCAGCTAACCAATCAGAGCAGACTGGGCTCTGGTTTCAGACGGAGGGTGAAAAGAGGTGCTGCAGCACAGTATGAGAACAATAAAGAGCTTTTTGAACATTAAAGCATGGAGACGTGTCCCAGTAGAGACACCAAATATCAACCTGAAAATGAGCATAATAGGGCCCCTTTAATTAAGCCATGAGGAGTAAATGACTAAATTTTGCAAAACCTTATTGACATCTTTTTAAAGTCAGCATGTAGAGGTTTCCTCACCTTCCCCTTCTTCTTCATTTTTCGCCTTAAATGGCATTTTTCTCTTCTGCGGACCAGGCCCAGCTTTGGAGAAGGCAGGTTTGTAGTCTTTGTTTCCGCCATTTCCACCCTTCCACGGTTTGCCCCCTGTGTTGTCATACGCTTTGAAGGGCTTCTTACCGGCCGGTTTTCCTCCAAGTTTGGTCCCCATTGAATCTGGACAGAGTGAAACATGCCAATGTCAAACCTGGTTGAAAGTGATGCTGTATAGCTGGTTAATGTTAACTAGAGCTCACCTTTTCCTTTCTGTGTAAACTTCTTTCCACCTTTAGGAGAAAAGGGTTTCTTCGATTTAGCCTCCATTCTAAGGTTGTACCCCAGAAAGACAGCAGCAGAAGACAGATTAAATATACAGAAATAATGCACAATCCCACATTTTTCCAGGCCTATCTCTTGAGTGAGCAGTTAGTCTACATAAAGTGAACTATCTGCAGAAAGAAACACTTCCATAACACATTTCAAAATCAATATCACAATCTTTTACTGCTAGGAGTATCTTAAACTTAAGTATTCGTACAAAACTTGCAGGAAAACGTATATTTCAAGACTGACTGTTTCTGTATCCTTCAATACTCAAGCAAATGTAGCTGGTATTCATTGTTTGTCACGTTTAATGCTGCATATTTCTTCAATTTGGTTTGTTTTCTCTCACTTGGATAACGTTGTAAAGGTGTTGCTACTTTTGCCAATGCTAGTTAACATAGCTAATAGCATAAACAATATCTGTCAACACATCTTAATAACATACATATAACCCTACGCCACGGTTTTTTGTTTATCTCTACTTTAAAGACGAACAACAACAGGTATATACAACATTTTACTGGTGACTTACATTTCAGATAAACACACGCTATCGCAGCTCAGTCCCATGCGTTCTGCGACCAACACGGTTTACGGCACCACACCATCCAACCAAACTGAAGCTTCGCTGCCGTAAAACGTAGGATGATGCGCTGCCAGCATGTTAACGCCGTAAAGAAGCAGGACATCACGCTTTACAAATATGTATCATTACAATAAAATCTGTAATCTGCTCAACAAACGTAAATATTAGCGACAACAACGTAGTGTTCAATAATAATTTTTCTAGCGTTTTAGGCATGTATAAAGAGCGTTCACAGCCTGGAACGGCCATGTTTACATCTATGGTTTGCCCTCTCGGTCACCGTACAGACATCGTCACTAAGGATACAGAGAGTTTAGAGCTATGATATTCATAGTTTAATGTTGTATTTCTACCCGAGTGAATGATTCAAATAACCAATATTAGATATATGTAATTTGTCCATGTGTCTAGAAATGTTATACATTCTTCATCCCAAGATAACACTGAATGAACTACATTAACCAGCAGGCTTTGCGGGAGAGTCACTCGACTTGTTGCCTGGCAACACCCCCAAACTTAAACGGATGACTTGGACAGTCAAATGTAAAGGTTTGACCATAGGGTTTGTTTGACGCGTTAAATATGAGGCAACATTCACGTTAAAACATTTTGGTAAGTGCTATTTTGATATAGAATATCTAAAAAAATTGTTTCCACCGCTGTCTTTTACGTTATATTCAGAGTTGTTTAAAGCTTAACGTTGGTTCGGTGAAGTTGGAAATAACGTTACTTTTGAAAAATAAATTGCCCTCTTTATTTTTCAAAGTGCAAAAACAGAGAAGCAGGTGAGTAAACAGCGGACATGTCGGAAGAAAACAGAACTACTGTTGGTGAACAGACTGAGGAGAGAGAGACTGCTACACAGGATAACGGTGAAGGTAGCCTAACTGTGGACGTTTACCTGTATAACGTCAACGTAACGGTCAGATAGCATCACCTTTTTTAGCTAGCGTTACCTAGCCTTAGCTAAAGGCTTTTAGATGAACATGTGGAGTTTGCAAGATGAGAACTTTAACTTAAAATTATTTCAGTATATTTTGATGCTTGTACTTTTACTGAAGTGCAATTTAAATGCAGTAGTGTTAACAGAGTATTTCTACTCTCTGATATTGCTACTTTTACTCTAGTAAATTATGTGAGTACTTATTTCACCACTGGAGATAAGTGAATGAAATGTCTCTAAAAGTAGAAGCATTTAAATATGTGAATGTGAGATGTAAACAACTCTTAGTTAAGTTAGTTAGTCAGTCAATAAGAAACACAAGTAGTGACACTGTTAGTTAACTTGTAGTAATGCAGTCACATTGTCATTTAAGAAATAGCAGATGGATGCAATAGACATTTTAGTTTAGGATTGCTGAGAACAGTCCAAGTGCGTGAGCTGTAAACAGTTGAAATAGCAGATGGTATGTAAGCACTGACCGCAGTGGAACATCAGTTGAAGTGTAAAATCTAAAAGTAAAATAAAAACGTGTTGATTCACATACAAATAACAATTTAACGAATTAAATCATTGGTGCCTGGAAGCTGCTTCCAAATGTCTGTTCAACCTCTCCCTTGTCTAACAAAAGATTGTATGCATGCTATAAGTGTTGCTGGAGTTTAACCTCTCCAACATTTTACTCCCTCACGATAAACACCCAGTGGTGCAGCTTGAGTCTGAAAACGGATCAACAAAGCAACTCTCTGAGTACTACAATTATGAGGAACTTCACTCCAGACCATACATCACACCGGACTCTGCAATCCCAGAGAACCTCCTGCACCTCTGGTATCCTTTATCATTGTTCTTAAACCACATCTCCTACAACTTTAGAAAGTACATGGTGTGTGACACTTTAGGGAATCTGACCTTGATACTTATTCTGTCCTGCGTCCAGTCACTCCTTTGGCTATGACAGTGGGCGCAGCGGGAACCTGCAGCTGCTGGATGACAACACTCTGATCTTTATCGCCGGGAACCTGCTCGTGCTGCTCGACGTTTCCACCAAGGAGCAGAGATACCTCCGCTCCTGCAGTGGAGGAGGAATCGGCACCATCAAGGTAAGATAGTGTACACACTTCAAGGGAAGAGTGCTCGTCTGTGGGATGGAGTGAGAAGGATAAACAGATGGTTAACTTCAATTTCAGAATCAATCAACATTTAAAATAAAATAAATTCCCGGGGGAAATTGGTTTTGTAACACTAAGTTCATTTTAGGGTCAAATAAAATATAATAATAGATATGGATTACAGACATTTTCTTACCTGTCTTTAAACGCAAACCACCACCAGAGGGAGACATAGCTCTTGTTAGGCCTTATTGATCTATTGTCAATTACATTTTGTATTTCTCCTCTTCTCTCTGCATCATATCTCTCAGAAAAAGCGGTGCTGCAACACAGGAAGTATGAGAAAAATAGAGCTCTCTGTTTCAGTAGAGACACACAATACAAAGATGAACCTGAGAATGAGCATAGTAGGGCCCCTTTAAAATCCTTTGAACATGCACACGTATCACTCTCACCTGGTGTATTCAATAAGACAAACATAACCTTAGCATAGTCTAATAGTATCAATATATAAACAAATGTACAAAAAGGTGGTATTAATGTATTTCATTTGTGTTGTGTGTATGTCAAGGCACATCCAAGCAAAGAGTGCTTCGCTGTAGCAGAGAAGGGAATCCAGCCCAGCATCATAATGTATGAATATCCCTCGTTACGGCCGTTCTGCATCCTCAGAGGTAAATGGGACCAAGATGCTGTGAGTTTTTCAAATGTGATGTTTTATTGATGTTTTAACTTTCGTGTTTTGCAGGCGGTACGGAGAGGGCATACTGCTTTGTGGATTTTAACCAAGACGGGAGCCTGCTGGCCGGCGTGGGGGGGGACCCCGACTACATGCTGACGCTGTGGGACTGGAGGAGGGAGGAGGTGATGCTGCGCTGCAAGGCCATTTCTCAGGAGGTGTACCGAGTCAGCTTCTCCCCATACAACCCGGGACTGCTCACATCGTCAGGATCTGGACACATCAAGTACTGAATCCTCCTGTTCAAAACAATGTTAGGCCCACTGGAAGAAATATAAAAAGAATGGCTTTGAAGCTTTTATGTAAACATGTAATTATGAAGCCATTTGCTGCCTTTATCCAGATTCAGCTAAAAACCCCTTTCATATTTTCCCCTAAGCGTAAAAAAGGACTGTGTGTAACTCTTACTGTTTAGCATGTATTGCTATGTGAAAGCATTTGCTTCGTAATATATCATTCTTTATTTAGAAGTTTACCTTTTTAAAAAAAAGTACCCTGATAATGTGACGACCCCTTCCGTATTCGTCACATTATATCAGCGCTGATTGAGGGCACCTGGCCGCCGGTACCGGAGGAGTGAAAGGCTCGAGCCGGAGTCTCGTTCACTCTCTCCGCTGAGGATCTGTTTTGGGAGAGCAGCTACTTTGTTTATGCTTTTGTCTTACCTTTATATTAACACCTCGCCACACACCATGTTCACTCACCCACATCTACACTACTGATCTTACTGACTAACACATCACATTGGGGTAGCTTTTGTGTTAAAGGTGGGGTAGGTAATTCACTTCAGAAACACTTGTTGTTATATTCCATGGAATGCTCTTAACATCCCGATAGCAATGAATATATTAAATGCTTTGACAATAAATATATACAAAATATCATCTGTGGAAGCCGTGGCGCTGTAAAAAGCACGACCAATCATCTGAGCCGGCCCGGCTAAAGTAACTGGATGGCCTACCTGCCTGTCAGCCTTCCATCTGGGCACAAACTTATCTCGTGCCCTCATTGGTCATGTGCGCGTTCGTGTGTGTTGGAGGAGGGGCTTGGCATATTTTTAAATTCTAGCGCACTCGAGCTGGTTTCTCCATTCTTACCTACCTTTAACGTTGGGTTATTGTAATAAATATATTTTCTTATATCTTGTCCTTTCCACGCTTTTGTTATGGCCAAGAGCCATGACAACAACTTCATCAGTTTCTCCCCAAAGCTGCTTATAAGATTACATGTTGTATGATAATTATATGTTATTAATGTTTCCAAATAAGAGGACAATACATTTTCTCCTCTCTGTCAGGTTCTGGAAAATGGCCGACACATTCTCAGGGCTCAAATTGCAAGGGCGTATGGGGAATTTTGGGAAAACTGCAGCGACTGATATCAAGGGCTACGTGGATCTTCCTGATGGAAAGGTGTGTGCCCTGCAGCTCTGACACAACATCTGACATGTTTCTCTAGATATTGATTTACTTCCCTAACGGAGCATTACAGAATTAGTTTTCAATCATCAAAATGTCAAACCAACATTTAAACATGTACTCACACACCAATAGAAACTCAGATGTGTCACTACACTGTGATTCATGCAGTCTCAAGCAATGGGTCTGTTTCCATTCAAGTATTTCCTCTGGACCTTATGGCTGTTAAAAATTGGATAACATTTTTTGAAGAGAATTCTCTCCATATCATGATTGGTAGATCATTGTTAAGGCATAGTTATCAGAATTGATGTGGAGCTACAAATCAGTCTAGATTGTTTTGGTGTGAGTTGACAAGTGTTGCAGTTTTTGTGAAAGTTCATCTTGACCCTCGCCTCTCTTCGTCTCCCCCTCTCAGGTGGTGTCCGGCTCAGATTGGGGAAACCTGCTGCTGTGGGAGGGCAACGCCATCAAGGTGGAGATTTGTCGTAAGGGGGGGGGGAAGTGCCACGCCGGGATGGTCCAGCCGTTCGCCCTCGAAGACGGACAGCTGATGACCATCGGCTATGATGGAGCGGTTCGGGTAAGACACTTCAAAATGCTTCACTTCAAACGTGTCAGGAATATTTTCAAAAACATACAATGTTCTGAATAAATTAACAATAAACTGTTTCGTCTTTTTTTCTACATTAATAATGGTTTTGTTTGTAGCCATTTCTTGTCTGTAAATACCTCCTGAGGGATGCACTATAGAGTGGTGCAGGAAGGAGTCTTAAAGGCGGTGGTGGCGAAGTCCACAGGGACTTGGCTTGGCAACTGGAAGGTCACCAGTTCAAGTCCCGGAATGACCAAGTGCTACCGAGGTGTCCCTGAGCAAGGCACCGCTCCCTACACTGCTCCCTGGGCGCTGTTCATAATGGCAGCCCACTGCTCCTAACACTAGGATGGGTCAAATGCAGAGAAACTGTTTAGTTACATAGTACCTGTACTACGTAATGACAATAAGTGGAATCTAAAGCCAAAATACCCCAATTCCCTCGTCTCGTAGTCAATGGTTTTTTGAACATATTTTTCTTTAGATACCTGAAATAAAGTCTGTGGTTACTACAAGCTAAAGAGATGTTCACGTTTTGTTCTACCACATCAAATACGCCAGTAAATACCCTACTGGTATGACGCTTCTATGTGTGATAAAGAAAGTGGCTAAATGAGACGACTAAACGTCATCACACCGAGCATAGCCGCCTTTAGCTTAGCGGTGGTGAAGTCAAGTCACTGCGATGTAGTTTGTTTATAGCCCAACGTTAGCTTTTTGCCTCGATATTGAAGTTACGCTTCAAAAATCTTAAAAGTGGTGTTAATATGTCGAGATGATCCTGCTGAACAAAAAAGGTAAGTATCATAAACGTTTTTTGCCAAAGATCATACAATTAGAAATATCATGTTCCTTTTTGAAGCTAATTGACCCTTCTTGGCACTCCAGTCCTTATCAACCTTATGGAGCCGCATTGATGATTTAAACTCTGATTTCTCTGTAGTCAGCTCTTTTGAAATCGGTCTGAATGTGTAACCCCCCTGCCCCCTGCAGGGCTGGGACTTTGAAAGCATCGACACCGCAGACAGCACCGGTGACAGCGGGCTGTTTGAGCTGGAGCCCATGAACGAGCTGTTGGTGGGACACAACGTGTGCCTGTCCTCGGTGGTGAAGAGCTCGCAGCCGTCCGACTCCTTCATCTGCTTCGCTCAGGTCAGAGTCAGAAGCTCATCCTGACAGCTATGCGTCATGTCTGATCTCCATCAATATACCAAACCTGATCTCTGCACTGATAGGACACCAGCGGAGCCATCTGGAAACTGGACCTTTCATTCACCTACACTGTGAGTTCCATACACTTACTTTAGTATTTTATCATTCTTCTTCTGGTTACTGTTAAGACCATTTTTCTTATACATTTGGTAAAAAGTGTGATTCTTTATTTGTCCATAAAATACAAATATGGACCTGAAAATGAGCACATCTCCTCTTTAAGATACAAATCAAACCAAAGAGGAATCCCATGAGACGCTTTATCACTTTAAATAACCGTTGATGTGTGATCCGTGTGCAGACTCCTGATCCAGAGTGCCTGTTCTCCTTCCACGCCGGGGCCATCCAGGGCCTGGACGTGTCCAGGATATCCCACCTGATGGCCACGACCACTCTAGACCGTGAGTCTCATACCCTTTCTCCCCTACACACACACAGGGTGTCGTCGTAACATAACACATCTAACCACAAATGATGTACTCTCTCTGCCGCCCCTAAACTGTGGAACGAGCTGCCCTGGCTAATCGGACTGCTCTCACACTGTCTGTCTTTAAATCCCGTCTTAAAACCCACCTTTTCCCCTTAGCATTCAAGTAGATTGTTGCTTTTATTTGCTTTCAGTGGTCTATTGTTTTTACTATATGGTTGTTTTTATGTTTACGTTTATTCTGTTTTGTTTTGTGTTCGTATCTTTTATGTGATTTTATACTTATTTTTATATTTTGTGAGTTTATATTTGTTGTATCTCTCAGCACTTTGGTCTGGAGGTTTTAAAGTGCTTTATAAACGAAGTTCGATTGGATTGGATATACGCAGCGGTACATTTCCTCTAAAGGATGTCGTAAAGAGCCCCAATTTATTTAATCTTCATCATTAAACACTTCATCCAAACAGGAAACCTTTGTTTTATCAGAGATAATATCACTTCAGTGTAACATCAAAACTTTCTTTTTATTGCAAGCAGAATTTGTTAAAAAGGTTGTATTGAAGCTTTTCCACCAGTTTTCCGGACAAACACAAACCGTAACAGGTCCGCCCTTTTTCTCCAGGTACCGTTAGAGTTTTTGACTTCCTGGCAAAAAGAGAGCTGACCTCCAGTCGCTTCAATCAGGGTGGAACTGCTCTCAGCTGGGCGCCAACTATGGTGAGTGTGTCCATAGAGTGGAACCCCTTCCAAGTCTCAAAGGCAGTTATATGTTTTTGGTTATCGGTAGATGCCTAAAATAAGTTCTGTGGTTTAAACAAATTTACGAAAACATTTTTATCATAGACATTAGAAGCGTACACACGCACACACGCACGCACACACACACACACACACACACACACACACACACACACACACACACACACACACACACACACACACACACACACACACACACACACACACACACACACACACACACACACACACACACACACACACACACGCACACACACACCAAGAAATCAGGAGTGAGAGGAGCTGACTTGAGGAAGAGGAGGGAGAGAGAGAGAGTGTCTTCGTCTCTCACTCTTCCTCCTTACGTCCTCCTCTTCCTCTTCTCTCCTCCTTCACACCCTTTTCCCTCCCTCCCTCTCTCTCCTCGTCTGACCTCCCGCCATCTTTGTTTTTCTCTCTGCTGCCAAAATCTCTCCCCTTCTCACTCGCCCTTTTTTTTTTACTTTTCCCTGCCGTGATAAGAAGTGTGAAGCAGCTGGGCGTCACACACACACACACACACACACACACACACACACACACACACACACACACACACACACACACACACACACACACACACACACACACACACACACACACACACACACACACACACACACACATGCTATTAGTTTGACTGTAATGAACCCAATTTGGGAAATATATTTTCACGGCAGATCGTAAACAAGGCATTGGACATGAATTAAAAAATAAAATAGAGTAGGAAAGAAACATATACATATCAACAGTTATAGATATGTATCTCTATCAAAAACACAATATAAAAATACAGGTAAAGTTATAACACACTATAATAGACCATCCCTATGCCAACATAATATAAGCAATATAAACATGTATAATTCTACCACATAAGAAGTGTACTGACAGGAAACTGAACTCTGTTGTGAGAGTGTAGGTGAACCAGAGTGGAAGTCTGCTGGTCACGGGCTTTGAGGACGGGGTTCTGAGGTTGCTGGAGTTGTACGACCCTCAGAGGCTGAACGTGGTCACCGGGCGAATCCCCAAAGGAGACGCCAAGCTGCGCCTCAAACAGGCCTTCAAGCCCCACGGAGCACCTGTAACTGCTGTGGCGTATGAGCGGAACGGAGAGATCTTAGCAACGGGGGTAAGATGTTTTCCAAGAACACCTGAGGAAATATAATTGGTTATTGTTTGCTTAAGGTCATTTATGCAGGAACAAAGAATGTTGTTAAAACCCCTCTGACCCTAACCCTCTGCCCCCCACCCTGCGGCTCAGAGCTCCGACAGCACTGTGTTCTTCTTCACTGTCGGGGAAAAATACAAACCCATCGGCTTTGTGCGCGTCCCCGGGCCGGTGCAGGCGCTGGAGTGGACGCCTCATTCCCACGTGAGTCTGCTCCGACACACATGCACCAAAATACAGTATCTATGGATACGTTATTGATTGAGCAAAAGATTCTTATATTTATTTCCAAAAATAAATTGGCTTTGCAAAGTTTTTTCGTTGAAAACTTGAATCCAGATAGCTTCTTGTTTGAGCTTGAAAAGCTTTCTATGTTATACAGGGTTCTTACGGTCATTACAAACCTGGAAAGTCATGGGAATTCAAAATGCTAATTCCAGGCCCTGGAAAAATTATGGAAAACAATATTTTTCCCAAAGTTTTGGAAAAGTCATGGAAATGTAACTAAAGTTGCATCAAATATAATTTATATTTTATCTAATGGCCGAAATAGTAATACTATAATGATAATAAATACTGTATCGTATAGCAATGAAACGTAAAATGGCATTTAACTGACGAGGTGTTTTGCTGGTGAGAGATTTGAGTTGCTTTAGCGCGTAGAAGCTAGTAAGCCTATTGGATTTGTTTTAGATAGGCACGACATGTTTCAGATGCAGAGCTTATTTTCCTGTTCCATGTTAAAATAAATCATTTTCAGTGGAACCGCTGAGAAAGAGTCATGTTTTTGGCCATGGAAAATTAGGTAAAGGTCATGGAGAAGCATTGAAAATCATTGGTGAAAAAGTGTATGAACCCTGTTATATTATTATTTGTATTTTATTTTACATTATATGTTATATTATAATATATTTTATATAGCTATTATCTACAGCTAAACATTTATACCTGGAGTATTTCCCCAACATAATTATTTTATTTATTATCTGTGGACCATTTTCATCTTAGTGGCCTTAATCTTGTACAATATATTTAATTGAATGATTCTGTAATGGGAATGATTGTTGTTGTTCTTTAATGGTTTTCCCCAGGGTGAGAACCGGCTGCTGATCCTGTGTCAGAGCGGTCACGTTGTTGAGGTGCACCCGCCTGACCCAGAGGTCCAGAGGCCCGGCATCACCTTCCACCTGCCTGAACTGAGCAGCAGAGCCTTCAGGTTCAGGAGCATCAAGTCTCGAATCAAGGTCTGAACCCTGTGCGTCCAATCAGTCATTCGTAGGGTTTATGTACATACAGACCTGTATCCGAATCAAAACCAGGGTTAGTTCAAGTTAGCTTTACACATACAAGACATGTGTTTTGTCGTATTAAATGTAAACAGTAAGAGGATATAAGTTGTAAAAAAAGAGCAAATATATAATAAAAAAAATATATAAAAATTAAGAAAAACATTTTGTTTCAAGAAATAAATATACAAATAAAAAACAATATGACAGATGATGACACATTTATAATTTGAATAAGGTTTATTAGCAAATAGGTTTACACATAAATGTAAAATGAATTGGGTTATAATGGGACATACATAAACACAATGGGACATACATAAACACAATGGAACATACATAAACACAATGGGACATACATAAACACAATGGAACATACATAAACACAATGGCACATACATAAACACAATGGCACATACATAAACACAATGGCACATACATAAACACAATGGAACATACATAAACACAATGGGACATACATAAACACAATGGAACATACATAAACACAATGGGACATACATAAACACAATGGGACATACATAAACACAATGGAACATACATAAACACAATGGCACATACATAAACACAATGGCACATACATAAACACAATGGGACATACATAAACACAATGGAACATACATAAACACAATGGCACATACATAAACACAATGGCACATACATAAACACAATGGCACATACATAAACACAATGGCACATACATAAACACAATGGCACATACATAAACACAATGGCACATACATAAACACAATGGGACATACATAAACACAATGGGACATACATAAACACAATGGGACATACATAAACACAATGGGACATACATAAGAGGTATTAGGTTGTAAAGAAAAGGAGAATATATAAAACTAACTAACTAACTGGTTTTAAATGTTGCATTTTCTTTTAGAGAGAGCAGGAAATTGCCAGACGACAAGCCGCAAAGGACAAGAAGCAGAAAGAGAGAGAAGAGAGGCTGAAAGAATCCAAGCAGCCAGACTTAGAACCAGAAGATGAAGAGGAGGTGGAGGAAGAGCTGCCCTCCATCTTCATCCCTAAGCCTCCAAGTCCTCTCTACTTCGGCTTCTACTCATCGCCTGGCCACTTCTGGCTCTCCATGGTACATAATTAAAAGAAACTGAAGATCAACATTACAGTTAAAGGGGACCTGTGATGCAAAATGCACTGTCTGATGTCTTTTATACATCAACATGTGTCCCCGGTGTGTCAGGGAACTCACGCAGCGTCAGGAAATAAAACCCTCTCTCTCTTCCTCCGTACCCAAATCTCTAAAAACGGGGATCAACGGAGCTGATCCAGATTTGCGTCCGATATGACGTAATATCTGAAATGTGGACCCACGGCCCAATCAGAAACGTTGCTATCAGAAACAATGCCCGATTGTTTTGGACGTAATATGGTCGGTGTTTACATTAGCATCGCTAACACTCAGAGCTAACCTGTACTGGAGAGCATGTGTGTGAAGAAGCAGGAAGTAAAAAGGAACTCACCTTGTGGTATAACCGGCAAGAGAGAAAGCCTTTGAGCTCCAAACTGCTTCAGATCCTTGATAATCCATGATATGTCGTTTCATCACGGCAGCATTTAGTTTAGACGGTAGCTGCCGGGTCCCGCGTGAGCTCAGACCCCTCCTTTTCTTTTTAAAGCTTTATACCCAAATCAGCACTTTTGAAACAGGAAGTGAAATAGAGGGATATGAGGCATGGCTAGAATGGGTGATCTGTTTGGTATTTTGAGCAAAACACTTCATAGACATATTTTTTATATATTTTTAATATATATCTGAGACCTAAAAATAGCATGATAGGTGACCTTTAAATAATGGGTTGATAAATGAAAACATGTCCTTGTAGACTCTACACAGACTCTAGCTGTGTTTTGGTACAAATACCAAACTGCATATAGTAAAACACAGCTGTAGATTGGAAAGTATGACAAAAACAGGTTCACAACCTTCTCTCTTTCCCCTCTCCTGCAGGGGGGCTATGACTCTGGTTTCCTGTATCACTGTCAGTTCTCTGAGGACCAGGACCAGGACCCTCTGCAGCGGCAGGACGAGCCCTTTGACTTCCTGCCTGTCCTCAACGCAGACGACGACCCCATTCGCTCCTTCACCTTCAGGTATACTGAAGGTCCACTGATCAATATTCTATATTTCAACAATGATTCAAAGACCTAAATGCAACGTGAGAAAGTTGCTAGTAGCTTCCACCTCTTTTGGCTCATAGCTTTATTTATTTGTGCCTGGTTCAGTCCCTTATCACAGCTAGTTTCAGCCGCTAACAACAACTACGCTCCAAAAATGTGGAACACCCTACCAGGAAATATTAGAGAGTTGAACTCAGTCCACATTTTTAACCGAAAGCTGAAAACCATTTTTTTGAATTAGCTTTTAAATAGCAACTTTGCTTTTCTATTGGTCTTATTTGGGGCGGTGGTGGCGAAGTCGATAGAGACTTGGCAACCAGTTCAAGTCCCGGCAAGACCAAGTGCTACCGAGGTGTCCCTGAGCAAGGCACCGTTCCCCACACTGCTCCCCGGGCGCCGTTCAAAAATGGCAGCACACTGCTCCTAACACTAGGACGGGTCAAATGCAGAGAAACAATTTCCCCACTAGGGATTAATAAAGTATATCAAATCAAAATGTATTTCTTTAATTTATTGTATTTATTTATTTTGGCTTCTTGTAATCCATGGAGTCACATGCATCATGAACATATGCTTCATGTATGCTAGTAGCTCTTAACCTTTGACCCTAACCCTTGAATTTAAAGTCTTATTGTCTGTTTGTCTTATGTTGTTTGCCAAATTGTTAAAGCACTTTGAGCTGCATCCTGTGTATATAAAATGCTATACAGAGTGTCCGCGGGGTCTTAAAATGTATTAAAAGTTGATTAATCAATTTAGCGAAAATTAAGGCTATTAAAAAGTATTAAACGGCATTTTCCAAGGTATTACATTTTGTAGGTTGTTTTCTTGATTTCTTGATGTGACGTCATCTGAACAGGACATCGCACGCTCACTGCTTGATAGCGCGCGAAGGTCCGTTTACGCCGGTTGCTAAACAACATCGTTATGGGGAAATGCAAGTTTGCGTCCAAATGGTTGGAAGATAAGGAGGAAGGATAATCAATACTGTATATAGACAATGTGAGGTAAAGTGTGTCGCCAAGGTAACCGGTTAAAACTCCAAGTGCAGATGAAGTCTTCAAATGTATGGAAAGGGTCTTAAAAAAGGTCTTAAAAGGTCTTACTTTGACTTCAGGATTCCTGCATATACCCTGTATACAAATAAAGATGTATTTGTAATTACTACTAGTACCTGTTTAAAGTATTATGTTGGTGTTGTCCAGCTCTGACAGGCAGCTGCTGCTCTGCGGCATGCACTCAGGCTCCATCAGGGTCTACCCTCTGCAGCCCGGAGACCACAGCCTCAGCTCCATGCAGGCCTACTGGGCTCTCAGTGTCCACGACAACCAGTACGGACACCTGCGGCACATCCGCTGTAGCTATGACGACCTCTTGGTGCTGACGGCGGGAGACGACGGGAACTTCTTCTCCTTCAGCCTGCTCCCTCCAGAGGAGCTGAAGAAAGGCATGCAGAGGAAGAAGGCAAAGGTTCCTTCACCCAGGGTCAGTCTACACTTTACTAAGACTTTAAACAGTGTGCTACAGATGATAAAGTCTACTCAATCAATCACATTTGATTTAAATAGCCCAATATCCCAATATTAAAGTTGTCTGTTGACGTCATCACATAGTTCAGATTTGTTGTAAGGGGCAAGAAAACAAACAGTTTATGGTGCAAATGGATTGTTATATAAAAAGTATAATGTCTTGTTATTCGAACAGGTGGGCCTTGCGAATGAGGCGTTAGCCCAGGATATTGAGGACCCAGCAGCCTGCAGGTGAGCGCGAATTATCTGTTGATCATTCTTGTTTTCAATGTTGCCTATCTGTATCTTTCTCTGTTTTTCAAAGTCATTCGGACAGTTGACACCGACTGCATTTGGCTTCCTATTATTGAGGGACTCAAGAATGTCATGAAATCACTCATCTAACTTTGTGTTCCCTCCAGCATCGAGTCAGAGAAGCAGAAGCTGGATAAGGACCGTCAGCGACGAGAGGCGGAGCTTAAGATCGCAGCGAAGCAAAATAAACTGGCTGAGCTGAATAAGAAGTTTCAACAGCTGCTGATCACCAACCAGCGTCTGCCGGAGCATGTCCGTCTGAAACCTGAGGTACGGACACCCGGATCACTGTCATCTGTATTCTAGTGTCCGACCACTGAGTTCTTCAGAATATGTTCCTATTTAAAGACAAATAAGTCAATAAGAAAACCAAAAGACATGATACTAGGGAAAAAAACAAGCTAGGTAAAACATTTAGGGTCCTATTATGGTTTTTGGATTTTGTTGTGTGTTATATAGGTTTTTGTGCATGTAAATGGTCTGTAAAGGCTAAAATCCCTGTGTTCCCTCCAGAAGGAGTTTCTCTCCCACACACTCCCCCCCTGCCCGAGAGTCCTCTGTGGTAGGATTGTCCTCTTGCTTAGCATATCACAATTCAGAATAGGTAGAGACCAATGGCTCTTTTCCTGCATGCAAGTGGTATGATGCTTAGTATGGAGAGGAACATGACGGGTAAGCTTCAAATCCCTATTATTAAGAATGATCCCAAGCAAAGGTGGGCTAAATGCAAAGGAAGTCACGGTGTGCTGTCGGGTAAGCAGCAAGCGGTACACAACATGGTGTGACAGGAACTGTAATGTAGACACTGCATAGGCGGCTGTGTCTCCTGTGATAGAGATACTGAAATGTAAATATTACAGAATATTTTAGAAAGGGACAAACAATTAATAATAATATAACAAAAAATATATGGGATCAGTCAGGTGTTTTAACTCTTCAAGGAAAGGACTGAGGCCTTTGCTGTTGTTGTTACTCTGTGCAACTTTTCACTGACACACATTTTGAGGTTTTGCAGTTTAGGGGAAATGGGGCCACACTGTTGACATGCATTGCAAAGACCTCCTACACTCAGCAGCAGATAAGCACTCAAACAAAATGTATTATTTAATGTCCAGATTTTCCTTTATTTTAGTTTTGAATACACAAAACCAACTTTATTTGAGCATACCACAGGGATTTAACTATATATTAATACCAATATATCAGAAGCAGTGGTCGAGTGGACACAGACTCCTTATATTCTGGTCAGGTTTATAGTTATGTTAAAATGATGACTTTTAGGCAGCTGAAGCGAAGCCGAGTCGGTTGTTGGTGCGGTCGTAGATGGAGTAGTACTCTCTGAGGAACACGTCCCCAAAGATCCACAGGGGCTGGCCGTTACGAGAGGGCAGGTATGTGGGGGCGATGTCCACAGAGCAGAACTGCTTTCCATTCTGGTTGCGCTGTAGGCGGAGACAGGAGATGGGAAAGGTAAATGACATTGCTAACAAACTAAATAAAAAGACACACACACACACAAATACATGCTTATAGAGTGAATGCTTGTACTGTAGTAACTTACCTGAGTGATGTAAGCAGAAGGAGGCAGATGGAGGGAAACACCGCTAACAACAAAGCTGAGAGTTGGCAGGTTGTTGAGCTGGCTGCAGTCCACCATGTACTGAAGATCAAGACAACAGAGAGATATTAGAATTGCTTTTAGAAATTCCAAGGGTATCACACGAGAGATCTCGGGAGGCTGCGTTCTGTTGTTACGGCCCTAAACTATGGAACAGCAAACTCCCGTGAAATGTTTAAAAGCAAATTAAAAACCTATCTTTTTAATATTGCTTTTAATTTGGGGTAACTTTCAATTCTCACTGGTATCATTGTCCATGTTTTACTGTATTCTTTCTGTTTTTTTTTTTGTTTTTTTTTTTTTTACATTTATACTTTATTAAACATTTTGAAAGACAAAAACACGGACAAGGACATGGCTCACACACATCACAAATAGGACTGGACAATAACATGAAGGGAGGGGGGTAGGGGGATTACAGTGTCAGTTACATTTAATGTATTTCATTGTTTAATAGGTAAATAGATAAATAGTCAAATAAATAAATATATATATATACACGCACACATCTCTTCCTATTCTGATTAATTCACCTATTCATCCATTTCCCATTATTTTCACTTCTTTCATTATTATTACTGTTATTTTTCTGTTTCTTCATAGCTTTATTTATATTTATTTATTAATATTATTAATATTACTATATTTCTTGTTGGCAGCCGGGATGGTTTGAGTCCAGGGTTTTCGGGACCCCCTTGAAAACGAGATGGTGCATCTCAAGGGGTTTATCCCAATCAATAAAAATGTCTATATAAAGCCCTTATTTTTTTATTTAAAGATATTTAAGGGTGCATTCACACCTGCCTTGTATAGTCCGGTTGAATCGAACCCTGGTGCGTTTAGCCGCTTGGTGCGGTTCATTTGGGTCGGTGTGAACGCAGTCCGAGACCTCTTAAGTCAGGGGTGTCAAACTCAAGGCCCGGGGGCCAAATCTGGCCCGCGACTTCATTTCATGTGGCCCGCAAGAGCTTGCAAAGAATAGAATATGTTTATTATACGGTTACATGCCACTTTACAGAAGCAGGTTGCCCATAAACTACATGTCCCAGAATGCATCTCGTTTTGTGACATGCGCACTGAAGAGACTTGCTTTAAAAGTAGCACAATTCATTATGTCAAACCTTGGGAAGTATCTAGATATCCCTGCCCTAATGCCAAAGTAACTTCACACTGAATATGTGTCACCGTTTGATGTCTATGTCTGGACCGCTGCGTAAAAAGGAGAGTTTCTGCCCGTTACTTCTCCTCTGTTTTTCATGTCCCAGTGCCCCAACTGTATACAGTTAAATCGACCGGACTTCTTTCTGAAGATGTGAGCGTCCATAACAACGGGCAATAAGTCCTTGACAGCGGTCTGTCTGTTCGGTATTAACAACGTGTCACGTGTTCTGAATTGACCAATCAGAATCGAGTATCCAACTAAGCCATGTAATAATGTTTTTTAACGGACGTTGTCTGATATAATCATATGTCTGTTGATCTTCAGATTAACAGCAGCATGAGAATAACCTGCCGATGCTCCATGGCGGAGGCTCCGCTAGAAATTGCCGGGATTTGCGTTTGTACCCCCTTAATGTCTGACCAATGGTTGAACAGCATTTCCGAGCACATGACTTGTGTTTAAAGTTTAAAGTCCGTTTGAGTGTTGCCCGTGTGAACGCAAACCGAACATTCTGAAAAATGAAGCAATGTAACAAACTGTCGTCTGGTGCGCACCAGAGAGCGGACTATTAGGTGTGAATGCACCCTAAATGTCTTGTCAGCTTTAATTCACGGGAATGTCATTAGGATCACTGTAGACGTTTTATCTTGTTCTCTAGATAACATTTTAATATTGTTGTTGTGTTTTCTGCAAAGCACTTTGGGCTGCTTTGTGCATGAAAGGTGCTATACAAATAAAGTGTATTATTATATTATTATTAGAAGAGACAGAAACTAAAACAAACCGGCCCAATTTATACATGCTTATTTTCCTACTTCTTCAATATGAGAGTGTCTGTCTGTTCATTTGTCTTACCATTCCATACTGGCTCTGTTGAGCGCCGATGGCCTGCATGATGTAACCAATGAACTGGCTCGGGGCTGTCAGTGTGGAGGTTCCAGTGTCCACAATGGACTGGCAGCCCTGAGAGCACCAGCCGGTCTCTCTACCATTGATCTCGAATCTGCAAAGCACAACAAAAGTAAACAAAAATGTGCAGTTATTTCGGAACGCACAATAAGCACTGAGTAATCAGAAGATCATTTGATATTTAACATTATTAATGAATGATGAAAAGCACTGACCCTTGAACTCCGATCTGCCAGTAGGTCTCAGAGGTGACAGGGGTCCAGTGGATCTGTCCCTGGTACAGGCTGGCGTCCACTCCTCCGAAAGAGAGCACACTGCCCTGCTGTCCTCCCCTGAATCACAAAGCGTATCTGAATGCTCACAATGTGGATATACAGTCATATCTGAGGTGATATCCTCCATGTGATAGTGTATGTTTTACAGTGCTTAATAGAAGTCTTGTGACAGTTATACCTGGAGAGATAGAAAGAAAATACGTTGTCACTCAGCAGCTTTTGAGAAATCATGTTGTCCATGACGGGAGTCTCTCCTCCAGCGGAGATGCTTGGGTAGGACAGGCCGAGGATGCCGTCAAACTTGGCAACCACAAAGACCTGACCAGGTTCATTTGTGCTCAGACCGATCTCCTGGTGGTTGATCTCAATGCCACCAACCTATGGTTCCAAAACCAACCACTGCGATGAATAGGATGTCAATTCATAGATTGTATTTATACATGTTCAAGCTACAGCCTATATGACTGTAGACAGCAATGTTAAAAAACAACTAGGGTGGGCCTCTGTTGTTTCTCATCAAAAATAATGTATATATTTTCACTAATACACATACTTACTACACACTGAAAACTGCCACACAGAACGTTCCAATGCAACATCTTTGACTGGTATGTTCTAACTGTGAGACATCAATCTTTGAGGCGTTATTGACATAGTATGCTTTCTGGTAGTACTCTTTCTCAGTCACTAAGAACTAGTCATGTTTGTTTGGTGGGTCTGACTCACATTGACAGTGTCATATCCAAAGGTACCATAGAGGCTTCCGGCTCCGTAGGGCAGGTAGAAGGTTTTTCCAATGGCAGAGTAGGTAGAGGACTGCCGGGGGTCGAACTTTGGGTGTGCGTCTGTGAATGACAACAAACATGCTATCATGCCTCACAGAGTCTTTTGACACTGATAGTTCTATTATTCAGTTGCGGATTGTTCCTTAAAGACTGAAAATTATAAGTGGCATGCCTGCAAGCACACTAAAACTCTAAGTCCCATGATTTTAAATAATGTAATCTCATGGAAACACGATGACTTGCTCTGCACGCTTGGCCTATGGGAGCTTTATGGCTACATGAGGGATTTAGTCATGTAAAGCCTGTTGGTTTATACTCACTGCAGGCCCGAGTGCTACAGTAGATGGAGTCCACCCACAGGTTGGCAGAGCCGGTGTCAAAGAGCACTTGGAAGGACTGGGGGGGTGTTCCAATACTGATGGCGCCAAAGTAGGTGGTCTGGGTATTGCATTGGTTGGAGGTAAAGAAAGAGAAGAACATAATAAAATAAAATGCAAACCCATCAGCTGTGTGTAAAATCGCGTTAAGCAAGGATTTCTTACGTCAGCGTAGTTATTGATGTACATGTAGGCAGAGGTGGAAAACTCATCAGGCTGGTACTTGAGAGCCGGATCATGGTAAGGCAGCTCGATCCCCTTCTCTCTCAGGGCCTCACGCATAGACTTGTGCTTATTCAGAGGGATCCTGAGGAAGAAGGAAGCATAAACATGAAGAAGTGTAACCTGATATAACTATCCTTAGCAACTTTAGCGGTTGATCTTCAAAGTCATTTGCTCTCATAAAAAGAAAATTGTTTCTTTTACGAAACAGGCCCATAGAAATACAGAGATGATTTCCTTACCTGACGAGTCCCTCCACAAGCGCCACACAGACCAAAACAGCAACAAGACACTTCATGATGCCTCTTGTCCACACAGCACTCCTGAATACAATTCTGAGTCTTAACAGGCTTTATATAAACATGTTCAAGCCCCTATCAGCTGGACTGTTATCAAAACCTCAGTCATATGACGACACACACACACACACACACACACACACACACACACACACACACACACACACACACACACACACACACACACACACACACACACACACACACACACACACACACAGGGTGACCCTTACAGGTTGTTTCTAAAAGCTACACACTTCATTTGCATGAATTCAATAAACACGAACTCCAATGAAAGCCACAGAGCCAAATACACATCATATTAATCAAGGACATGATAAGATGTCATCCATTTGGGTATATCCATTGGAATAATGTAGTGGTGACATTAACCCATCAGAGTTTTGGAATTTGACACTTTTCATAGAGTAAATACTTAACTTGTATTTAATGTCATGTATGGTAAATGTGTCTATTTTCTGTCTTTCAAGAAGATGATGTTGAGTACTTAGCGCTTACGCTGAATTATTTATACCTTTTTGCAGAATTAAAACAAATCTGTCTATAAAATATCAATATCAACAGCAAGGTCAAGTTTAATAGTTTGTTTCGAACGGTCACTTTCCGCAAATGAAAAATGAACGTTATATCAGGACTTCTCT
This sequence comes from Pseudochaenichthys georgianus, assembly GCF_902827115.2. Taxonomy (NCBI): domain Eukaryota; kingdom Metazoa; phylum Chordata; class Actinopteri; order Perciformes; family Channichthyidae; genus Pseudochaenichthys; species Pseudochaenichthys georgianus. The sequence continues at coordinate 2,625,462 of NC_047514.1, read as the reverse complement.
ATCAGTAGCACCTTAACCACACAGTTTAATCAACAGCTCGTGTGTCGTTAGGCTTATCAACACTTTTAACAGTGTTTGGATTTGATAGCTTTTATTCCTCAAGGACATTCAATGAAAAATACAACTTGTTTATGAATGTTAATTGATTTTATTCTTTGTGCTTTGACTGGACTATAGTAGTAATAACATCTCCCCTAAGATTGGCTTTTACTTCTCCTGTATTCGCTGCTAATAGCACCTTGTTTTATATGAAAGCAGACCAGTAGCATGGGGGAACTCTGATTACAGTGCCTTAATGACCCCATTTGTTATGCAATTAGATTAGATCAGCGCATTCTCATTTTCTCCATGGAACAATTGACATTGTGTACACAGGACCCTTTGTGGCGGTGTGATGTAAGCTTGCATCCATACGTAATAGGTGGAGTGCCCCTTTCCTATTGGGAAAGCTGCAATGCTATACCAATCAGAGCAGACTGGGCTCTGGTTCCAGACAGGGGGTGAAAGAGTATGTTTCAGTGGTGGACACGTACTTATTCAGACATCGAGAGGTCACCTTATGTCAGTTTGATGGAAATGAATCACAAGTAGGCTGCATGGGATGACTCAGCAATCTATCAAAACGGGTTTCCACAATCCACCATCCAAGTGTGGAAAACATGTTGACTTTTAAGAAAGCATTGTTACTGGAACCTAGAAAACATCTTTACCTTTCAATAGGGGATTAATATCTGTTTCACACAAAGTCAACCATTAAAGTAGGGGCTAAAGAACGTTGTATTTAAGGTAGAGTTTGGCATAACATCATTAAGATGTGGATAATTCTCCAGGGAATTCATGTACTTCAAGTCATTCTGTGTGTGTGTGTGTGTGTGTGTGTGTGTGTGTGTGTGTGTGTGTGTGTGTGTGTGTGTGTGTGTGTGTGTGTGTGTGTGTGTGTGTGTGTGTGTGTGTGTGTGTGTGTGTGTGTGTGTGTGTGTGTGTGTGTGTGTGTTTTTGTGTGTGTTTTTGTGTGTGTAGGAGCTGCAGCTGCACCCATGTTTCAGTGAGCAGGCAGAGAGGGAGAAGGCCCAGCAAGTGAGGCTGGTGAGGGAGCAGATGGCCTGGGAGGAGGAGCGCAGCAGCATAGCACTCAGAAAAATGCAGGACTGGTACTGGATGAACACACACATACACACACACACACACACACACACACACACACACACACACACACACACACACACACACACACACACACACACACACACACACACACACACACACACACACACACACACACACACACACACACACACACACACACACACACACACACACACACACACACATGCTATTAGATGAGGTAGTTTGACTTTATTGAACCCAATTTGGGAAATATAAAAAATTAAATATAGTAGGAAACAAACATATACAGTAAACATATACATGTCAACAATATCTATATCAAAAACACAATATAAAAATACAGATAAAGTTAGAACACACTATAATAGACCATCCCTATGCCAACATAATATAAGCAACGAATACTACCGGTATTAACATTATAAAAGTGTGCAAAGTAATTGCGGCTTTAAAATATTTATTGTTGAGTTTATTATTATTATTAGGAGTAGTAGTAGAAGTATTTACAATACATAGTGGTGGTAAATGGTGTATTCATTAGATCATTAGAATTATATAAAAACATTATTTTAAAACATCTTACTTGCTGTGTATTTGATTTTAATACAATTTAAAGAAGTGTTGTCTGTCTATGAGTGTAATACTTATCCTTCAATATCTGTGACTGATATTTCGTAACATGTCTGTTAAGTTACTTGTTAATAAGTTTAACTTTAATACGTTTTACCAAGTTAGGACATTGTGATGGACATTGAGTGGACATGTAGAATGTTAATAAATCCCTTCTTCATAGTCATCAAATCAGACTAACTACCAAATATTTGTACCGGACTGGCATCCTAAGACGTTTTCATGTCCATTCTGCCCCTGTAGGTAGTTAGGAGGTAAAGACATCCAGCCTCCAGAATCAAACCCACCTCTCATGTTTGTTGTCAGGTTCAAAGACTCTCTTTCCAACGTGGTTACCGTGGTCGCCATCTGCAGCGACCACAGAGTCTCCACCTACAGCCTGCCCACGCTCCCGGAGCATTCAGCGCAGCTCAGACATCAGACGAGGCCCGGCTGGCCTGAGGGAGACGGGGCTGCTGCAGCAGAACATGGAAGACCCAGAGTGGAGCCTGCTAAAGACAGTAGCATGCTGGAAGGTAGGTGTGATGGAAACTTCTGAAGCAATGGAGACGAGACTCAGAGAGACACGGAGAGAGCTGAAACTTGATGGCAAACATTTACGGTTTATTTGGAGCTACGGCCGGAGAATTCACAAGACATGAGGTGACACAGCAGTTGCCAAACCAATTCTGAAGATCTCTACCCCAGACCCATGTATTTAGCTAGTTCTGAGAGAATAATCGACATTGAGTTGATGACATTGAAAAAGATAAAACATTACCGAATTGTAATTAAAAATGGAAAGTAAAAGGAAATGGTTGCCCCCGCTCTTAAAAATAATAATAAAAGCATAATATATGGGGTCTACTGCTGTGCTGTACATATAATTAATGAAGCATTGAAGCTCCTTTCCTGAGAATTTCAATTATTTCCTAAAATGGGATCAATACAAGTTTATATAGTCTAGTTTAATCAAAAGAGAATTTTGACAGCTCTCTTATAATGTCTGCCACGTGGTTACTCCTGGGTCCTTCAGAGGAGGATCTGCGCCCCCTGGTGGCCGATTCGGAAGGGGTGAAGCTGGGAGACCGGCAGATGGAGAGGCTCCGTAAGGCTGCAGAGAAAGCTAAACAAGCTCGAGCCAAGATAGAGAAGAGGAAGCAGGAATGGGCCCAACTGTGAGTGTCTAACATCATTTTAGTTAGATTTATAAATGGCATTATTATTTCTTTGTAGTTATTGTGTTGCCTTTGATGGCTTTTGTAGCTAAAAAAGACAAATTAAAGCCCAGGGAAAGAGGCTAATATTCAGAGTAAAACAATTCAGAGATTGAAGTTCATAGAATAAGCTAAATTGTTTGATATTAGATCACACATTTATAGGAAAGAAACTTCATAATCATCACTCGATTGTAACTATTGTGATGCTAGTACAAAACTGTGACAACCTTTTGGTGTTTCAGTTACGCAGAGAAGCCGAGCGAGAACTGCGAGGATCCGCAGGATGTGCAGGCCATCGCCGAAGCCAAAGAGAACCTCGGAGACTTAAAACTGAAGTCAGACAAAGACTTCACGATGCCCAAACACCTGAGGATGAACGCTGAGAGGAAGAGCACAGAGCTGATAGGCCTGGAGACAAAAGTAGACACACACACACACACACACACACACACACACACACACACACACACACACACACACACACACACACACACACACACACACACACACACACACACACACCATGTATGCATCACTTCAGAGGACATTACATTGACTTACATGCATTTCCTGCAGACTTATCCTAACCTTAACCAGAACCAACACATGCCTAAACCTAACCAAGTCTTCACCCTAAAATGAATGATTCCCCTCATGGAGACCTCCCTTATGTCCCCATGAGGGAGGCGAGTCCCCACACGTGACTGTGTGAACAGATGTAGGTCCCCACAATGATAGTAATGCTAGGACACACACACACACACACACACACACACACACACACACACACACACACACACACACACACACACACACACACACACACACACACACACACACACACACACACACACACACATACAGCACAAGGACACACTTCATCATCATCAGCCATTGTCTTTTTATTGCACATTCTTCCTTTTACTTCTTATGTTTCAATACAAATTGTCATTCTATTTTACTTTATCTTTTATTGGACATTTTAACTTCAACTTATTACATCTTTATGAATATTTGTAGTTGTATCTTTCTATTGCACATCCTCCCTTTAACTTATATAACTATTTTACATGAATTAGTGATTTTTTTTACCATATGCAATTTTCACGATGACGTGTTCTTTGTCTGTTAATACGAATTGTAAATAGACTAATATAAATAAGCGAAGGATTGATGTATGACGGACAGATTAAGTTGCATTCAAAGCAGATTCAGTTAGTGAGTCCGTCCGTCCCCACAGATCCGTGAGAAGCAGACGGAGATCAATCAACGGATCGTGGCACTGCGGGACTCCAAGGTCCGCCTGGTGTCGCAGCTGCACTCTCAGACTCAGCAGGTCCTGACTGTGCAGCTGCGTCTGCCGGCCCATCTCCACCGCCCTCCACCCACCCTGCCTGCCATACTACCAGAGGAGACCCCCGAGAAGAGGCTGCAGTTCAACCGTGCAACCCTAGAGCGCTACCGTCGTCTGAGGGATCAGAGGTACAGCAGCCCGTTTGATCCAGGTTCAAATCGAAATGACAAAACAGCAAAACATTTATTGTACACTATTATACTTAGCTGGTTTAAAGGTCTATCTTTCGATGACATTTCTTAATGTATGACTGTGTATATCAAATGTTTGAACCTGAACCCATTACTAAGATAATAGAGCATTAGCTCCTGAATGCTTTGGATAGCACCTTTCATACAACAAGTGCAGTTCAAAGTGCTTCACATAGACATTTCACAGAAAGTTGATATCACACAGATACCAGTAAAATACATAGACAGAGAGTAGACATATAAAAAAGACATTTAGATTAAAGGTACAACGATGAAATTGTTCATTAAAAGGAGGATAGTGCAAATTCATAGTTTAAGAATATTTAAACAGGATGCAGAGCTTGGAGCAGGACGAGCAGGAGGACAGCACCTATATATTGGCGCAGCTGGAGAAGGAGGTGGGAAGAGAGGAAGGGACTCTGAGTCAGTCAGCTTCATCTGTAACCAGAGAAGAAGAAGAAGAAGAAGAAGAGGAGGAAGGAGCAGAGCTGAGCGAGCTGGAGGAGGAGCTCCGGAGGGAGGAGGAGATCAGACTGCTGCACGAGCAGGACTCTCTGCTGGAGCAGGTCTGCTTTGGAGTCTATTATAGAATCTGAAAATAAGCATTATGTGTGCTCTTTAAGGCGATTGTTTTATATATTACACGTTTTCTGGTATGCAGTGTTTGAAAATGCAAGCGAGGCATTTCGTAATATTTACCCATGGTGAATTTAGAAGAACTCTTCATACTGAACACAAACATGTAATGTAATGTGAATATGGAGGTTTTCTTTTCACTTGCAACATCTCAAAATATATTGATGCATTAAGAAGAAAATTGTTTTAGACAGGGGTGTCTAGCCCTAAATGTGTAACCACAAACAACATCTTCTAGAAAAAGAATGTTAGGTTCCGCTTTACAATAAGACTACCCTTATAAAGGGTTTACGAATAGTTTGTAAGTCATTTATTAATTAGCTTGTGAACACTTTATACATCATTAATACGCTTTTATAAGACATGAGATAAACAGGGCAACTGTGACCGGTTGCTTGCCAAATAGTGAGCCCACATGTATCTGTACTGCTAAGCCTTATTAGAAACGGTAGTAACTCATTAATAAATGGGAATGTGTTTTACACTTTACAACACGGCTCCCTTTTGGCGACTATAAATGTTCGTAACTCGTAAATAAATGGTCATAAGAGATGCCAAGAAACATCAAGATGGAAGGAGGGAGAATCAACTCAGTGAACAACAGATACCAAGGATGCTGGCTGATGAAGGAGACGAAGTAAGCTAGGTAGCCAATATAAGGCTTAGTCATCTTGCCAAATAGTGAGCCTGTGTTGATGTATGACAACTATGTTAGAACTGGTTTCTAAATGGTTCTTTAAGTGTTTACAACATAATTAATAACCTCATTATAAACCCTTTATGAATCCTTTATAAGGGTAGTCTTATTGTAAAGTGGTACCGAATGTTACAGACAATGTTTAAGAATATGACATTCTGCGGATGTCTTTCACCTCGTCAGATAGAGAGTTCGGTGTGGCAGTTTGACGCGGAGCTCGTGCTGCTGCGCCACCAGAAGCTGCTTCTGGATTGGCAGCTGAAGCAGGCCGACCTCCGTGAGCTGACGCTCTACCAGGAGCTGCTGCTCCTCAAGGAGTTTGAGAGGAGGGAGGGCAGCATGCAGGAGAACCTCAGCGCACGCACGAAGGAGGAGATCAGCATCACGGTGGGAAACCGTTTCAATAATGTGGAGTATCTTCTCATGTGTAGCCCTTTAGCTATCTGTTTGGAGTAAATGATGTAATATTGTTGACCTATCTCTAAAATATACTATCATTTGTTACCATGCTTTAAAGAGTCCTCTCCTGCTGATGTTCAGGTGTATATCAGTGTGTAGTGTCTCTACTTTAAAGAGTCCTCTCCTGCTGATGTTCAGGTGTATATCAGTGTGTAGTGTCTCTACTTTAAAGAGTCCTCTCCTGCTGATGTTCAGGTGTATATCAGTGTGTAGTGTCTCTCCTTTAAAGAGTCCTCTCCTGCTGATGTTCAGGTGTATATCAGTGTGTAGTGTCTCTCCTTTAAAGAGTCCTCTCCTGCTGATGTTCAGGTGTATATCAGTGTGTAGTGTCTCTCCTTTAAAGAGTCCTCTCCTGCTGATGTTCAGGTGTATATCAGTGTGTAGTGTCTCTACTTTAAAGAGTCCTCTCCTGCTGATGTTCAGGTATATATCAGTAGGTAGTGTCTCTCCTTTAAAGAGTCCTCTCCTGCTGATGTTCAGGTGTATATCAGTAGGTAGTGTCTCTCCTTTAAAGAGTCCTCTCCTGCTGATGTTCAGGTTCATATCAGTAGGTAGTGTCTCTCCTTTAAAGAGTCCTCTCATGCTGATGTTCAGGTATATATCAGTAGGTAGTGTCTCTCCTTTAAAGAGTCCTCTCCTGCTGATGTTCAGGTGTATATCAGTAGGTAGTGTCTCTCCTTTAAAGAGTCCTCTCCTGCCGATGTTCAGGTGTATATCAGTATGTAGTGTCTCTACTTTAAAGAGTTCTCTCCTGCTGATGTTCAGGTGTATATCAGTGTGTAGTGTCTCTACTTTAAAGAGTCCTCTCCTGCTGATGTTCAGGTGAATATCAGTATGTAGTGACTCTACTTTAAAGAGTCCTCTCCTGCTGATGTCCACGTGTATATCAGTATGTAGTGTCTCTCCTTTAAAGAGTCCTCTCCTGCTGATGTTCAGGTGTATATCAGTATGTAGTGTATCTACTTTAAAGAGTCCTCTCCTGTTGATGTTCAGGTGTATATCAGTGTGTAGTGTCTCTACTTTAAAGAGTCCTCTCCTGCTGATGTTCAGGTGTATATCAGTATTCAGTGTCTCTACTTTAAAGAGTCCTCTCCTGCTGATGTTCAGGTGTATATCAGTATGTAGTGTCTCTACTTTAAAGAGTCCTCTCCTGTTGATGTTCAGGTGTATATCAGTGTGTAGTGTCTCTACTTTAAAGAGTCCTCTCCTGCTGATGTTCAGGTGTATATCAGTATTCAGTGTCTCTACTTTAAAGAGTCCTCTCCTGCTGATGTTCAGGTGTATATCAGTGTGTAGTGTCTCTACTTTAAAGAGTCCTCTCCTGCTGATGTTCAGGTGTATATCAGTATGTAGTGTCTCTACTTTAAAGAGTCCTCTCCTGCTGATGTTAAGGTGTATATCAGTATGTAGTGTCTCTACTTTAAAGAGTCCTCTCCTGTTGATGTTCAGGTGTATATCAGTGTGTAGTGTCTCTACTTTAAAGAGTCCTCTCCTGCTGATGTTCAGGTGTATATCAGTATTCAGTGTCTCTACTTTAAAGAGTCCTCTCCTGCTGATGTTCAGGTGTATATCAGTGTGTAGTGTCTCTACTTTAAAGAGTCCTCTCCTGCTGATGTTCAGGTGTATATCAGTATGTAGTGTCTCTACTTTAAAGAGTCCTCTCCTGCTGATGTTAAGGTGTATATCAGTATGTAGTGTCTCTACTTTAAAGAGTCCTCTCCTGCTGATGTTCAGGTGTATATCAGTATGTAGTGTCTCTCCTTTAAAGAGTCCTCTCCTGCTGATGTTCAGGTGTATATCAGTATGTAGCGTCTCTACTTTAAAGAGTCCTCTCCTGCTGATGTTCAGGTGTATATCAGTATGTAGTGTCTCTACTTTAAAGAGTCCTCTCCTGCTGATGTTCAGGTGTATATCAGTATGTAGTGTCTCTACTTTAAAGAGTCCTCTCCTGCTGATGTTCAGGTGTATATCAGTAAGTAGTGTCTCTACTGGGACATGTCTCCATGCATTAATGTTCAAAAGCTCTACCTCTGTTCACCCTCTGTCAGAGCCCAGTCTGCTCTGATTGGTTGGCTGGCCAGCTGTGTTGTGATTGGTCAACGGCTTTGAATCATAGGCTCCTTTTAATAGATCCTCATCTGGTGTGTACCTCTCTCCTCAGTCTAAGCTGGAGGAGTATAATGAGCAGCTGGAAGTGAAGCGAGCTGACATAGTCAAGCTGCAGGAGAGAGAGAAAGCTCTGCACGCCGCCTTCTACATATCGCTGGGCGAAGAGAACAAGTTTGAGGAGTTTCTGACCAAAGTCTTCAAGAAGAAGATCAAACGAGTTAAGAAAAAGGAACCGACTGGGAATGAAGGTGAGGGGAAGAAACACAAGCGTACAATGTAACAAGCGTGATGGTTTGTGTGTAACTATGTGTCTGTTATGATCTGAATTTGCATGTACGGAAGAAGAGCAGAATGACGAAGACTCTGATGATGACTCTGACTGGGATAATGATGACGATGATTTTGACAGCGGCTCAGATGAAGGAGGAGCTGCTCTGGACAATGTTTGCCCTCCAGGTCAGTGTGGTGATGGTAAAACATGTCGAATAGATAATAATCATAAATGATGAACTCCAGCATAAATATAGGATACATATCTAGCTTGCTACCATGATAGCGAGCTAGATAATTTAATGTGAGGGTTTCCGATAGTTAAAAGTTATAGTTACGCTAGATTCAGGCTTATTATACCCAAACCAAATAACACAGTACATGTTATATTAGGCCATACGTCTGAACCCTACTTCAGCTGAATAAACAGAGTGGATATGAGGCGGTGCTTCAGTGTGATTAAAGTTTAATTTTAGCTTAACTATAAGTACGAATCTGTGTGTGTCTCAGGCTGTGTGCCGGCGCTGTTTGGGAACACTCTGCAGCTGCGTGAGCGTCGGATGGACCTCGAGGAGCTGCTGGTGGAGGAGAAGAAAAGTGCTGAGGTTCTGAGAAAGGAGTGCATCATGCTCGTCAAGAAGGTCCAACTATTTTCTCTGTCTTTCTGTCTCATCTCACATGTTCCCTTATCGCCATGTGCTCTCATACCCTGCTGTGTGTTGTTAGAGGTCAGGAAGTATAAGGTTGGGCCACAATATGAACATGGATCTCCTCACCAACAGTTTGAATCGTTAATAGTGTTACATTGTGTTTGTCTCTGCAGGAGAAATCGGTGAAGAGCAGTCAGAAGGCAGCAGAGGACGACTTGGAGTTAGTCAACAGGGAGAAACAGCAGAAAATAAACGAGCTGGATGTGGTGGTTCCTCTCCGACTGCATCAGGTACACACAACAACAGAGTGAAGATAACACAGGTTCTGGTCATCAGACTTGAAAGCACATTTTAAATCCATTTCACAATCTAAGGCCGCAACAGTTTATATTCATAACTGATATATGTTGGTTATTTTCTTCATTAAAAGATTGATTGTTTGGACCAAAACAAGTAAAAGATGCCCATTGGTTAGAAATGAGTCACATGATTAATTGATAATATAAATACTATGAAAATTCTATTTTAAATCCTCAGATATGCACATTTCATACGTGAACATTAAAATTAGATATTTGTTTTAATATGAGTTGCTAACAAACAGAAGTGCTATTCATTTTTCATGTTCAATATTTTTTATTTGAAGTCATAAGTGATACAAAACAAAGACCCACACGGAAAATATACAGAAAAATACAGAAAAAACACAAAGATGTACACAAAAACATAAATAAAAATAAAAATGTTTTTCATCAACTGACTCTTTTTTAGAAAATTGACAAACCTGGACTTTCATGCTAAAACTCTGCCTGTGTCTTTTGATAGGCCCTTTTTTGAAACGCGGGTTTAAAGTTGATTTAGTCGTTGGGAATTTTGACTTCCTTACAATTTCTCATCTCCTGCATTTCCTCCTCTCTTCCCTCCACCTTCTCCAACCCTGCACCAGATTATGTTTGTTGTTAACGGCTCAGTGCCGTCGGACCAGAGCCCGGCGTTGGTGCTGGACAAGACGGAGCTGACCCGTCTGCAGGATCGCATCAAGCAGCTGCAGGAGGAGAATAACCAGCAGAAGGATCTGTACATCGATGCACGCAAGCAGTACGTCGGCCTCACCCATGACCGCAAGGACATGAAAGTTAAAATCAAGGGTAAGCCCAAACCATGGATGTATAATAAGAACTGGATACAGCGTGGGAGGCGGGGTCTCGTTCTTTCCTATGAGAGCTGCTCATTGGCGCAAGAAGGCAAAATGGCCCAACTTTTGAGAGCGCGAAACGTCACAGATTACCCGTATATGAGCTCACAGAGCATGCGCCTCTTAAGCCCCGCCCCCCAAAACACACACTCTCGGCTCACTAGAATAGCCGCGTTCACACCGCGTACTATGCAGTATTTAGTGCCCCGGCACTTATTACCCCAGAGCACTAAGTACCAATCGCGTTCACACCGGAATAAGTTCCCTGAGGGAAGATTACGCAAATGAGCCGCTGACGTCACTTCGTCTTCTTCTGCTTTGGGTTTACTGGCAGGCCGCAAACAACTTCACGGCGTATACTGCCACCCGGAGTCCCCGGCCGGAAGTCCCCGGCCGGAAGTCCCCGAAGTTGGGGACTAGCTTCAGTAGAAGCTGCTGGGAGTCCCAGCAGCTTCTACTGAAGCCTTCCGAGTAAATCGCCAGAACGCCGACACCTCCTCATCTCCACCGCTCCCATGTTTTCTTTTGTGTTGCCATAAGTTATTCTCTCTCCGTTGGTGTGCGGGGATAATGCTAATAATGCTAATGCCACAAATACAATGGCGGCTTCACAACACTTTTCAGAGTTTTACGGGCCGTGGTTTGCAATTCGCCCGGCCAATCAGAACTGGGGCACTTTTTCCCCCCAGGAGAGTACCACCTCTCTAGCAGGCACTAAAAATGGGGTAAAAGTTCCCGGTACTAAGTACTCTTTTTGGTGTGAACGCAACATAAGGGGTACTGACGGAACTAAAGGGGAAAAGTACGGGCAAAAGTACTCCGGTGTGAACGCGGCTAATGAATGGAGAGAGAAAATAAATCTAGATTCGGATTTTAGTGCATTTTACAACTTTAAGGACCTAATGATTCTAATAAGGGCAATACAATAGTTCATACTGGGTAGTTTCTTTAGTTAAAAAAAAGTATCCGCTGATTTACAGACGTTTCTTTCCCCATGTTAGTCAATGGGAAAAAGTCTTTCTGGGCCGGGTGACTTCACGAAAGTTGCAGTACCGCCGTTTGGACACTACGAATGTTGGGCACAGAGTCCGGGCACTTCCTGGGGGCTTGGACCAAACCTACAGGAAGATCGCTAGGCGTTGAAGCTAATTGTCTTAGTGGCCAAACCACGGTACTACAACTTCTGGTCAGTCCGTGACATCAATGGGTCCAAAAAGATCCTTTCCCATTGGCTTACATTGGGAAAGAAACATCCGTTATTCAGCGTATTTAAAAAAACAACATAATCCAACTTCCCAGTACAAAAACTTGAAGAGCCCTTGTTTAAATCATCAGGTCCTCAAAGTTGTAAAATGCACTTAAAAGCCATTCAATTCAGCTGACACAAGATTTTTCAAAGCAAAGTACTCATCATACGTAATGGTACTTTTCAGAATTATGTATATTAAATGACTCGTTAGATGATTATTGCTGCATTAGTGTGTCTATTACAGCTCGTCAAGGTGGAGCTAATTTAATAATTTAACTTTACTGCTGCTGGATATCTTAACCTATAATTCTATGTGTTCATTTATTGTTTTATTTATATTAGTATTGGCTATTGATCTGAATCCGTAAAGTAACTCGAATTGTCAAATACATTTCGTGGTGTACAATATTGGCTTTCAAATTGTAGTGGAATAATCATTTATTGTACTTAGAGAAATGTACTTACTAGATACTGATGTGTGTGTTGGTGCAGTTCTGGAGAAGCAGTGCCACGAACTGATGATGATGAAGTTTGGGAGGGAGGTGGACCTGGAGGCTCTGCAGACGCTGTCAGGGAACAGGAGGCTGGAGGAGCTCAAGCAGGAGAAACTCCTCCGAGAAGCTGCATACGCCAAGGAAATCAAACAGTGGGATGTACGCTGACCTGTGTGTGTGTGTGTGTGTGTGTGTGTGTGTGTGTGTGTGTGTGTGTGTGTGTGTGTGTGTGTGTGTGTGTGTGTGTGTGTGTGTGTGTGTGTGTGTGTGTGTGTGTGTGTGTGTGTGTGTGTGTGTGTGTGTGTGTGTGTGTGTGTGTGTGTGTGTGTGTGTGTGTGTGTGTGTGTGTGTGTGTGTGTGTGTGTGTGTGTGTGTGAGTGTGTGTTTGTGTGTGAGATATCTGTATCTCTGCCTTCTTTAGGAGTTTAAGATCTTCTCAAAACATAACATTCATTTTCATATAGTTATTCAAGTGTATTGATCTTTTTCATTTTATGCAAATGTTTTGTGTGTGTGTGTGTGTTATTTAGGCCAAGGTAGAAGAGGCGCGTGACCGTTTGATGGAGGTGACCAGGTGTAACACTGAGCGAGTCCTCTGCATGACGACTCTTATGGACCAGAACCGAGAACTGGAGCGTAAAATCAACGCTAGCCAGAAGAAAATGGTAATTTCTGTGCACTCAATTATTTTTATATGTATTATCAAACAAAGCTTGGATCCCCACTGTCGTATAGGAGTATTAAGCTTCCCTTTCCTTGAGCTTTATTTCAAGCTGATTCAGAGAGACACATTCTGTACACACAGAATTGTATTTCCCTTTCTAATCTGCAGAGGCGTCATGTGATCTATTAGATGTTATATTAAAGGGACCTATCATGCAAAATGCACTTTTTGATGTCTTTTATACATAACTACGTCAGAAAATAAAACCCTCTCTCCTTTCCTCCGTACCCAAATCTCTAAAAACGGGAGTACAACGGAGCTGATCCAGATTTGCGTCCGATATGACGTAATATCAGTAATGCAGACCCACAGCACTATCAGAAACGTTGCCCGACTGTTTTGGACGTAATATGGTCTTTGTTTACCAAGCATCGCTAACACTCAGAGCTAACCTGTAAGATCATGTATGTGAAGAAGCAGGAAATAAAAAGGAACTCACCTTTTTTTTAAAGCTTTATACCCAGAATCAGCGCTTTTGTAACAGGAAGTGAAATAGAGCAATATGAAGCATGGCTAGAATGGGTGATCCGTTTGGTATTTTGAGAAAAACACTTCATAGACATGGCCAACTTGTGGCCCCACGCAAAGTTAATGCAAAGTTGATGGCCCAACGCAGTCTGTGTGGGGCCTGATCTGCGTGTAGGGAGGGGCGGGCCTGTCTGAGACCGATGCTATTGCCTGAAAATAGCATGATATGTGACCTTTAAAATGATTTACTAGAGCAGTCAAGAAACAATCCACACCCAGTGATCACACCCAGTCTTGTTTGTGGTAATTACATGTAATAGGTTATTGTTTTACTTCAATTTAAAAAGGCGGTTGACTAAATTAGACTCCTTAACGTCTACGATAATATTTGGATATTATTTGAAGATTATTTGCTGTGATGTATCGAAATCCAATAGGGTTTCTCGATGGTAACTTCTGGTTCGGAATATTCAAATACAGTCATCATTGCACCACTCATACCTTGGGGATGTGTTTGTGCGTATCCAGGGCAACAAGTCCCAGGACTACAGGAGCGGTGTGGACCAGGCAGATATCCAGAGGCTCCAGCAGCTGGTGAAGACACAATCACAGCAGGCTGAGGTGCTCCGGAGAGAGATCGACCTCCTGTCCCGTCAAGGAGGCCAGGTCCTGCCCCCCGCCCAGGCCCGGCTGCCCCCGATCATCCCCTTGCCCAACCCCACAGGACGCACCAAAACCAGGACACAAGGACCGGGGCGTCTCCTCAGCCAGGTTAAAGCACCAGACGCCAGCAGACAGGGAGTCAATTACTAACACTCTGCTTAGTAACAGTAAAAGCACTTTCTTATAAATTATTGTTCTGAAGATTAAAAAATACTTCGGTTTTCTGGCTTTTATGTTTGTTTTTGAAAAAGCTGCTCAGTGCAAACCTTTTTATATTATTGACCCCACGACTTTTCCTATCACGTCATCCTCAGCTAAGCTAACATGAATGAAAAAGGAGTCTCTGTCTGTATGTCCGTTCCTCCTCAATTCCTTCGACAACTGTTCATCAGTGGACTTCACACATCGGGTCGGTCATACTGTTGTACAACAGTATACACACAATATAGGGTAAAAACAAGAAACGAGTCTAAAAACTGAAACTGAAAATAAACCTAAAACACACAAAACCCAAATCATGACATAAGCGCCCCCTCAGGGGACGGATTCCAGGTCTCCCTTAAAACAAAACACTGTCCAACATTTCCAGAACGGTGGGTGGAGGGTGTCCGGAGGACGGGTTTGGGCTGACAGCCTGAGTACATGGCAGAGGACCCAGAAGGGGTCTCGGGCGGATGGCCCGGGGGCAAGGCAGAGTTTGAGGAGGGGGACTCGTGCTGACGGCCCGGGGGCAAGGCAGAGTTCGAGAAGCGGCTAAGGCTCGGGACCCCCAACAGGACAGGACATGGTGTTGGCAGGAACCCACAACAGGACAAGACAAGGTGTTGGCAGGAACCCCGGGGGAACAGGTGTCGACGGGACCTCCAACAGGACAGGACATGGAGTCGGCGGGACCCACAACAGGACAAGACAAGGTGTTGGCAGGAACCCCGGGGGAACAGGTGTCGACGGGACCTCCAACAGGACAGGACATGGTGTCGGCGGGACCCCCAACGGGACAGGACATGGTGGTGGCAGGAACCCCAGCGGAGCAGGTGATGGCGGGACCCCCAACAGGACGGGACACAGAGTTGGCAGGACCCCCAACAGGACAGGACAGAGTTGGCAGGACCCTCAGCGGAACCCCAGACGAAACAGGACATGGAGTTGGCAGGACCCCCGAAGAAACAGGTGCACCAACTACCTTTCACCCAGGGAAACATAAACCAATGGAAACACCTGGTGATACATCATATCGATTATTTTGTCCTTCAGGAGAAAACGGCCACATCTGATCAGTTGTTGGCAAAATGATGAAGTCAAAGACGTGATGAAGAGACCTTTTTCACAGCATCATTTTCACTTTTCACAGTAGAAAGGCAATGTGTACCCAATAACGATTATATTCTATAAGCCATCCTACTTTGCCAGTTTGCCAGCATGAAGAGTACAAAGACCCACCTCTTCAGACAGGCCTTTGGGTCGTCGGAGGAGGAGGTGAGTTAGTGGCTGTCTTTTATTGGTGTTTTATCGTATGTATTACCTGCTGTTGTTTTATGCCTTTTATTCTACATGTTATAGTTGTACTGTGAATTGTGTACTGTACTGTAAAGCACTTTGTACATACGTGTTGAGAAGGGTGCTATATAAATAAAGTTGTACTTACTATGACCCTGTAACCAACAATAGCTTTATTTACAACAGGCTTTAGGATTGGTTTCAGGTTTCCTCGATCCCTTTGGATTCATGTGTCTGTATATGAAGTGTGGCCCTACGGTAAGTGGGTGTGGCTCTGGCTTCCTGTTTAGTAACAGTCTATGGAAATTCCACCTCGTCTGGTGATTTCTGCTGAAAGAAAAGCCTGCAGTACTTTTCCATTCAGTCAAGGCTTTGTGTTATAACGAAACTGAAAAGCACAATTAATAATAAAGAACAGCAATCATAAGCTTTTTTCATTTCAGCCTGCATAACAGTTTAACTTTAAAATGCAAGTATGAAGAAGACATATACAATGCATTTAAAATGTTAGGTTAAAAAATATTGCATTTGATTTAAATACTTTGGGGCTTTCACCATAATTTTGACAATCTCATCATGTGTCTCCTGTTGATAGGTATAGTGAAGATTTTATAATAAAAAACTATATAATACATTTCATCAGATTTAGTACATGTGTATTACAATGGGAGAGGCTTATATCAGGAAATCAACAAAGCAGCATTGGTTCAACTTAGTTCTTCAAACGATTTATGAAAAACTCAATGTGAACAACACTGATGTTAACCAGACTTATCGTCACCATGATCTAGTGCTGGGGGGAAACGATTATTTTGAAAACGATTAATCGGGCGATTATTTTATCGATTAGTCGACTAATCTAACGATTATTTTTCTGTTGTTCGATTCATAAAAAACGTAATGTATCTCAAATAAATACCAACAAATTCTTAATAATAGTTTTTTTTTTTTCAATGAGCGCCCCAAAAAACAACAGCCGTTAGCTCTTAGCACTCAGAACTCACAGCTCTTCATATCTGTTCAGAAACTAGACAAAAGTTAAACAAGTACAAACCACAGACTGCCTGTGTCATGGCGAATACAGTCGCTGGTTTGTTTATGTCTGTATAGGCCGTTGTTGTGAGTGTGGACGGTCGGAGCATATACAACGTTAGCTTAGCCAAGCTACATTTAGAAAACACGCATTTTAAAAAGGCCCATTCCCAAACCGCCCCTATACACCCTACCCCTACTACCCCTCCGTTTGCGCGTTCACGCGGAGGGTCCGCCATATTGAGGGCTGTTCCAAAGCAACGAGTGTGGAGGGGGAGTGAGCTATCAAGCCCTCAAACAGCGAGTCTGCAGCGGTGCTGACTTGAGACCGGTCTCTACCTGACCGGAGTCACGCTGTGTGTGTGTGTGTGTGTGTGTGTGTGTGTGTGTGTGTGTGTGTGTGTGTGTGTGTGTGTGTGTGTGTGTGTGTGTGTGTGTGTGTGTGTGTGTGTGTGTGTGTGTGTGTGTGTGTGTGAAGCGTGATGTCACCCCATTCAAAGTGAATGGGCAGATGCGTTGAAGCTTCAACGCATCTGCCCATTCACTTTGAATGGGGTGACGTCACTTTTAGCTGAACTGCATTGTGGGATGCGACGTGGAGCGTTGCTGGCTTTGCTCGCTTCAAAAGTTGAACAATGTTCAACTTTTGGCGCCTCGGCAGAAGCGTCAGCCAATGAAATCCCGTTTATGCAAATCTGCCAGTACAAGCGCGAGCCAATCAAACCGCTTGTATGCTGGGAGAGACTACGCAGGTCATTTCCTCATATTCCAAAAAATGGAGGGAAAATTAATTATAGCGGTAGAGAATCACCCGGTGCTGAATGATCAGTCTCTGTTCATCTACCGGGATACAAACCGGAGGAGCGAGTCATGGAGGGAGGTGGCAGAGACAGTGGGTGAAACTGGTAGGTTTTCGCCTGTTTGGGGAGTTTATACCCAGTTTACTTCGTTTTAACATTGCTCTTGCTTTGTATGTCGGGGGCGGGAGATTCATGTGATTGGTTGTTGGTCGTGTTGCTCGCAAAAAATCCCCAAGCTTCAGACACGCCCACCTCCAAGCATCAACGCACGCTGCTGTGTGGATGCTCCATTACTGATATACACCTGAACATCAGCAGGAGAGGACTCTTTAAAGTAGAGACACTGCATACTGATATACACCTGAACATCAGCAGGAGAGGAATCTTTAAAGTAGAGACACTACACACTGATATACACCTGAACATCAGCAGGAGAGGACTCTTTAAAGTAAAGACACTACATCCTGATATACACCTGAACATCAGCAGGAGAGGACTCTTTAAAGTAGAGACACTACATACTGATATACACCTGAACATCAGCAGGAGAGGACTCTTTAAAGTAGAGACACTACACACTGATATACACCTGAACATCAGCAGGAGAGGACTCTTTAAAGTAGAGACACTGCATACTGATATACACCTAAACATCAGCAGGAGAGGACTCTTTAAAGTAGAGACACTACACACTGATATACACCTGAACATCAGCAGGAGAGGACTCTTTAAAGTAGAGACACTACATCCTGATATACACCTGAACATCAGCAGGAGAGGACTCTTTAAAGTAGAGACACTACATCCTGATATACACCTGAACATCAGCAGGAGAGGACTCTTTAAAGTAGAGACACTACACACTGATATATACCTGGACATCAGCAGGAGAGGACTCTTTAAAGTAGAGACACTACATACTGATATACACCTGAACATCAGCAGGAGAGGACTCTTTAAAGTAGAGACACTACACACTGATATACACCTGAACATCAGCAGGAGAGGACTCTTTAAAGTAGAGACACTACACACTGATATACACCTGCACATCAGCAGGAGAGGACTCTTTAAAGTAGAGACATACTGATATACACCTGAACATCAGCAGGAGAGGACTCTTTAAAGTAGAGACACTACATCCTGATATACACCTGAACATCAGCAGGAGAGGACTCTTTAAAGTAGAGACACTACACACTGATATATACCTGGACATCAGCAGGAGAGGACTCTTTAAAGTAGAGACACTACATACTGATATACACCTGAACATCAGCAGGAGAGGACTCTTTAAAGTAGAGACACTACACACTGATATACACCTGAACATCAGCAGGAGAGGACTCTTTAAAGTAGAGACACTACACACTGATATACACCTGAACATCAGCAGGAGAGGACTCTTTAAAGTAGAGACATACTGATATACACCTGAACATCAGCAGGAGAGGACTCTTTAAAGTAGAGACACTACACACTGATATATACCTGGACATCAGCAGGAGAGGACTCTTTAAAGTAGAGACACTACACACTGATATATACCTGAACATCAGCAGGAGAGGACTCTTTAAAGTAGAGACACTACATACTGATATTCACCTGAACATCAGCAGGAGAGGACTCTTTAAAGTAGAGACAGTACATACTGATATTCACCTGAACATCAGCAGGAGAGGACTCTTTAAAGTAGAGACACTACATACTGATATATACCTGGACATCAGCAGGAGAGGACTCTTTAAAGTAGAGACACTACATACTGATATACACCTGAACATCAGCAGGAGAGGACTCTTTAAAGTAGAGACACTACACACTGATATACACCTGAACATCAGCAGGAGAGGACTCTTTAAAGTAGAGACACTACACACTGATATACACCTGAACATCAGCAGGAGAGGACTCTTTAAAGTAGAGACATACTGATATACACCTGAACATCAGCAGGAGAGGACTCTTTAAAGTAGAGACACTACACACTGATATATACCTGGACATCAGCAGGAGAGGACTCTTTAAAGTAGAGACACTACACACTGATATATACCTGAACATCAGCAGGAGAGGACTCTTTAAAGTAGAGACAGTACATACTGATATTCACCTGAACATCAGCAGGAGAGGACTCTTTAAAGTAGAGACACTACATACTGATATACACCTGAACATCAGCAGGAGAGGACTCTTTAAAGTAGAGACACTACACACTGATATATACCTGAACATCAGCAGGAGAGGACTCTTTAAAGTAGAGACACTACACACTGATATACACCTGAACATCAGCAGGAGAGGACTCTTTAAAGTAGAGACACTACATACTGATATACACCTGAACATCAGCAGGAGAGGACTCTTTAAAGTAGAGACACTACACACTGATATACACCTGAACATCAGCAGGAGAGGACTCTTTAAAGTAGAGACACTGCATACTGATATACACCTAAACATCAGCAGGAGAGGACTCTTTAAAGTAGAGACACTACACACTGATATACACCTGAACATCAGCAGGAGAGGACTCTTTAAAGTAGAGACACTACATCTTGATATACACCTGAACATCAGCAGGAGAGGACTCTTTAAAGTAGAGACATACTGATATACACCTGAACATCAGCAGGAGAGGACTCTTTAAAGTAGAGACACTACATCCTGATATACACCTGAACATCAGCAGGAGAGGACTCTTTAAAGTAGAGACACTACACACTGATATATACCTGGACATCAGCAGGAGAGGACTCTTTAAAGTAGAGACACTACATACTGATATACACCTGAACATCAGCAGGAGAGGACTCTTTAAAGTAGAGACACTACACACTGATATACACCTGAACATCAGCAGGAGAGGACTCTTTAAAGTAGAGACATACTGATATACACCTGAACATCAGCAGGAGAGGACTCTTTAAAGTAGAGACACTACATCCTGATATACACCTGAACATCAGCAGGAGAGGACTCTTTAAAGTAGAGACACTACACACTGATATATACCTGGACATCAGCAGGAGAGGACTCTTTAAAGTAGAGACACTACATACTGATATACACCTGAACATCAGCAGGAGAGGACTCTTTAAAGTAGAGACACTACACACTGATATACACCTGAACATCAGCAGGAGAGGACTCTTTAAAGTAGAGACACTACACACTGATATACACCTGAACATCAGCAGGAGAGGACTCTTTAAAGTAGAGACATACTGATATACACCTGAACATCAGCAGGAGAGGACTCTTTAAAGTAGAGACACTACACACTGATATATACCTGGACATCAGCAGGAGAGGACTCTTTAAAGTAGAGACACTACACACTGATATATACCTGAACATCAGCAGGAGAGGACTCTTTAAAGTAGAGACACTACACACTGATATACACCTGAACATCAGCAGGAGAGGACTCTTTAAAGTAGAGACATACTGATATACACCTGAACATCAGCAGGAGAGGACTCTTTAAAGTAGAGACACTACATCCTGATATACACCTGAACATCAGCAGGAGAGGACTCTTTAAAGTAGAGACACTACACACTGATATATACCTGGACATCAGCAGGAGAGGACTCTTTAAAGTAGAGACACTACATACTGATATACACCTGAACATCAGCAGGAGAGGACTCTTTAAAGTAGAGACACTACACACTGATATACACCTGAACATCAGCAGGAGAGGACTCTTTAAAGTAGAGACACTACACACTGATATACACCTGAACATCAGCAGGAGAGGACTCTTTAAAGTAGAGACATACTGATATACACCTGAACATCAGCAGGAGAGGACTCTTTAAAGTAGAGACACTACACACTGATATATACCTGGACATCAGCAGGAGAGGACTCTTTAAAGTAGAGACACTACACACTGATATATACCTGAACATCAGCAGGAGAGGACTCTTTAAAGTAGAGACACTACATACTGATATTCACCTGAACATCAGCAGGAGAGGACTCTTTAAAGTAGAGACAGTACATACTGATATTCACCTGAACATCAGCAGGAGAGGACTCTTTAAAGTAGAGACACTACATACTGATATACACCTGAACATCAGCAGGAGAGGACTCTTTAAAGTAGAGACACTACACACTGATATATACCTGAACATCAGCAGGAGAGGACTCTTTAAAGTAGAGACACTACACACTGATATACACCTGAACATCAGCAGGAGAGGACTCTTTAAAGTAGAGACACTACATACTGATATACACCTGAACATCAGCAGGAGAGGACTCTTTAAAGTAGAGACACTACACACTGATATACACCTGAACATCAGCACAGCGGTGCGGACAGTCATCGGCAGTCACCTCAGACAGACAGGTAGCAGCTCCTCCCACCTTACAGTCCCATGTTATTCCGGCTTTTCTTGGCTTGTTTGAAGGTGAGTGGTGATGAACAAATGACTAAGCTGCCAGTGCCTCGACTTTACAGAGCTTAGCCAAAAACAAATATATTTAACTAAGGTGGTGGCTAATGCATACGTTTATTTATCATTTATTTATCATGGGCGTAGGCTAATGTACCAGCAGTCACATACAAAAACGTGTAATAACTACGTTGGTCCACTATGGAAGCCTATGGAAGCCCACTTGAACAAATAAAATCCCCATGAAAAGTCATTAAAAATAAAAGTCTAAATAATGAGATAAGAAAGTCGAAATAATGAGATAAAAAGTCATAATTATGAGATAAAAAGTCATTATGAGATACTTTGTCAAAACAGACAAACTAGCAGCTCTTTGGCTCGAGTTCTCCTATTTATCTTGACACGGAAATGGATTGTGCGAACATTGAGGACTACTTTAAAGGTGGATTTACAACAGATGACATACTTAATTTGCTTGCTGATTCACATGGAGTTGTACTAAGCAAACGCACCCTTGAAAGGATTTTAAGCAAGAAGCAGCTCTGGCGTCGAAAGAATAAAACCGATGTGGCTGAGGTGGCAATCTTCATTGAACAGCAACTGGAAACATCTGGTCAGTGTCATGGTTACAGATGGATGCACCAAAAAATGTTGGCTACATGGAATTGTGACTGACAGAGAAACAGTGTGAATACTGCTACAGTTATTGGATGGTGAAGGTGTTGATCTGAAGTCAAGAAACAGACTGCGAAGGCGCATCTACCACAGCTGTGGTCCAAACTATGTATGGCACATTGATGGTTACAACAAGCTTAAGCCATTTGGAATTGCAATCAGTGGATGCATTGACGGGTTTTCCAGAAAGATGATATCGCTTGAAGCTTGCAAAACAAACAAAGACCCGAAGATCATCGCTGAATACTTTATTGATGCTGTTATCAATGCTGGTGGGTGCCCTGCCAGACTCAGACTTGATTTAGGAACAGAAAATGGCCATATGGCTGAAATGCAGAAGTTTTTGCATTTTTCTGAGAACCAAGCTGAAACAGACAATGTAACCTTTGGTCCAAGCACTGGAAACCAGCGTATTGAACGATGGTGGCTGACCTTGCGAAGTGAGTATGTCCAGTGATCCAGTTCTGCTTTCTACAAATAATACAGGTACTTGTCACATTATGAAATAAATACATGTTGAATATGGTGAATATTTTTAAAGAGCCACAAATGACCATGTGTAAAATAGAAATTGCCTGTTTTCCGTGGAGAGAGTGAATAATAAGTTATTGTTTCTGGCTAACAAAAATATGTGGGTATTCAGAGTAGCTGTGTCAAATAAGCAGATACTTAAGAATTTTTATTTTCGGGTTTATCCACCACATTTTTATAGCTGTTAAGATATAACATTAGTTGCACTGCTGCAATTTACATTTTACAGGTATAATATGATTGTGCCAACCTACCATAGTACAACTAGAAGACCAATCTCACAAATATAACAAACCATGGGTCAGGACTACTTGACTAAGGCAGTAATCACCACTGCCCAGTATTTGTATACATTCTATTTGACTGAATATTATTTGCCTCCTAGGAAAAACTTAATGAGGTTGCATTGACTTGGAACAATCACAGAGTCCGTCAAGTCCATAACTCACGATCACCACATGGACGTCCCTCCATATTGCATGCAGTCCCTCATCTGTATGGAGGCAGAGATTGTTTGCACCACGTGGACCTGGAGAAAGTTCAAGTCTGCCTTGATGAGTGTGTGTTCAAGGACTTCCCATGTGATGAAGATGTGTTCCATATGATATCTGTGTGGATCTAATGTCAGAGTATAATCTGAAATTAACAAATGATGTGTTTGAAACTGTTAACCTGTATATCGCACTCAGACAACTGATGAACTGGATCATTAACTTTCCTGGGACAGTGTCACAATTTATATTTCAGAAATGTGTATTTGTTTCCTGTTTCATTCCAGGACCAATTGAAATATATATACTGATTGCAATTGTCAGAATTATAATATACTTTAACCTGTGATGAATGAAAATATAATTGTAGCTGTTTGAGACACGTCAAAAATATACCAAATATTCTCAGTACATATATTTTTATGTACACAAACAAAGTCATGTGTTGCATTTAGATTTACTATGTGTAAAAGCAGGATACAAATGCAAAATACACACATTAATAGAATTATTTATTCAATTATTTTAACAAATAGCATACACAACTGCTGTTTTCATTTTGACTGGATATAATTGTTTCCAAGCAGCTCTTTAATGGCTGAGTCACTGAGCATGTCCTGTATCATATCACGATAAGAAGAACATCAGTTTAAAGGCAGCAGCTGTTTCCCTTTCATCCTCTCTCCTTCTGCATCGAGTGAGCGAGCGTTTTTATGTTTCTGGAAGTAAAACGAAGCAGCAGAAAATATAGGTCTGTCAAGTATTTTGTGTAACAAGAAGAACTAAATAAATGCAACGGCCTCCAAAGAAGAGCTCGCCTCTCTCCAGTCATTTCGATATTATTGATCCTGAAGCTAGTTGCTTCGGCCCCTGCGCATTATGGACAGCGATTTTCACCCATTTATTAATTATATGTTTTACATTTGATAACACCAATGTGTTTAATACTGGCAACTTCTAATTGTGGGGAAAACGAAAACGTTCAGTAGAGACGTCCCATAGAACATTTTGCGAAACACAATAGTATAGTGTGTAGTTCTGGGGGGCGTTCGATTCCAGTTTTGGATAGTCTGGCGTGGTTTCGTTCCATTTCAAACAGCTGTTTGACGCTGTAACCTTGGCGCACTGCCACTCCAACATCCAATCCCAGACCTTGAAGAGTAATACGGGACTGTAGTCCTAAACGATAGCTGGGGATTATGGGTAGTGTAGTGTCTTCGGCCATCCTAAACTCAAAAAATGTTGACAATCGCAATGATGCTCGAAATGTCCCTTATAGGCCTACGTCTGTTTCCGGTTATTTTTATTTTGAAATTCAGTTCCTGACGAACGCCAAAAAAGGCCGAGATTATGGAATTAAACCAATAAATAAAAGCAAGGATAATTGTGTGTTATTGGTGAGTAAATAACAGTGTGTTATTTTGAAAAGAATAACAAATTAGAAGGAAAAAAAGATTTTAAAAATACGAGGCTCTGAGCCCCATGTATTTTCCTCACAGACGGCAACACTAAAGGTCTAAAATAAAGACCTAAATGAATATTTGGGATGTTCTTGCCTTTAGATTCTCCCAATAAGTCCAAGTACAGAGGGTGACTTTGCTGTGAAAAAACACATTTCCACCAAAAAAACGTTAGCATTCATGAAGTAATCTTCGTCATAACTAGCAAACTAAATATCATGTACATGTACTGCACAAATAATCAGAAATAAAAACTCATTACTCGCATAAAATGACATCAAAAAGCATTTTAATGGCCAAATGAACCTTAAAATAGGCATTTTCCACCGAGAATAACACGAAGGTTGGCCATCGTTGTTGATCACGTGGTCTGGGAGCTGTTGCAGCATCCATAGCAACTACCTTAGCAACCATGAATGTGTACACATTCATTAAGTAATCTTCGTCATAACTAGCAAACTAAACATCATGTACATGTACTGCACAAATAATCAGAAATAAAAACTCATTACTCGGATAAAATGACATCAAAACGCATTTTAATGGCCAAATTAACCTTAAAATAGGCATTATGAAGGTCTATGGGACGCCCTGCCCGTAGAAGCCTGACGGTCAAGGGGTCCGCTGTCCGCAATGAAGGTCTATGGGACGCCCTGCCCGTAGAAGCCTGACGGGCTTATATATTATATTATATATATTATATTGCTTATATATTACTGTACGTAATATAGCGACGGGGAGGGGCCCTGACCGTCCGTCAATATGTGACGGGATGGGAGTGAGAACGTGTTGGTGTGTGTGTGTGTGTGTGTGTGTGTGTGTGTGTGTGTGTGTGTGTGTGTGTGTGTGTGTGTGTGTGTGTGTGTGTGTGTGTGTGTGTTGTGTGTGTGTGTGTGTGTGTGTGTGTGTGTGTGTGTGTGTGTGTGTGTGTGGTGACGGGATGGGAGTGAGAACGTGTTGGTGTGTGTGTGTGTGTGTGTGTGTGTGTGTGTGTGTGTGTGTGTGTGTGTGTGTGTGTGTGTGTGTGTGTGTGTGTGTGTGTGTGTGTGTGTGTGTGTGTGTGTGTGTGTTTGTGTGTGTGTGTGTGTGTGTGTGTGTGTGTGTGTGTGTGTTCAGCCAGTACCAGTCCTGCATTTTTCTGAGTGCTATGCTGCAGCGCTCCTCCTCCCAGGCCACCTGCTCCCTCACCAGCCTCACTTGCTGGGCCTTCTCCCTCTCTGCCTGCTCACTGAAACATGGGTGCAGCTGCAGCTCCTACACACACACACACACACACACACACACACACACGCACGCACGCACGCACACACACACACACACACGCACGCACGCACGCACGCACGCACGCACACACACACACACACACACACACACACACACACACACACACACACACACACACACACACACACACACACACACACACACACACACACACACACACACACACACACACACACACACACACACACACACAGAATGACTTGAAGTACATGAATTCCCTGGAGAATTATCCACATCTTAATGATGTTATGCCAAACCCTACCTTAAATACAACGTTCTTTAGCCCCTACTTTAATGGTTGACTTTGTGTGAAACAGATATTAATCCCCTATTGAAAGGTAAAGATGTTTTCTAGGTTCCAGTAACAATGCTTTCTTAAAAGTCAACATGTTTTCCACATTTGGATGGTGGATTGTGGAAACCCGTTTTGATAGATTGCTGAGTCATCCCATGCAGCCTACTTGTGATTCATTTCCATCAAACTGACATAAGGTGACCTCTCGATGTCTGAAGAAGTACGTGTCCACCACTGAAACATACTCTTTCACCCCCTGTCTGGAACCAGAGCCCAGTCTGCTCTGATTGGTATAGCATTGCAGCTTTCCCAATAGGAAAGGGGCACTCCACCTATTACGTATGGATGCAAGCTTACATCACACCGCCACAAAGGCTCCTGTGTACACAATGTCAATTGTTCCATGGAGAAAATGAGAATGCGCTGATCTAATCTAATTGCATAACAAATGGGGTCATTAAAAGGCACTGTAATCAGAGTTCCCCCATGCTACTGGTCTGCTTTCATATAAAACAAGGTGCTATTAGCAGCGAATACAGGAGAAGTAAAAGCCAATCTTAGGGGAGATGTTATTACTACTATAGTCCAGTCAAAGCACAAAGAATAAAATCAATTAACATTCATAAATAAGTTGTATTTTTCATTGAATGTCCTTGAGGAATAAAAGCTATCAAATCCAAACACTGTTAAAAGTGTTGATAAGCCTAACGACACACGAGCTGTTGATTCAACTGTGTGGTTAAGGTGCTACTGATAGAGAAGTCCTGATATAACGTTCATTTTTCATTTGCGGAAAGTGACCGTTCGAAACAAACTATTAAACTTGACCTTGCTGTTGATATTTATATTTTATAGACAGATTTGTTTTAATTCTGCAAAAAGATATAAATAATTCAGCGTAAGCGCTAAGTACTCAACATCATCTTCTTGAAAGACAGAAAATAGACACATTTACCATACATGACATTAAATACAAGTTAAGTATTTACTCTATGAAAAGTGTCAAATTCAAAAACTCTGATGGGTTAATGTCACCACTACATTATTCCAATACCCAAATGGATGACATCTTATCATGTCCTTGATTAATATGATGTGTATTTGGCTCTGTGGCTTTCATTGGAGTTCGTGTTTATTGAAGTTTATTGAATTTAGAAAAAACCTGTAAGGCAGTGGTTCTCAAACTTTTTCTGTCATTCCCCACTTTGAACAGGTGGGCCTTTTCAAGCCCCACCTGTTCCTCATCGCTCCAATAAAATGGTAGGCCAAGCTTAAAATTGTCAAATGTATCGTTCTATACCAGGGGTCTCCAACTTTTTTTAGGATGAGGGTTACTTTAAAAAAATAAAACAAGTCGTGAGCTACTTTTACTCCTCTCTTTTGTTTTTTTGCAGTGTATATATTTAGCACATTTTAACATTATTATATGCTGCCTTTAACCTTTGAGTGCTGTTTGGGTATGTGGGACCCGTTTTCAGTGTTTACTAAAATAAAATGTATGCAATTTAATTATTTTAACCTGCTTTATTTGGTGGTGGACGTCACATCCTCGAGGGTCCGGGGGCATGCACCCCCAGGAAAAAAAAATTTAAATGTTGAAGTTGAATGCATCAATCTGGTGCACTTTGAGCTAGGGCTGCTCAATTAAATCGTATTTTAATCGCAATTACGATTTTGGCTTGCAACGATTATGAAAACAACATAATCGAAATAAAACGATTTTATTTATTTTTTAAATAGGTTTTTCAGTTGAATTATACTTAAAGTTCAGGGTAATCAACTGTTAAAAACATATTTTTCAAATTATTTTTTTGTTTAAAGAATTTTTTTTTTTCGTGACCCACCTATCACATCTCTGCGCCCCACCAGTGGGGCGCGCCCCACACTTTGAGAAACGCTGCTGTAAGGGTCACCCTGTTGAGTCGTCATATGACTGAGGTTTTGATAACAGTCCAGCTGATAGGGGCTTGAACATGTTTATATAAAGCCTGTCAGGAGTGCTGTGTGGACAAGAGGCATCATGAAGTGTCTTGTTGCTGTTTTGGTCTGTGTGGCGCTTGTGGAGGGACTCGTCAGGTAAGGAAATCATCTCTGTATTTCTATGGGCCTGTTTCGTAAAAGAAACAATTTTCTTTTTATGAGAGCAAATGACTTTGAAGATCAACCGCTAAAGTTGCTAAGGATAGTTATATCAGGTTACACTTCTTCATGTTTATGCTTCCTTCTTCCTCAGGATCCCTCTGAATAAGCACAAGTCTATGCGTGAGGCCCTGAGAGAGAAGGGGATCGAGCTGCCTTACCATGATCCGGCTCTCAAGTACCAGCCTGATGAGTTTTCCACCTCTGCCAACATGGACATCAATAACTACGCTGACGTAAGAAATCCTAGCTTAACGCGATTTTACACACAGCTGATGGGTTTGCATTTTATTTTATTATGTTCTTCTCTTTCTTTACCTCCAACCAATGCAATACCCAGACCACCTACTATGGCGCCATCACTATTGGAACACCCCCCCAGTCCTTCCAAGTGCTCTTTGACACCGGCTCTGCCAACCTGTGGGTGGACTCCATCTACTGTAGCACTCGGGCCTGCAGTGAGTATAAACCAACAGGCTTTACATGACTAAATCCCTCATGTAGACATAAAGCTCCCATAGGCCAAGCGTGCAGAGCAAGTCATCATGTTTCCATGCGATTACATTATTTAAAATCATGGGACTTAAGCCCCTGTCACACTGTCCCGAAGTTGACACCCGATGGGCACACGAATATGCAATTGTGAATATCGCCCGAAGATGGCCCCGAACCACACACGACGGCAACATTTACATTACATTTAAGACATACAACTGTAACAAAAGTAACACAAACAATTATGTTACAGTACTATGATACTGTACTGATATCTTCAGACTTTGTTCTTTACTTTATCCGTCTTTATATGTAGAAAATATTACGTTTTCTCCGTAATGTTGTTTCCATAGCAACAACAACTTCCTGTCAACTCGCCTTCAAAATAATATATTATATCCTTTTCAGTTTCACAGAACACAAATTGGGTTATTTACATAATATGTTTACATGATTTTGTTGTGCAATGAAACAACCCGATGGACACACGATAAAGGAAATGTTCAAATTCGGCTGTGATCGTAGCAACATCGGGCCATTCGTGAGGGCATCTTAAGCCATCGTATGACCGCCGGTGGAGTTTCTCAGGCTCCAGCAGCAACTTTGTGAGCGGTGGTAAAATCTTTGGCATGCCAAAAAATAGCCGAAGGACCTTGAGAAGGTTCATTTTCGTGTTGAATTCGTGTGTCAATTTTGTCCTTCGTAAGGCCATCGTGAGGCCTTCCTACATCCAGGACATGGTTAAACCGTACACCCCAGCGCGTGCACTTCGCTCTGCATCAGCCAAACGACTCGCTGCACCCTCACTGCGAGGGGGACCCAAGTTCCCATCAGCAAAAACACGTGGGTTTGCTATCCTGGCTCCAAGATGGTGGAATGAGCTCCCCATTGACATCAGGACCGCAGAAAGCTTACACACCTTCCGGCGCAGACTGAAAACTCATCTCTTTCGACTCCACTTAGAGCGATAGAATGACTAACAAAGAACTGCTAACAGAGCACTTATATACTAATAAAGGACTGGCTTATCTAAAGCCAGTTGAGTAGCACTTGAACTGATTGGCTCTATGAAACCTGATGTACTTATATGATTCTGTTTTCCTCAAGGTTGTGTCTTCCTGGTCGAATGTACTTATTGTAAGTCGCTTTGGATAAAAGCGTCAGCTAAATGCAATGTAATGTAATGTAATGTGAGGGCATCTTGTTATCATCGGTGCCATCGGGCATTCGCCCCGATCAGAGTGAGGGTGAATGCCCGATGGCACCGATGATAACACGAAGATGACACGATTCGACAAGATGCCCTCACGAGTGCCTTACGAAGTTGCCGCTCACGAAGTTGCTGCCGGAGCCTAAGAAACTCCACCGACGGTCATACGATGGCTTAAGATGCCCTCAAGAATGGCGCGATCTTGTTACGATCAGAGCTGAATTTGAGCATTTCCTTTATCGTGTGTCCATCTGGTGTCAATTTCAGGACAGTGTGACAGGGGCTTTAGAGTTTTAGTGTGCTTGCAGGCATGCCACTTATAATTTTCAGTCTTTAAGGAACAATCCGCAACTGAATAATAGAACTATTAGTGTCAAAAGACTCTGTGAGGCATGATAGCATGTTTGTTGACATGCCTCCAGAGATAAACTATGTCATTCGCAGACGCACACACAAAGTTCAACCCCCGGCAGTCCTCTACCTACTCTGGCATTGGAAAAACCTTCTACCTGCCCTACGGAGCCGGAAGCCTCTATGGTACCTTTGGATATGACACTGTCAATGTGAGTCAGACCCACCAAACAAACATGACTAGTTCTTAGTGACTGAGAAAGAAAGCATACTATGTCGTGGGTTTGCTATCCTGGCTCCAAAATGGTGGAATGAGCTCCCCATTGACATCAGGACAGCAGATAGCTTACACACCTTCCGGCGCAGAATGAAAACTCATCTCTTTCGACTCCACTTCGAGCGATAGAACTATTAACAAAGCACTTATATACTAATAAAGGACTGGCTTACCTAAAGCCAGTTGAGTAGCACTTGAAATGTTTTTGCTCTATGAAACCTGATGTACTTATATGATTCTGTTTTCTTCAAGTTTGTATTTTGTTGGTCGAACGCACTTATTGTAAGTCGCTTTGGATAAAAGCGTCAGCTAAATGCAATGTAATGTAATGTCAATAACGCCTCAAAGATTGATGTCTCACAGTTAGAACATACCAGTCAAAGATGTTGCATTGGAACGTTTCAGTAGGAAGATCGGTGTGGCAGTTTTCAGTTTTGAATGTGTAGTAAGTATGTGTATTAGTGAAAATATATACATTTGTATATACACTAGAAAAATATTTTTGATGAGAAACAACAGAGGCCCACCCTATTTGTTTTTTTAACATTGCTGTCTACAGTCATATAGGCTGTAGCTTGAACATGTATAAATACAATCTATGAATTGACATCCTACTCATCGCAGTGGTTGGTTTTGGAACCATAGGTTGGTGGCATTGAGATCAACCACCAGGAGATCGGTCTGAGCACAAATGAACCTGGTCAGAACTTTGTGGTTGCCAAGTTTGACGGCATCCTCGGCCTGTCCTACCCAAGCATCTCCGCTGGAGGAGAGACTCCCGTCATGGATAACATGATTTCTCAAAAGCTGCTGAGTGACAACGTATTTTCTTTCTATCTCTCCAGGTATAACTGTCACAAGACTTCTATTAAGCACTGTAAAACATACACTATCACATGGAGGATATCACCTCAGATATGACTGTATATCCACATTGTGAGCATTCAGATAAGCTTTGTGATTCAGGGGAGGACAGCAGGGCAGTGTGCTCTCTTTCGGAGGAGTGGACACCAGCCTGTACCAGGGACAGATCCACTGGACCCCTGTCACCTCTGAGACCTACTGGCAGATCGGAGTTCAAGGGTCAGTGCTTTTCATCATTCATTAATAATGTTAAATATCAAATGATCTTCTGATTACTCAGTGCTTATTGTGCGTTCCGAAATAACTACACATTTTTGTTTACTTTTGTTGTGCTTTGCAGATTCGAGATCAATGGTAGAAAGACCGGCTGGTGCTCTCAGGGCTGCCAGTCCATTGTGGACACTGGAACCTCCACACTGACAGCCCCCAGACATCTCATTGGTTACATCATGCAGATCATCGGCGCTCAACAGAGCCAGTATGGAATGGTAAGACAAATGAACAGACAGACACTCTCATATTGAAGAAGTAGGAAAATAAGCATGTATAAATTGGGCCGGTTTGTTTTAGTTTCTGTCTCTTCTAATAATAATATAATAATACACTTTATTTGTATAGCACCTTTCATGCACAAAGCAGCCCAAAGTGCTTTGCAGAAAACACAACAACAATATTAAAATGTTATCTAGAGAACAAGATAAAACGTCTACAGTGATCCTAATGACATTCCCGTGAATTAAAGACATTTAAATATCTTTAAATAAAAAAATAAGGGCTTTCCTGGACTCAAACCATCCCAGCTGCCAACAAGAAATATAGTAATATTAATAATATTAATAAATAAATTTAAATAAAGCTATGAAGAAACAGAAAAATAACAGTAATAATAATAACAGAAGTGAAATTAAATGTGAAATGGGTGAATAGGTGAATTAATCAGAATAGGAAGAGATGTATGCGTGTATATATATATATATATTTATTTATTTGACTATTTATCAATGCATTTACCTATTAAACAATGAAGTATACCTATATTATGAAGCAAATCATGTATAAATACAACGCCATATGCATACATGAAATGTAACTGACACTGTAATCCCCCTACCCCCCACCCTTCATGTTATTGTCCAGTCCTATTTATGATGTGTGTGAGCCATGTCCTTGTCCGTATATTTTTGTCTTTCAAAATGTTTAATAAAATATAAATGTTGAAAAAAAGAAAATGTTGAAAAAAAGAAGGAAAACAGAAAGAATACAGTAAAACATGGACAATGATACCAGTGAGAATTGAAAGTTAACCCAAATTAAAAGCCATTTGCTTTTAAACATTTCACGGGAGTTTGCTGTTCCATAGTTTAGGGCCGTAACAACAGAACGCAGCCTCCCGAGATCTCTCGTGTGATACCCTTGGAATTTCTAAAAGCAATTCTAATATCTCTCTTGTCTTGATCTTCAGTACACGGTGGACTGCAGCCAGCTCAACAACCTGCCAACTCTCAGCTTTGTTGTTAGCGGTGTTTCCCTCCATCTGCCTCCTTCTGCTTACATCACTCATGTAAGTTACTACAGTACAAGCATTCACTCTATAAGCATGTATTTGTGTGTGTGTGTCTTTTTATTTAGTTTGTTAGCAATGTCATTTACCTTTCCCATCTCCTGTCTCCGCCTACAGCGCAACCAGAATGGAAAGCAGTTCTGCTCTGTGGACATCGGCCACACTAACCTGCCCTCTCGTAACGGCCAGCCCCTGTGGATCTTTGGGGACGTGTTACTCAGAGAGTACTACTCCATCTACGACCGCACCAACAACCGTCTCGGCTTCGCTTCAGCTGCCTAAAAGTCATCATTTTAACATAACTATAAACCTGACCAGAATATAAGGAGTCTGTGTCCACTCGACCACTGCTTCTGATATATTGGTATTAATATATAGTTAAATCCCTGTGGTATGCTCAAATAAAGTTGGTTTTGTGTGTTAAAAACTAAAATAAAGGAAAATCTGGACATTAAATAATACATTTTGTTTGAGTGCTTATCTGCTTCTGAGTGTAGGAGGTCTCTGCAATGCATGTCAACAGTGTGGCCCCATTTCCCCTAAACTGCAAAACCTCAAAATGTGTGTCAGTGAAAAGTTGCACAGAGTAACAACAACAGCGGTAGGAGCCAAAACGTTGATTTATTATTTTGATTATTTAATCATTTAATGTATGTAATGGAGTATAATTGATTGGTGTCAGGTGAACACGATCCGCAGCCACGGCTGGGCGGAGCGGCTGATTGGTGCTGCGATTGCCTCAGCTGGTTAAAAGAGTCTTGCTGATTATACTCTGGGTTCTAGTTTGGTTGTGAAGCCACACGGTTTTTTGACCGCTGCATTGCACTGCACTGCAGAGAAGAGAAGATTTGTTTATTTAAATGACGAACACTGTTTCAACCTCGTCTGGTAAGATACCTTCATGTGTGTGTTTTA
Organism: Pseudochaenichthys georgianus; assembly: GCF_902827115.2. Taxonomy (NCBI): domain Eukaryota; kingdom Metazoa; phylum Chordata; class Actinopteri; order Perciformes; family Channichthyidae; genus Pseudochaenichthys; species Pseudochaenichthys georgianus. The sequence continues at coordinate 2,591,057 of NC_047514.1, read as the reverse complement.
AAGAAGAGAACGACCAGTGTTGAAATGGAAACGATAACATGGAAATAAATGTACCAAAAACAAACATATCTCTGAGTGATGTGTGAGCGCGTCGGCCAGGCGCTAAAACCAAAGAACAGAAAAGAGCTTAAGAAAGGTGGAAAGAAGACTCTTTTAACAGCAAAGGCCTCAGTCCTTTCCTTGAAGAGTTAAAACACCTGACTAATCCCATATATTATTTGTTATTACAATTGTTTGTCCCTTTCTAAAATATTCTGTAATATTTACATTTCAGTATCTCTATCACAGGAGACACAGCCGCCTATGCAGTGTCTACATTACAGTTCCTGTCACACCATGTTGTGTACCGCGTCCGCTTGCTGCTTATCCGACAGCACACCGTGACTTCCTTTGCATTTAGCCCACCTTTGCTTGGGATCATTCTTAATAATAGGGATTTGAAGCTTACCCGTCATGTTCCTCTCCATACTAAGAATCATACCACTTGCATGCAGGAAAAGAGCCATTGGTCTCTACCTATTCTGAATTGTGATATGCTAAGCAAGAGGACAATCCTACCACAGAGGACTCTCGGGCAGGGGGGGAGTGTGTGGGAGAGAAACTCCTTCTGGAGGGAACACAGGGATTTTAGCCTTTACAGACCATTTACATGCACAAAAACCTATATAACACACAACAAAATCCAAAAACCATAATAGGACCCTAAATGTTTTACCTAGCTTGTTTTTTTCCCTAGTATCATGTCTTTTGGTTTTCTTATTGACTTATTTGTCTTTAAATAGGAACATATTCTGAAGAACTCAGTGGTCGGACACTAGAATACAGATGACAGTGATCCGGGTGTCCGTACCTCAGGTTTCAGACGGACATGCTCCGGCAGACGCTGGTTGGTGATCAGCAGCTGTTGAAACTTCTTATTCAGCTCAGCCAGTTTATTTTGCTTCGCTGCGATCTTAAGCTCCGCCTCTCGTAGCTGACGGTCTTTATCCAGCTTCTGCTTCTCTGACTCGATGCTGGAGGGAACACAAAGTTAGATGAGTGATTTCATGACATTCTCGAGTCCCTCAATAATAGGAAGCCAAATGCAGTCGGTGTCAACTGTCCGAATGACTTTGAAAAACAGAGAAAGATACAGATAGGCTACATTGAAAACAAGAATGATCAACAGATAATTCGCGCTCACCTGCAGGCTGCTGGGTCCTCAATATCCTGGGCTAAGCTTCATTCGCAAGGCCCACCTGTTCGAATAACAAGACATTATACTTTTTTATATAACAATCCATTTGCACCATAAACTGTTTGTTTCTTGCCCCTTACAACAAATCTGAACTATGTGATGACGTCAACAGACAACTTAAAAAAGGTGTAAAGTCAACTTTTCCAAATGTTTGACACAAGCTAGGGAACACAAGGACCCTGGGCGTTCATACAAATAAGAAACACACATTTCGTAGCAATCCATTCAAATTGGTCGACAGACTGACACATTTCCTCTTTGGTAAGGCTTATAGTTAGGGCTGGATCAGGCTTACCTTTAACCAGACCCTAGTTATGCTGCTATAGGCGTACGCTGTCGTGGGATTTCCACCTCTCTTCTCCTACTTCTCTCTTGTTATCTCTATGCACTCACGTCCTCTCTTCACTTCTGCACCATGAGTCGTGGCTGTTGCTCTGGTCCTGCCTGACGCCTACCTTATTATTTTATAGTGGTGTCTGGACGATTCGTGACATCCTCCTGGATCCGACCATTTCTTTTGTATACTCATATTACCATTTTTGTCCTTTTGGATTGTCTATATTGTCTATGTTGTCTATTCAAACCATATCTATTGCTGTCCCGTTCTGGGTGTTTCTACAAATTATTTTCTATTCGCTGTGGAGTTTTTCTAAAACAACATAGATTAGCTCCATGGCATAATGCCGAAACCCGCAAAATAAAGCAAAAGTCTAGACAACTTGAAAGGATATGGCGTTCCACTAAACTTGAAGAATCTCGTTTAATTTGGCATATTACTCTCAATGAATATAAGAAAGCACTGCGTAAAGCGAGAGCAGCCTACTACTCTTCATTAATAGATGAGAATAAGAATAATGCAAGATTTCTTTTCAGCACTGTAGCCAGGCTGACAGAGAGCCACAGCTCGATTGAGCCTTCTATTCCCATAGCACTCAGTAGTAATGATTTTATGTGCTTTTTTAACGATAAAATTGTTACTCTTAGAAACAAAATTAATGACCTCTGGCAAAGGCAAGAGGTCATTAATTTTGTTTCTAAGAGTAACAATTTTAGTCAAAGGACCAGTATAGTGTTATCAACAGCTCCCGGAAACTTAAGTTCTAATATTACACTAGATAGTAAACTAGAATGCTTTTCAGCCATAAACCTTGAACAATTAAATTCAATGATTCTCTCTTCTAAACCATCAACATGCATGTTAGACCCAATTCCAATTAAGCTGTTGAAGGAAGTTTTTCCATTAATTAGCACTTCTTTATTAAATATTATGAATATGTCTTTATTATCAGGCTATGTTCCACAATCATTCAAAGTGGCAGTGATAAAACCACTTCTTAAAAAGCACAACCTGGATCCAGAGGTTTTAGCCAACTATAGACCTATTTCTAATCTTCCATTCCTCTCAAAGATTCTTGAGAAAGCGGTCGCAAAACAGTTGTGTGATTACTTAAAAAACAATGATTTATTTGAAGATTTTCAGTCTGGCTTTAGAACACATCATAGCACAGAGACAGCTCTGGTTAAAGTCACAAATGACATTCTAATAGCCTCAGACAAGGGACTTGTCTCTATTCTTGTTTTGCTCGATCTCAGTGCTGCATTTGATACTATCGACCATGATATCCTATTGCAAAGACTAGAGCACTTAGTTGGCATACAGGGAACTGCTTTAGGCTGGTTTAGGTCCTATCTATCTGAACGCTCTCAGTTTGTACGTGTTAACGATGAATCTTCCACGCAAACCAAAGTTAGTCATGGAGTGCCACAGGGCTCAGTGCTCGGACCTATTTTGTTCACATTATATATGCTTCCGTTAGGCAATATTATAAGGAATCATTCTGTAAACTTTCATTGTTATGCAGATGATACTCAACTATATTTATCAATGAAGCCTGATGAAATTAATCATCTAAATAAAATTCAAGACTGCCTTAAGGACTTAAAAACGTGGATCACCTTAAACTTTTTGATGTTAAACACGACCAAAACTGAAGGTATTTTACTTGGCCCGAAGAATCTACGAAATAATTATCTAAAGATATACTAACTATGGATGGCATTAATTTGGCCTCCAGTGAGACTGTAAGGAATCTTGGTGTTATATTTGATCAGACCTTCTACTTTCCCCCTATGAAAGTATATGTACTCTTAATATTTTTTTAATCAAATACAACACATAAAAACAATAATTCAATAACGTGCTTTAACCACTAGGCGGTGCACACAAGGTACACACAGCCATAATAACTTTGTATTATTAGTGTAGGACACTTGTGTACAACATCTGAAGATGTGTAGTTTTATTCATGCTTTCACATAATTTTACAGCATATTGCTATACTATTTCAGACTCAGTATTATACTATTTACATTCTTACATTCAAAATTCAATCCAATTCAAATCAGTAATATCTTTAAAAATTACAAGTCCTTTTATATCAGCTGTGCACCGTTATGGTGTAAATATAATCTATGAATTATATCAAATGTAAAAGTCAGCCGAATTAGTGTTGATACTGCAAGGAGACGTATTGTGTGAAGAGAAATTGAAGATGTTTTTTAATTGTTGATATATTTATGATCCACGTCAAGTATTCAGTTTCGGCGGCATTTCTTCAGTTTTTCCAAAGGTCTTCTCATCAGGGCTCTATAAATAAAGAACTACGGCAGATCTGTAATATTTAATGCAGCCGATCCGTGTATTACAATGCCGTTATGTGATGACTTTCAAAGAGAAAAGCAAGAGCAGTCGGAATTAAGTATTATTTTATTCTTTTAAAATGTTTTCCGGATTTCATATAATATAAACACCAAATCCCAGCATGCATTGCAGCTAAAACATCCAATCAGAGTAGCTGAGGATCTTGGGTAATCGCTCGAAATGCCTACGTCTGTTTCCGGTTATTTTTATTTTGAAATTCAGTTCCTGACGGACGCCAACAAAGCCCGAGATTATGGAATTAAACCAATAAATAAAAGCAAGGATAATTGTGTGTTATTGGTGAGTAAATCACAGTGTGTTATTTTGAAAATAATAACAAATTAGAAGGAACAAAGATTTTAAAAATACGAGGCTCTGAGCCCCATGTATTTTCCTCACAGACGGCAACACTAAAGGTCTAAAATAAAGACATAAATGAATATTTGGGATGTTCTTGCCTTTAGATTCTCCCAATAAGTTCAAGTACAGAGGGTGACTTTGCTGTGAAAAAACACATTTCCACCAAAAAAACGTTAGCAACCGTGTGTACACATTCATGAAGTAATCTTCGTCATAACTAGCAAACTAAACATCATGTACATGTACTGCACAAATAATCAGAAATAAAAACTCATTACTCGCATAAAATGACATCAAAACGCATTTTAATGGCCAAATGAACCTTAAAATAGGCATTTTCCACCGAGAATAACACGAAGGTTGGCCATTGTTGTTGATCACGTGGTCTGGGAGCTGTTGCAGCGTCCATAGCAACCACCTTAGCAACCATGAATGTGTACACATTCATGAAGTAATCTTCGTCATAACTAGCAAACTAAACATCATGTACATGTACTGCACAAATAATCAGAAATAAAAACTCATTACTCGGATAAAATGACATCAAAACGCATTTTAATGGCCAAATGAACCTTAAAATAGGCATTTTCCACCGAGAATAACACGAAGGTCGGCTATCGTTGTTGATCACGTGGTCTATGAAGGTCTATGGGACGCCCTGCCCGTAGAAGACTGACGGTCAAGGGGTCCGCTGTCCGCAATGAAGGTCTATGGGACACCCTGCCAGTAGAAGCCTGACGGGCAAGGGGTACCCTGTACGTAATATAGCGACGGGGAGGGGCCCTGACCGTCCGTCAATATGTGACGGGATGGGAGTGAGAACGTGTTGGTGTGTGTGTGTGTGTGTGTGTGTGTGTGTGTGTGTGTGTGTGTGTGTGTGTGTGTGTGTGTGTGTGTGTGTGTGTGTGTGTGTGTGTGTGTGTGTGTGTGTGTGTGTCACCACCAGATGTCCCCATGGGCTTACCAAATGTCCCTTGGTGAACGGTGGTGTCTGTTTAACACATTTTTTTTTTTGCAACTCAGTTTTTTGTCTTGTTCTTCCTTGTTGAACTATAGTGTTTGTGTAGTGTCCATTTACCAGCATTTAAAATAAATTATTTTGACCCCATCCGATACTCAAACAGGTCTATATTTGTTATAAATGCAGAGGTCAGAAGTAGTGGAGTACAAATACTTCGTTACTGTAAGTACATTGTTCTGGTATCAGTACTACTCCACAAATAATTGTTCTGACTTTTTAATTTTCCTTCTTACATGGCTGTTCCTTTAGTCTGAATGTATGTTTGGTGCGTGATCATTATTATTTAGAGTCATTGCGTGCCTATTGATTTGAACACGATCCGTGTATCCATCATTTCCTGGTCTTCTCTAAAGAAGAGGGACAGATGGAAACGTTGTCATGTTGCCGTTGTTCAGCATGGAAACATTCATTAGCTAACAATGACATTATTGTTCTATTAATATAAAGGGAGGTCAGGTACTCTTTAAAACAGCTGCTAGTTATGGGTACTTTTTGCTTAAGTACATTTCAAAGCCCATACTTCTTTACTTTTACTCGAGTAAAGAAGTTGAGTCAGTATTTTTAAACATGAGTATCTGTACTTCTACTTGAGTAAAGGATGTGTACTGTGTAGTAGATGTCTGTACTTTAGCCATCTCTGTATAAATGTAATCTTTATTTAACTCATGTCGTGGGCCGACATTTAACATTGTTGGACGACTAAACGTGTAGCCTATTAAGAAGAAAGAAACAGGGACATCAAATAAATCAGAATAGTTTTTATTCATTCTTTAAAAAACAATTGCCTCATTAACAGTTATCAACAGAATCTAATCAGCAAATGTAGTTGTAAAGCTCATGTTCCACCTTCCCTTTTAAATTACATTTCTACATTTCAAAACACAATCAAGACAATGTTCTAATTAATGATTAGTAACATACATTTTTTCTGCATTACAAAGTGACAGCAATACAACACACACCATCAAATATGAAATGATTACAAAGAGAAGACTTGTAGTGCAGTGTCAATATGAGATAATATGACAACAACAATATTAATATCTAACAAAGCACACACACCCATAGAGATGTTTTATACACTGGGGACATGTCCACACCTGTTTTAAGACGGCTGATTTTTCCTATTCAAAAGCACAACTTGTGAAAAACAACGTGCACCAAGACAATTTTACTAACAAATGAGAAGATACAATAATGTGTAAATAAATATAGAATAAAGATCCTGTATGTCAGAGGTTGTCCCTCACGTGACAAACAGGCACTACTTAAAATCGCATATGTTTTATTTATCTGAGCCCCTATGTCCCTACCCAAAATAAATATTGAAAAAAAGGCACACAAAAAAGTCTAACAAAAGGTTACAAAAGATATTCTGCTCATTGTTTGAGACACAATGATATGAACAACTCTATGTGAGATCACACATCTCAGCTGCAGATTCCCAAAATAATGTCCATTTAGTTTTCTCTGACCTCACTTGACAGTGGTTCGACCTTGGTGTCACAAAATGTAGCAGAAGCTCCATAACTAGCAACACCGAGTCCAGCATAGAGCGGCTGAGTGAATGTGGTGTGCACTCTGTGGAGGAGGGTGAAGGTTTCAGAGACGCTGTGGAAGGACAGAACTCCTGCCTTTGGATCCAAGAAAACACCAATCCTTGAGGATTGAGGGACAGGAATCGCATTGTTTTCACCGTTGTGTTTGAAATTGCAAATCGTTGTACTAATCTCTAGTGCCCAAGACTTGTCATTGTCCCCAAATTGACTTTCCTCTCCTGTTCTGGGAACATCTCTGTATGCGACTGCTACTGAACATCCTAAACCACTCCACTCCACTTCCCAGTAACAACGATTAGTCAGAACTTTTCCACAGAGAACCTGAGACTTTCCCATGAATCTGTCTGCGTGGTCATCATATGACTGTGGCTCTTTCACTGAGGTTGCCTTCCTGTTATCTTCAGATAATTGTATCTGCATGTTCGCTGTGTTTGGATCCAGTTTGAGAAGAACTTTGGGGCCTGTATATTGTGAGAACTCAGCTTTGGTCTTTGGGTCTGGCAACAATTTAACATACACTTCAGTCACTGTCTCTGAGATCTTCATCCATTTCTTATTAAAGCTTTCCAGTACTTTACCTCTGACCTCTGACACAGCTGCAGTCACATCTTCAAAGTATCGTACAGGACCAATTTTGACTCTGAATGTTTTTTCAGAGTCCCTGAGATTTGACAGTGAGGGGTAGGCCTGTAGAAACTTGATCTGATCATCTGTTTGTGAGAGTTTCTCCAGCTCGGTGTCTTTCCTCCTCAGATCACTGATGTGTTTCTGCAGCATCTCTTGAATCTCTTTGACCCGACTCACTTCATATTTCTGCCGGGACACAATCTTCTGCTTCACGTCAGAGCTTCTTTGCTCAATGAGATTGACTATTTCAGTACATTCCATCACTGCTTTATCAGCAGAGAGATTGATGGCCTTCACCTCCGGCAGAAGCTCCTTCACAATTTTCTCTTCGTTCTGGATTCTCTGCTGGATGTTTTGACGACTCACCCCGAGCTCTTTCTGCTTCTTGCTCATCTCTGCTGCAGCTGAAACTGTGTCGTGGCCTTTATGTTCACCAATGGAGCAGAGAACACAGATACACTGCTGATCGGTGAGGCAGAAGATTTCCATTACCTTATCATGTTGAGAGCAGATGTTCTCCTGAAGTTTCGAAGCTTCAATTAGCTTGTGTTTCTTGAATGGAACTTCATAGTGAGGCTGGAGGTGCTGCCCGCAGTAAGAGAGACGGCACTGCAGACACGACTTTAGAGCTTTCCTCTTTCTCCCATTAGGACTGCAGATGTCACATCCCACATCTCCAGGTCCAGCATCACAGGGATCAGATGGACCAGCTTGGGGTTCTGTCTTTTTCTCCTTCAGTTCCTCGACGAAATCTGCCAACATTACATTTTTTACCAGGACAGGCCTCTGTTTGAAGGTCAGTCTGCAATGAGGACAGCTGTATTTTTTCTTCTGCTTCTCTCCATCCCAACGTCTACTAATACAGCTCATACAGTAGCTGTGTCCACAGGCAATACTCGTCACTGGATTCTTAATCAGATCCTTGCAGATAAAACAGCACAGTTTGTCCCGACCGAGCTGATGTCCTTGCTGCGCCATGTCACCTCTCACTGCCTCTGAATATCGAGCATGAGACTAATAATATACCAAGTGGGAGTGGTTTCCAGGTAGTGCTTGATTCCAGAGAGAGGTATTTGTCTTCCCACTACATCAAACTGGTTCATTTATTGACACAATCTGCAAAGTTTCCTTCAACAGTTCTCATCTAACTCTCACTTATTGTTCATGGTTTTATGTACTGAATACATATTGATAATTGAATCTGTGTTACAACTTTCATTATTTATGTAATTTTTGATTTTTCTACCTACTTTGGTCAGCTCTAGCCGCCTTCAGCAGTGTGAGGATCTCTCTATAAAGGGCCACACCCAAGGTTCGTTCACATGCCTATGTTTGATACTTTGTTCTTAATTCGATTATAGTTATAAAAGTTTTTTTTTAATATATTTATTTTGTGTGAAAAAATGTGCTGCAGTTAAAGTAATTACAGGTGAAAAAAATACAGACATATAGACAAAGAAGGTTTTGGACAACGCCAAGCTACCAGGGGAGATTGAAGCACACTGAATAATATAACATGGGCTTGGAGTGTGTGTTTGTGTATGTTTGTGTGTATTGAGCCATAATATCAACAACAATGATAATAACAATAATAATAATAACTACAACAATAATTTCTGATTCTATGCATACTATTTTTTCTCGTCTGTTTTTGTTTTGTGGGTTTTATTATCATTTGTTGTGTCCTTAATATTTTGGGATTGTCTCACCTTGTAACTTCTGAAAGTAAAAGATGCAAAAATGTGAAATGACACAAGTTTATCGATCAGTGAGTGAACTGAATTGAAATGGTCTGCTTAACATCAATGCTGTGATCAATGGGGATGTTAAGTTTGGCTGCTTTAGCCTCTATAATTATAATATAGGTAAACTCAATCTGATTACATGTCTTATATTATAAAATCTTTACTATACGTATCAACAGGAGACACAAGTTGAGATTGTCAGAATGATGGTGAAAGCCCCAAAGTTGTTCAATCAAATGCAATATTTTGTAACCTAACATTTTAAATGCGTTGTATATCTTCTTCATACTTTGCATTATAAAGTTAAACAGTTGTGCAGGTTGAAAAATGAAAAAGGCTTATGATTGCTGTGCTTTTAAGTTTCGTTTTAAGAGAAAGCCATGACTGAATGGAAAAGTACTGCAGGCTTTTGTTTCAGCAGAAATCACCAGACCAGGTAGAATTTCCATAGACTGTTACTAAACAGGAAGCCAGAGCCACACCCACTTACTGTAGGTAGGGCCACCCTTTGTACTCTTCTTCATGCTGGCAAACTGTCATGGCAGCATGGTTCGCACAGGCAGCGGCTCAATTAGCTTTATTATTATCATTACCACGTTCAAGGCTTTCTTACTCAAGACTTTCGAGTTATCACGGCCGGAAAAAGCCCGACGTCTGTTCGCTATTAATATGCCGGGAGACACAAGCCTTCCGAACACATGGAAATTATGCTGAACCTGCTAGGTACCGAACAACCAAACTTTCTGTTTGTTGAACTATTTCTGTGTCCAGACAGCCTTCGCTTTAGCCGAAGAAGCTGACCGTTTCTTCCTGGCTACCCAGCGCTTTGCCCCCGAGGTGATAGCCCCGACACGCAGTGGCACCCCCCCTGGTAGAGGCATGCTAACTAGCAGAAGCCCTGTGGCCGCCGACAGCCGCATTAGCCCGGGCAAGTAGTTATAATCATACCTCTTTCGTCTCATTAGTATGCAGGAAAAAGTGACAGATGGACACGCCCCCAAGTATGCAAATGAGCTAAATCCGTCTCCCATTGGTCAATGAGCTAAGTCCCGCCTCCCATGTCCCGCCTCCCATTGTTCGATGTGTGTTAATAGGTAGGTGTGAAATGCCCCCCTGTGTAGTGCCTTTATTGTCTAATTCTTTGATGTGTTAATTAGGGCAGACTCTTTGAAGTTATGTTGTCTGGCCCCTGTCCCCTCACACCCCTTTGTAGTCTAGTCCATTGATGTGTGTTATAACAGGTAGGTGTGAAAAGCCCCCCTGTGTAGTGCCTTTGTTGTCTAATTATTTGATGTGTTGATTAAGGCAGACTCTTTGAAGTTATGTTGTCTGGCCCCTGTCCCTCAGAGCCCTTTGTTATCTAATCTAATTAGCCTTTGATGTTTTGCCCTTTGATGTGAGGTGTTATTTCACACTGGTGAAAGCCTTTGATGTTAATCTAGGTGTCTCTTTGAAGTTATGCGTGAGACTGTCTACCCGCCCCCTCCCAGCCTCCCCCCTTTTCTCCACCCCCCTTCCTGTGGCTATGAAGCCAGCAGATAGTGGGGGTGGAATTAGATGAAGATAGAAATACACTCAAACTAAATTAAAAAAGACAGTAATTTACATTTACCAAGTCACCATTCAAAAAAGAAAAATGTCAAGAGACGCCTCGAATGGGGTTTAACCAGCCTGTGACAGCTTACCCGCCTGAAGAGCCAGTCAAGAAACGAATGCAGCATCGGAGCCGGGTTCAGAGTACAGCCTCTTTCTGGTCATGTGTGTTGGAGGAGGGGCTCTGTAAGGAAGTCTGAAGGAAGGGGCATATTCTCCCCCGGTTTGAATGCAAAAGACTCCGCCTACCTTAAGAACAACACACACACACACACACACACACACACACACACACACACACACACACACACACACACACACACACACACACACACACACACACACACACACACACACACACACACACACACACACACGCTGGAGTTGGCTTTTGATGGGAGGGTTGAGATAAGCTTTTGGAAGGTATGTTAATTAAGACACTCTCTGTGAGATGAGAAGCGAGGCGATGAAGTTAGTTTTAAAAAAAGAAACAAGCTCTAATTAAATAAAAACAGCCATTAATTTTCACTCACCAAGACACCTAAAAAACGTTTTTGTCCTCTCTAGATTTGATTCAGGTTTTGTTTTTAAATGATATGTGAGTGCTAAGGATGTTTCTTTTAAAGTTTTTGTGAAACTGTTAACTACAAGGAAATATCTGCTTGCAAAGAGGGTATTCATATTAATTTAAAAAAGATCTTGTTTAGGTTTTATTAGTGATAACTAGGGGTGTAACGGTTCACAAACATTTCGGTTCGGTACGTACCTCGGTTTTTAGGTCACGGTTCGGTTCGGTACGTTTTCGGTACAGCAGAAAATTATCACAAAACATAACATATTTTTTTTTAATTATTATTAAACTGTGAATAATGTATTCACTCAAATAAATACAAAATATAATAAAACAAACATTAAGGTGCAGCATTTCGATGAACTGAAATAATCTGTATTTGAACTTTACTGTACTAGTACTCACAAAACATAAACTATTAGTTTTGGGTTTTTAATTATTATTAAACTGTGAATATTCACTCAAATAAATATAAAATATAATAAAATAAACATTAAGGTGCAGCTTTTCGATTAACTGAAATCATCTGTATTTGAACTGTACTACCTAAGCAGCCAGTTTGACATTAGGACTTGCTTGTCATTGTATTTTCATGTTTTTTTAAAGAAAAATGTACTTGTCCACATTGCTTGCCAAAAGGGCAGATCAGCTGGCACTAGCAATGTCTCCTGCCGTGGAGAACACCCTCTCGCTAGGGACAGAGGTAGCAGATACAGCCAGGTGGCGCTTTGCTAACATGGCAACATAAGGATATTTGCCGTTTGTAATAGCTTTGGCTCGGTCTGATGTTTTTGCGAGTGGTGGAGGCTTGAATGCTAACGGGAGTTGGGTTTGCACTTCAGTCTTTTGGTACCGGTGATATTCACGTTCGGGTGATGCCTTTTCAAATGAGTGTGCAAGCTTGATGTATTGCCAGCCGCGTAACCAATGTTAGTTGAACAATGCCGACAAACAGCTTTGGTTCGGTCCACCTGTCTTTGTCCGTCATCCTTGTACGTAACTGAGAAACCAAAATGTTCCCAAACCGGAGACTTCAATGATGCTGGAGGATTTTCAGCTCAACTTTATCTGCATTCGCCATTTCGACAGTTCCTCAAATTACTGACTACATTTGAACGCATCCCTCTGACCAGCTCGTCCAATGAAATGACTTGTTTGCTCTATGACGCGTTGAACACAATGGGAGCAAATTACTCTGAATGCTGCGACGCAGCACCTGAGATTACTTCCAAGAAGTTGTTCACGTTCTCAATTTTTTACGTTTAACGTTATATTCGTTCGGTGTGTACCGAAACGAAGGGCCCGTACCGAATAATTTCGGTACGGGTACGTGTACCGTTACACCCCTAGTGATAACTAAGGATGTTCTCTTTTAGTTGTATGGATTGTGAACTAATGTATAATTACTTTTTTACTAACTATAAGAAAAGTCTCTCTGAAGAGGGGAAATAATAAAATATCCTATTACCCGCATAATCTTTGTCTTTTTTAAATAATTACTTTACACTTAAGACTTTTCTTTTTGTCGCTGCTTTTATTTGAACTATTCATATCTTAAACTGCACTGTAACTTTTATCCATGTACTTTTTCTTGTAATGTTTAATTGAACTATTTATATTTTAGACTGCACTGTAACTTTTATCCATGTATTTTTTTCTTAATGTTTATTTGATTAGCTTTTCTTTTTTAATGCTTAATGTCTTAATGTAATTTTTTTTTTTGTAAAGCACTTTGAATTGCCTTGCGTTGAAAAGTGCTCTATAAATAAACTTGCCTTGCCTTGCCTTACACCACTATAAGGAAACCCAATATGAAGCTGTGTGAGGTTGTGTGGGTGTAATATTAGATTTTGTTGTAGGCAACAAAGAGAAGTATCTTTTAAAAATGTGTGTTTCTGCTCCATTCACTCCAAGGCGGCTCCAGTGGGGCTGATCAGAACAAAGAAAAGCTGTAAACACTTAAAATACTTAATCAACACTCTGAGGGTAAATTAAATTAGTCATTTACAACAGCTTGAACTGGATAAATTTGTTCAAACATACCGTACGTTCTCCATGTTAGTATATATGGCCAATCGATTTTAGACCCTACTGCCCTAGACGCATGCCCTCAATAGGGAAGTCACGCTTTGGGAAGAGGTGTTTCATTTCACAGATCCACCTTGATTGTTGTTGTGAGGGGTGAAGGAAGAGGGACGGGGGAGGAAAATTCAGAGGATGAAGAAGCAGAAAACATAACTTGTTTGTAAAACGGACAGCACGTCAGTTTCAAGAAAGATGACACCGTGTTTATGCATGACATGGAACATATCTTGAAGCCCTATTAAAAAAAAATAAGGTACAAGTATATTGTGTTGAAAATATCGCAAAAAGTCGTAATATTGTATAATGTATTAGTTGCATGTTGTATTTTGCTAGAAATCACTATGTAGTTTTTCAAAAAATATAATGGAAAAAGGAGAGAAAGACAAAAAACAAAATATCACAGTATGTTGAAAAATATGAAAAAGTAATGTTGTGTTTAAAATAACATGAAAGAAATCTTAGTAACGCCTCTAAAAAACATATATTTAGAAAAGTAATGTTAGTCATGTCAAGTTATCAAGACTGCTGTGTTTCATCGAAACAGTGTTAAAATCACAAACTTGCCTTTTAGAGAGAATATTTTACCGGGTTAAAAAGGTTTGCATCCATTAAAGTGTAACTAAAAGTATCGTAGTAGCACAAGAAAAGAGAATAAAGCATTGATGTCAACAAAACAGCCTTGTTTCACTGAAATAGCCTCAAAATCACAAACTGCCATTAAGAGTCAGATTCTTAACGAAATCTACTGACACAAAGTACTTCATTATCTACTTTTCAGCTTTTAAATACAAAGTGTATCATTCAGTAACTTTCTGAGAGAATTTAAGCATAAATCTGTCAAAGATTCTTAAAGAAATCTACTGACACAAAGTGCTTCATTATCTACTTTTCAGCTTTTATACACAAAAGTGTATCTCTCAGTAACTTTCTCAGAGAATTTAAGCATAAATCTGTCAAATGTTCAAAACAGCCTTGTTTCAATGAAATAGCCTCAAAATCACAAACTGACATTAAGAGTCAGAATCCTAATTAAATCTACTAAAACAGAGTACTTTCATGGTAGTTGTCAGCTTTTAAAAATAATAGTGTATCTTTCAGTAACTTTCTCAGAGAATTAAGCATAAATCTGTCAAATGTTCAAAACAGCCTTGTTTTGAATCCGAAAGAATCAAAAAAGGTTCCAACCCCTCCCTCTTTCTCCAAAGTCACTGCTAGCCAGTGTTCTCCGGGCATGTGGGATGGGTGGGTGTTTACAATCATGTATACAGGATATCTAAATATTTGTTTTACTCGGGGGAGCTGGTCTGAGTGTTGTAGTCTTCTTAGTTATTATCTACCAACACTTGACGTTTTGAATTAATCTCCAGAATCGAATCAAAACAAGAATATACGATTAAAGTGGTAGTCTGGGGCAGCGGTACTCTGAATCTCATTTCCAGTCTTAAACTACCGCTTGTAATGGGAGACAGGGCTTCAGCGTCTTCCGCCGCAGTTAAATTAAACACAAATAATGAGTATCCTTGTTCGAAATCATCTCTGTCAATACTCAGAGGTAAGTCTTTCATGTGTTCCCTGTAGCAGTGAACATGTTGTAAAACTCTCTGACTGACGACCCCCGGTTAAATTGAGGCTGAAATGAAGCCCCCAGTATTTTTAGACGGTATGTAGAATCATTAGCACACATGAGAGTAAAGGCATCGCTAGATCTGGTGAGTTAGATTCTCAAATCTACAGAGTTCAGGAGAAGCCTCTCGCTGAAAAAAATATCCGTGTGTAAAGCTCCCATCAGATGAAGCTCTCGAGATTCTGCTGTGAATGTAGATCTCTTTACCAAACCCTTGTTTGGTCCATTGGCGATCACTACAGAGTCCATAGCTCCCGCGGTGTCTTTATAAAATAAGCCGGCAGTGAACTGAGTTTTTAAAGTAGAATCAGAGTAATTCAATAGCGTTTCAATCATAGCTCTGTAAGGATGAGTCGAACTGGATTGAGAAATTAGCCTGTCCCCTAGAATAACGTCGCATTGACTAAAAATGGTATTCAGAGGATAATTAACCAGGGCCACGGGAGCATCAGCGGCCAGATTAGTCCCATCGGCGTTGGTTATTTTGATCCTGAGATGTATCAATGTATCATTCATATCTAGGTATTTATCCGTCCCCGGGAATAAAAAATTCAATCGGTCCGTCCTCCGTAATGGCAGACAACGGAAGGACCTCTGTGTAGTGTTTTTCGTCGATAGAAAGTTGTGTCATGGGGGCAGAAAATAAATCCAGCTCTGCCATGCTGCATTCAGCAGATTTGTGATGTAAAAGAGCCATATTTAACACTCTAAAATATATCTCCCCCAAATACGTTCCTTCTCCGAGGGTGTTTTTTCCTTAATGATTTTTTTTTCACTGAGTGCTTTCCTTTTTTAACACCCCTCGGAATCCTTCTGCCTGGAGGTCTCTTCCGGGGCCTTCTGGCCAAAACCAACCTTCTTGAGATCCAGGGTCTGACTGGCGGCCAAATGTATGTACAGGTGCATCCACTGCAACAAAACACATCTGTTGATCAAAAGGAATGTGTGTGTGTGTGGGTGTGTGTGTGTGTGTGTGTGTGTGTGTGTGTGTGTGTGTGTGTGTGTGTGTGTGTGTGTGTGTGTGTGTGTGTGTGTGTGTGTGTGTGTGTGTGTGTGTGTGTGTGTGTGTGTGTGTGTGTGTGTGTGTGTGTGTGTGTGTGAGACCAGTTCTGCTCCCATTTCCTCGCATTGAATCGAAAACAGATGGCTCTTTAACGGTCGCGTATTCATTCATATGAACGTTAAAATATATAATTATTTTACAGCGCCCCGGTTGAGAAACGTTGCTACTACTGATTGTCTTGGATTGCATCCATGAAATATTGTATAGGCCTACTGCATATTGAGAAATCTTCGACCGGTATATTGCACAATAAACGGGAGATGGTGACCCCCCGATTATTAACGGGTATTTCACACACTGGTTTCATCCCTCCATATTCTTCTTCTATACCACCAAAGCTTTTTTCTTATTCAAAAGAAGACCTTAACCTAAAGTACTCTTTAATGTTTAAATTAAGCCTTATTAGTTTGTCTGTTTTGCACATCCTCCTATTAATATCTAATAATAAAATAATACAATTCAATAACATGCTTTAACCACCAGGTGTCCCTTTCTATCAGCTCTGCACGGTTATGGTGTAAATACAGCCTATCTACCAATTGGATCAAATATAAAAGTCAGCCGAATTAGTGTTTGTACTCTGCAAGGAGACGCATTGTGTGAAAATAAATGTAAGATGTTGTTTAATTGCTTATATATTTATGATCCACGTCACGTATTCAGTTTTGGCGGCAGTTCTCCTGTTTGTCGAGAAGTCTTCTCATCAGGGCTCTATAAATAGAGAACTACGGCAGATATGTAATATTTAATGCAGCCGAACCGTGTATTACAATGCCGTTATGTGATGACTTTCAAAGAGAAAAGCAAGCACACTCGGAATAAAGTATTATTTTATTTTTAAAAAACCTTTTCAGATTTCACATCACATAAACACCAAATCCCAGCATGCATTGCGGCTAAACCATCCAATCATCGAGCTGAGGATCTTGCCTATGTCTGTTTCCGGTTACACATCCACACACATCGATTTAATACATTAATGTAGCCTTTGTTTCTGCTAAAAGAGGTGTCGACCAGCTAGGGCAACAAGAAAATCAGCGTAATCGAGTGTGACTATTAAAAAATAAATCATTACGTCGTGGTAGCATTTGTTTGGCATTTCCGGTTATTTCTCCACTGGTTAACATGGGTTAACAATACCGTGTAACTGTCACGTTTGAAGGGACGAAATCGTGACATCTTCACGTCTCCCAGCATGGCAAATCGTCACATGTTCACATCTTGCCGTGATACCGGATTGGTCTGGTCCGTGTCCTTTAAACACTCCAGAGATCCTCCACACGAAAGGCAAAACCGTGTCACTTGTCCCAGGTTGTTTCCACAAAACGGACAAAACATGTTTACCGAACATAAACACACTCGTACGTTCGGTCTTTCCTCCAAAACAAACTTAAATTTGAGCCAATCACTAAAACGTCACTTCCAGTATGATGGACATTCCCTTTCCGCTTTGATTCTGGTTTGTAAATGTGTTTCGGGAAATGTTAATGTGTTTCGGGAAATGTTAATGTGTTTCGGGAAATGTTAAAGTGTTTTAGTTATGGTAAGTGTTTCGCATTTTGTTAATTTGTTTTCGTTAAAGTTAAAGTTTTTTTTCCTTGGTAAAAGTGTTTTTGCTAATGTAATTTTGTTTTATAAAATGTAAATTTGTCTCAAGCTTTGTTAAAGTGTTTCACACTTTGTAATTGTCCATTGCACTTCTCAGCCACCGTACAGCCACTGATACATTGCGATGTTAACAACCTCATGATAACCTCATATGTTTTTAACTTTTATTATAAAGTTGTGTATATTTACAGACCGTTGCAAAAACTAAGAAGCTTATAAACATCAGGTTTAAAACTAAAAGAGCTTTGAAACACAATGAAAGATGTTTGGAGTTTTATTTGAGGGTTAGAAGCTCTGACGTGAAGAACAAGATTAAATCCCAGCAGAAATATGAAGTGAGTCGGGTCAAAGAGATTCAAGAGATGCTGCAGAAGGACATCAGTGATCTGAGGAGCAAAGACACTAAGCTGGAGAAACTCTCCAAAACAGATGATCAGGTCAAGTTTCTACAGGCCTACCCCTCACCATCAAATCTCAGGGACCCTGAAAAAACATTCAGGGTCAACAAAGGTCCTGTACGATACTTTGAAGATGTGACTGCAGCTGTGTCAGAGGCCAGAGGTAAAGCACTGGAGAGCTTTAATAAGAAATGGAGGAAGATCTCAGAGACAGTGACTGAAGTGTATGTTAAATTGTTGCCAGACCCAAAGACCAAAGCTGAGTTCTCACAATATGCAGGCCCCAAAGATCTTCTCAAACTGGATCCAAACACAGCGAGCATGACGATACAATTATCTGAAGATAACAGGAAGGCAACCTCAGTGAAAGAGCCACAGTCATATGATGACCACGCAGACAGATTCATGGGAAAGTCTCAGGTTCTGTGTGGAAAAGTTCTGACTAAACGTTGTTACTGGGAAGTGGAGTGGAGTGGTTTAGGATGTTCAGTAGCAGTCGCATACAGAGATGTTCCCAGAACAGGAGAGGAAAGTGCATTCGGGGACAATAACACATCTTGGGCACTAGAGTTTAGTACACAGTATTGTAATTTCAAACACAACGGTGAAAAAGAGTCAGTTTCTGTCCCTCAATCCTCAAGGATCGGTGTTTTCTTGGATCCAAAGGCAGGAGTTCTGTCCTTCCACAGCGTCTCTGAAACCTTCACCCTCCTCCACAGAGTGCACACCACATTCACTCAGCCGCTCTATGCTGGACTCGGTGTTTATTGGTATGGAGCTTCTGCTACATTTTGTGACATCAAGGTCGAACCACTGTCAAGTGAGGTCAGTGAAAACTAAATGGACATTATTTTATGAGATCTGAGTTGTTCATATCATTGTGTCTCCCAGAAGACAATAAGCAGAATATCTTTTGTAAACTTGTGTTTACTTTTTTTACAGCAGCAGCAGCCTGGTCCACGTCCTGCAGCCCAGCAGCAGCCTGGTCCACGTCCTGCAGCCCAGCAGCAGCCTGGTCCTGGTCCTCGTCCTGCAGCCCAGCAGCAGCCTGGTCCACGTCCTGCAGCCCAGCAGCAGCCTGGTCCACGTCCTGCAGCCCAGCAGCAGCCTGGTCCACGTCCTGCAGCCCAGCAGCAGCCTGGTCCACGTCCTGCAGCCCAGCAGCAGCCTGGTCCACGTCCTGCAGCCCAGCAGCAGCCTGGTCCACGTCCTGCAGCCCAGCAGCAGCCTGGTCCTCGTCCTGCAGCCCAGCAGCAGCCTGGTCCTGGTCCTCGTCCTGCAGCCCAGCAGCAGCCTGGTCCTGGTCCTCGTCCTGCAGCCCAGCAGCAGCCTGGTCCTGGTCCTCGTCCTGCAGCCCAGCAGCAGCCTGATCCACGTCCTGCCAGCAAGGATCTCCCTCTCCCTGATGATCAACAGCCTTCAACTCCTGAAGAAGACTTTCCATCCCTGTCAGGTGAGGGTAAATTAACCATTGACAGTGATGTAGAGAGCGAGAACAGTTCTGAGAGTGAGAGCGAAAGCCCAAGCTCTGGGTCCTTTTCACCAACTCCGCAATATCCAGACCCCCCGAGTGAATTTGAGGTCTCAACAAAAAAGAGACCTGCAAGCAGCAACTTGAACCAAAATGAAAAACGGGCAAATGTAAATACATCGCCATAGTTCATTTTCAAAACCAATATGAGCTTCTTAAATGTAGCTACCTGGAATACACGAGGTATTCAGTCCAAAGACTTTCGAGATAGGAAAATTAAATATTTACTTGACACTAATTATGACATTCTGTTTACGCAGGAACTTAGGCTGAGTACCACCAGTGATGTTGACGATGTGTGTAAACTGTGGTGTAAAGGTAAATGTATGATATCGATTGGAGAGAATAGAGATGACGGAGTCTGCATTTTCTTCAAAGAAAAATATATAACTATTATTAGAAGAAGGGACATAATCCCAGGAAGGCTGCTCATGGTGGATTTTCTTTTTAAAAAGGAAACATATCGACTGATCAATGTATATACTGCCCCTGACGCACAAAATAAGCTACAATTATTCAGAAGACTAAGAGAACTTTTAACAGTAGGTTATACAATTATATTAGGTGGGGATTTTAACACAGTATCAGAAGAAATAGATAAGTGTAGTACAGCTGTTTTTAAACTGAGGCCCGGAAGTAAAGCTGTTAAAAGAAATCTGCGACGATGCAAACCTAATCGATGTCTGTCGATCACTGAATCCTGTTGGTATGGATTTCACGAGATATGACAAAACAAGCAAAACCCGTATTGACAAGATGTATGTATCTAATCATTTCTCCGTAACCAACTATAGAACAATCTTCAATAACTTTTCGGATGATCTTTTAGCCCAAACATCATTATTCTCCGGAGCCCCTTCCACTAGAGGCGTCTGGAAACTGAACACACAGTGCCTAAAAGATACTTGTGTTTTAACAGAGCTAAAGCTGGAAATACAAAAAATAATACAATTGAGATGTTTAACAAACTCTGACATCAAATTATGGATAAAACATTTTATTTTATTTAAATGTAGAGAATTAAATAAAGCAAAAAATAATAAATATGAATCATTAATACAAAAATATGTTAATTTTAAGCAGATTAAAATTAAATCCAAGACGGTAGAAGAAAATATGTCTAAATCAAAAACTGAAATTGATCAATCGAACAAGGAATTATATAATATTCATACAAAATCTGAAATAGATCAAAGAGGCAACTTGGCACAAGCCATTCAAACTAACCAAAAGCAAATTCAAAGTAAATTCATCAAATGTATAAAAAATCAAGAAGGTTGTATTGTGCATAATGAAAAACAGAAACGAGAAGCGATAAGAGATTTATGTTCTGAAGCATATACAAAAATTGAAAACACATTGAAACACTGTTACAGCCGCTGCTTTCCTGGTGCTATTAATTCTGTTGTGCGTGTGTGTGCATGCAAATGAGCTGTAAGGTTTCCTCGATGCCCCGCCCTAACCACTAACCACTTTAGAAGTGAGGTTTTGTTTTCCTTTTGTGTATTATTCTCTGACGTGTACTACCTAATTAACTCTCCTTTGGAGTTCTCTTTTTGTTGACTATTAGGCAACAGTATTTGGCCCTTTGTTTGTGCCAAGCTTATGCCTTATTATGTTGTTTCACAACTGATAGTTATAATAAAACCACTTTTACCAATTCCACTCTGGTTAGTGTTGCTTCCCTTTGGTTCCCCTAGCCCAGTAGGGAACGTAATAAACACCAAGGTCGAACAACTGTCAAGTGAGGTCAGTGAAAACTAAATGGACTTTTCTTTGTGCCTTTTTTTCAATATTCCTTTTGGGTAGGGACATAGGGGCTCAGATAAATAAAACATATATAAACAGTCTTTAACATATGGGATTTTAAGTAGTGCCTGTTAGTCGACAACCTCTGACATACAGGATCTTGTTTATTATATATTGAGATATTATTATATCTTTTAATTTGTTAGTAAAATTGTCTTGGTGCACGTTGTTTTTCACAAGTTGTGCTTTTGAAAATGGAAAATCAGCCGTCTTAAAACAGGTGTGGACATGTCCCCAGTGTATAAAACATCTCTATGGGTGTGTGTGCTTTGTTAGATATTAATATTGTTGTTGTCATATTATCTCAAATTGAAATTGCACTACAAGTCTTCTCTTTGTAATCATTTCATATTTGATCATGTGTGTTGTATTGCTGTCACTTTGTAATGCAGATAAAACGTATGTTCCTAATCATTAATTAGAACATTGTCTTGATTGTGTTTTGAAATGTAGAAATGTAAATTTAAAAGGGAAGATTGAACATGAGCATTAAAACTAGATTTGCTGATTAGATGCTGTCGATAACTGTTAATGAGTCAATTGCTTTTTAAAGAATGAATAAAGTTTTTTCTGATTTATTTGATGTCTCTGTTTCTTTCTTCTTAATAGGCTACACGTTTAGTCATCCAAAAATGTTATATGTCGGCCCACAGCATGAGTTCAATAAAGATTATATTTATACAGAGATGGCAAAAGATGATACACGGATCGTGTTCAAATCAATAGGCATCTCAGGTATTTGAGTTCAAAATGTAAGAAGTAGAAAGTACAGGTATTTGAGTTCAAAATGTAAGAAGTAGAAAGTACAGGTATTTGAGTTCAAAATGTAAGAAGTAGAAAGTACAGGTATTTGTGTTCAACATGTAAGAAGTAGAAAGTACAGGTATTTGAGTTCAACATGTAAGAAGTAGAAAGTACAGGTATTTGAGTTCAAAATGTAAGAAGTAGAAAGTACAGGTATTTGTGTTCAACATGTAAGAAGTAGAAAGTACAGGTATTTGGGTTCAACATGTAAGAAGTAGAAAGTACAGGTATTTGGGTTCAACATGTAAGAAGTAGAAAGTACAGGTATTTGAGTTCAACATGTAAGAAGTAGAAAGTACAGGTATTTGAGTTCAAAATGTAAGAAGTAGAAAGTACAGGTATTTGTGTTCAACATGTAAGAAGTAGAAAGTACAGGTATTTGAGTTCAACATGTAAGAAGTAGAAAGTACAGGTATTTGAGTTCAAAATGTAAGAAGTAGAAAGTACAGGTATTTGTGTTCAACATGTAAGAAGTAGAAAGTACAGGTATTTGAGTTCAACATGTAAGAAGTAGAAAGTACAGGTATTTGTGTTCAAAATGTAAGAAGTAGAAAGTACAGGTATTTGTGTTCAACATGTAAGAAGTAGAAAGTACAGGTATTTGTGTTCAAAATGTAAGAAGTAGAAAGTACAGGTATTTGAGTTCAACATGTAAGAAGTAGAAAGTACAGGTATTTGAGTTCAAAATGTAAGAAGTAGAAAGTACAGGTATTTGAGTTCAACATGTAAGAAGTAGAAAGTACAGGTATTTGAATTCAACATGTAAGAAGTAGAAAGTACAGGTATTTGAATTCAACATGTAAGAAGTAGAAAGTACAGGTGTTTGAGTTCAAAATATAAGAAGTAGAAAGTACAGGTATTTGTGTTCAAAATATAAGAAGTAAAAGTAAAAAGTCGTCAGAAAAATAATTAGTGGAGTAAAGTACTGATACCAGAAAAATGTACTTCAGTACAGCAACGAAGTATTTGTACTCCACTACTTCCCACCTCTACATTTATAACACATATATATCCTGTTTGAGTTTCAAAACTGGTAAACAGACACTACACGAACACTAAAGGTCAATAAGAAAGAACAAGACAAAAAACCGAGGTGCAAAACTAGTCAGCAGACACCACCGTCCCCAAGGGAAAAGTAAGCCAATGGGGACATCTGATGGTGCAACACCCACACATACCAGAGACTGTACACACTGTTTTTAACCACTAAACAAGGAAATGGATGCGGCAACACCACGCATACATTCATATTTATATGGAAATTATACGGTTTTGTTTTAAATTCAAACTAAGAACACTGGTGGGTTGATAAATAAGGTTGCATAGATTCCCATTTGGGAGAAAAGGCAGCTGCTGATCAGTTTGGACAAAATAAGCAACTCGAGGATGAAATGAAAACTGAAAAGGCCCTATTTTCTTCCCTTTCTTGTGGTGTGGTATAAAAAAACGTGTGGTCTGCAAAGGCTGAAATCCCTGTGTTCCCTCCAGAAGAAGTTTCTCTCACACACACACACACACACACACACACACACACACACACACACACACACACACACACACACACACACACACACACACACACACACACACACACACACACACACACACACGTAAATTAGCCTTCTACATTGTTGTGTGCTGATGTAGGAGAGCACCAATTTAGTGTGACCAGCAGCTAGAAATTAATCATTGATATAAAAAGTATGATAACAAGAATATCACAACAACATTTCATAACTAAACGAAAGTGACAGTGAAGTCTCTGTCTTTTTATTTACATTTCACAGATGCAGAGAAACACACCATGATATTCACACCTGTATGACGCTCCGTCAAAAACATCTGGAGAAGACAGGAGAGGGGACAAAGCAAACAGGGTGAACAAAATGTAATCTGAAGCATTAGAGATGCTTCAGTTTATGTTTAACAGCAACCGCCCACATCCTCTACACCCAATAACCTCCATTCACAGCATGCAGTGTGTACAGCTACTGTCATTAGTCCAAAGGCACATTCTCTGTCACTCCTCCAACAAAGGGAGGCGTGTTTTTATCAGTTTACCATCAATTATTTTATATTCCACATCAGATTTTGCTTCAGTTGTCCATCAGTGTCATGGGTAAGGGTACTTTCCATCACATTGTCATCATTCCAACCTAATGAACATATCTGGCTTTTGGCAGGATTACAAAAAGTTGTATAGAGAAACCGAAACCACCTAACTAAAGAATATAAGATTGTTTCTTAACGAAACTACGCCTCCGAGGAAACAGATCCCCTAAAATGCTCTGATTCCCGCTTCTCAAATGTGACGATTCAAAGCTTTTCTGTTTCATATCATTGTAAATCTTTTTTTTAACTTATGGTCAGACTTAAGACATTCTTTAAGAAGTTGTGATGTACATTTTGTCGTACTTCTCTGATATATTATAGGCCAAATCCCAGTTTATACATTACTTAAAGTACAAGTTAGACCAGTCTCAACAAAACACAGTCTGATCATACTTTTGGCATTAGACCGTTTTCTTTATATTATGGACACTTCGGTTCATACAACATATTGAGGTTTGATACCAAGCCCTGCCTGGTTCATGGTAAAGAAGCTAAAACCAGCCAGACAGAAGGTCCGTTTCCCCTGTCCAACAACAGCAGGACAACAAGTGTGTGTCCCCTCCACGTCCCCCCGGCTCAGGGAGCAGCCAGCTCCCGCAGCAGCCTCTCCTTCTCCAGCTGCAGCTCCACGATGCTCTGCTTGTTCTGCTCCAGCCGGTCCTCCAGCCACTGCAGCAGCGGGCCGCTCACCGCAGACATCTGGCTGCACAGGTTCTTGGTGAACACCGAGCCGTTGTGAATCTTAGTGACAGGGTCCAGGTGCGCCAGGCTGTGGATCTTGCGGTAGGTGTCCTGCTCCTCCTGGCACAGGATCCTCGGCAGCTCCACGGCGGACTCCAGGCACACCTTCCCGATGGCTTCACGGGGCACCACGTGGATGGGGATCTCCACCCGCTCGTACTCGGAGCCCTTCTGCACGGACTGGAAGCAGGTGTAGAGCACGCGCCCCGTCTTGGTGTTCTTGTCCTCTATGAAGCAGGAGAAGATGAGGCCCACGAAGCACTGGTCCAGCATCTGGTACATGGCCTGCGTCCTGACATCGACGTGGGAGGGCCACACGGTGATGTGTGGGTGGGAGTGGTACCAGCCCACCACGCGCATCGGGCGGCCGGTCATGTCTGCCAGCCGCTCCGCCTCGGTGGAGGCCGCGGACAGCTGCTCCGGGGAGATCTCCACCCGGTCCTTCCTCTTGTCCGAGCGGCGGAGGATGATGACCGAGTGGATGTGGACGATCCTGGCGGGCTCAGCCTCTCCGATGCACAGCCCCATCACCTCCTCCTTCTCCGTGCTCAGCGCGTGGTTCATGCACACCAGGAAGGCGTCGGACTCCAGGTGAACCGAGCTCACCGCCATGATGTCAAACTACTGAAGTGTACCGTCGCCGCGGACCAAAACATAAACAGCAGCGCTTCACTTCCGCGTTCTGAAGTGCCGCATAAAAACAGTCCGTGTTGGTGCAAGCGGATTTGATATAAGGTTCCGCTTATTTTCAAGTGACTTCTTCTTCTTTGGTTTTAACGGCTGGCAACCAGTGTTAAAGGTGCATTAAGGCCACCTACTGTATTGCATTGTGGACCAGAATTATCTACCCCCCCCCCCCCAATAAATTCTCTTAATTCAGCTCGTCTTAAATAATATATTGGTCTAATATCTCTTTGAGAGTTGGATGTTCCAAGCCTTCTGATTTCTGTCTGTAGAGTTTCTCTTGTCTGTATTTGTCACAAAACTTTTACCGAAATAACGTGCATTCATATGAATTGTTTATTAAAGTAGGACTACTTTACTTACTATTTACACCTCATCATAAATATATTACTTCTCATTATTCATATACATTTAGTACATTCAGTTAACCTGTCGGAAATAATTTCTAACCCACATTTATAGGCCTATACATTTTTTTATGTATTCTCCCCAGACCGTAGCTATATTTTATTATTTCCCCTTTTATATTGTCATTTGAACTTGCGTGGTTTTTCTTTTATAACGTATTTAGTGACAATGTATGATATTTATTTTTGCTATCATTGCCAACTGTAATTGTTGTGCATATTATAGGCCTAATAACGATTCGGAAATTTGAATCAAGAAAATATGTCAGAAAAAGATAATTATAAATCCTGCATAAATACGGAAACATTTGCCAAAAGTACTCGTTAGGCCATATTATGATAATAATAAAGAAACTTGTATTTTCCTCTAAATTCAGTGAAATATAGAAATTAAGTAATTCAAATGTAAGAAAGGTACACACACACACACACACACACACACACACACACACACACACACACACACACACACACACACACACACACACACACACACACACACACACACACACACACACACACACACACACACACACACACACACACACACACACACACACACACACACACACCTCAAAACTCTGCTTTAATAAAACAAAACGTGTACATGATAACCAGAGAGCTGTTTGCTTTCAGTTGTCAATGCTTTTTTATGCTGTAACCCCTAGAGATGTAATGAAACCAAAATGAAATTATAAAGTTTATTTGCAAAGTGCTTTTCATTATAGTTGTACACAGCAATAATCATAAACCAGGTGTATATACAAAACATAATCACAAACATGTTACATCAATTAAAAGTGAACGTGTAATTGTTAACATATATTAAAGTAAGGCTCTGCAATCACTGTGCTACTTTAAACAATGTATATAAAAAAGTGCTGCAAAAGTGCAATTTGGTTTTGCTCTGCCTTTCATGTAGATTTTGTACCTGAAGCTAATTCTATTATAATACATAGTCAGGTCAAATCAATCTGCAAAACCTGTTATCAACCCCCTTCTTTCTACTCAAGCTTCGAAAACCCAGGACAGAGCGGCTCAGTGAATGTAGTGTGGACTCTGTGGAGGAGAGTCATGGTTTCAGAGACGCTGTAGAAGGAGAGAACGCCTGCATTGTGATCCAGGTACACTCCTACTCTGGAGGACCAAGGACCTGAAATTACAATGTTAGTACCTTTATGTCTGAACCCATAACTGTTGTTAAAACACTCCAAAGCCCAAGACTTGTCATCATTTCCGAATCCACTTTCATATCCTGTTCTGCTGATGTCCTTGTACGTGACTGCTACCGACACCTCGAATCCGTTCCTCTCCACCTCCCAGTAATGGCGTCCGCTCAGACCCTCTCTGCTCAAGGCCTGAAACATGTCCGTAAATCTGTCCTGATGGCTTGGATATAACAGTCTTTCACTCACTACTGTTGCTTTTCTGTTGCCCTCAGATAACAACAGCCGTGCGTTTGCTGTGTTTGGATCCAGTGTGTTTTTCTGGGAATGTCGTAAGAACTCAGCTCTGGTCTTGGGCTCTTCCTGATGGAGTAACGGAGCGTCCACACTACAGCTCCAAAAATAGCTTGGAGCTGGGCGTGTCTGGAGCTTGGGGATTTTATTCAAGCAACACGGCCAACAACCAATCACATGAATCTCCCGCCCCCGACATACAAAGCAAAAACCCCCGGGGATTTTATGCGAGCAATATATATATAAACTCCCCAAACAGGCGAAAACCTACCAGTTTCCCCCACTGTCTCTGCCACCTCCCTCCATGCTGGTTCCTCCGGTTTGTATCCCGGTAGGTGAAGAGGGTCTGGTCATACAAAACCGGGTGATTCGCTACGGCGATAGTTAGTTTATCCTCCGACTTTTTTTGAAATATAGAAATGAACGGCGGGATATCTCTCCCAGCTTAGACGCGGTTTGATTGGCTGGCGCTTCAGCTGTCAGATTTTGGGAAACGGGATTTGATTGGCTGGCGCTGGCTACTCCGGCGTCCAGGCGACCAGAAGTTGAACATTTTTCAACTTCTGGTCGCCTGGGTCGCCTGAGACGCCTCGCTCTGCTACCCACAATTCAGTTCGGCGAAAAAGCGCGGCTACGTGACGTCACCCCATTGAAAGTGAATGGGCAGCTTGGAGCTGCTTGGAGCTTTCGACGCTCTCGACGCTGTAGTGTAGACGGGCCGTAAAACATCCACTTCTTCAGGCTGTGAGATCTTAGTCCACGCATCAGCGAGGACGTCCTGTAGTTTATCTCTGACCTCCGACACAGCTCCGCTCACGTCTTCAAAGTACTGCACAGGGCGGGTATTGATGCTAGGTGAGTCTGTAGGTCAGGACTGTCAAACTCAATTTCTTCGCGGGCCACATCAGCATTATGGTTGCACTCAAAGGGCCGGTTGTAACTTTAAGACTATATATCAAAATACATATATAAATATTTAATATATATAAAATAATGTATTATATTACATCATTGCCTCTGCATTGGATTATTATCCGACAGGGTAATAACTTCATAATTAACTACGTCTGAAAGCAGAAGTCTAGGGCAAATCATTGCAAGTCTCTTCACTGAGAATGTTACAAAATGATTTAAAAAAAAATCTAATTATGAGAAAAAGGCAAATTCTAAGAAAAAATTTATATTTTGAAGAAAATAAGTCAAATTCTGAGAAAAAAAACTTGTTCTGAGAAAAAAAGGCAAATTCTGAGAAAAAAGTCAAATTTGAGATGCATTGTGGGATATGTAGTTTATGGGCAACGTGCTTCTGTAAATCGGCATGTAACCGTATAATATTCTTTGCAATCTCTTGAGGGGCCGCATGAGATGAAGTCGCGGGCCGGATTTGGCCCCCGGGCCTTGAGTTTGACACCCCTGCTGTAGGTTCACCAAGACATGACAGTGAGGGGTAATGGTGTAGGAACTGGCTGTGATCCCCCGTGTGTGAGAGCTTTTCCAACTCAGTGTCTTTCCTCCTCAGCTCATTGATCTCCTTCTTCAGCTTCTCCTGAATCTTCATGGCCTGACTCACTTGACTTTTCTGCCGGTGTTTGATCTTCTGCCTCACATCAGAGCTGCTACTCTTGCTCAAACTGACCACCTGAGTGAAGATCTTCTCGCTGTCAATCACTGCTTTATCAGCAGAGAGATTGATGGCCTCCACCTCCTGCTGAAGCAGCTTCACATCTTTCTCTCTCTTCTGGATTCTCTGCTGGATGTTTTGCCGACTCACCCCGAGCTCTTTCTGCTTCTCTGTCCTTTCTGTTGAGGCTAAGACGGTGTCATGGCCCTTATGTTCATCCATGGAGCAGAGAAAGCAGATACACTGCTGATCTGTGCGGCAGAACA
The DNA here is from genome assembly GCF_902827115.2 of Pseudochaenichthys georgianus. Classification (NCBI taxonomy): domain Eukaryota; kingdom Metazoa; phylum Chordata; class Actinopteri; order Perciformes; family Channichthyidae; genus Pseudochaenichthys; species Pseudochaenichthys georgianus. The sequence continues at coordinate 2,561,430 of NC_047514.1, read as the reverse complement.
TCTTCTTCTCCTTACCATGACGAGTACAGATGATCTCCTGCATCTTGTTGGAGGGGTCGACCAGCTTGTGTTTTCCAAAGGCAGGGGATTCATAGTGAGGCTGGAGGTGCTGCTCACAGTAAGAGACCAGACACTGCAGACAGGACTTCAGAGCTTTCTGTTTTCTCCCAGTGCAGAAATCACATCCCACATCTCCAGGTCCAGCATAGCAGTGATCAGCTGGAGACGCTTTGACGTCTGTCTTCTTGTTCTTCACTTCCTCCACTAACTCTGCCAACACGGTGCTTTTCATCAGGACAGGCCTCGGTTCAAAGGTCTGTCTGCACTGAGGACAGCTGTACACGTGTTTCTGATTCTCTTCATCCCAGTGGCTGTTAATACAGTCCATACAGTAGCTGTGTCCACAGGGAATAGTCACCGGACCCTTCAGTAGATCCAGACAGATGGAACAGCAGAGCTTTTTACGATCCATGAGGTTTTGTTGCTGCGCCATTTCACCTCTCAGAGAATGTGAACTAGTTTCACTTTCTTATACAAAGTGATCCAAACTAAAGCTCAGTTCCTTTTCCTCCCTTCTGCTCGCTGACCTGCTGATCTTCACAACATGTGGGTCACAGTTATGTGTTACTGGCAGATCTGCAAAGGAGGCAGGGAGGAGAACAAATCTGGCCTGAATGGGACTGTCCTGTTGGACAACAGGAAGAGGAGGCGGGGCTTCTACTATCCCTTTCATTCCAGGGAGAGGAGTGGAGCAGCAAGTCTGTTTAACATTAATCGATTAAGGGACGAAAATAGAGGTGAAGGACATTTCCAGATGCCTTACTTAAGTAAAAGTACTGATAGGAAAATACTCTCGCTCCTAATGAATAAAGTAAAAGTATGTAGTGTTAGGGAAATAATTGTCCTAGACTCCTAGATATGACGTGCATGACCAACCCTGACGTCTGTTATCTCCTTTAAGGACATAGGCTGCTTCAGTGACCGGGCAACCCTAGCTCACATCATGTCTGTTGTTGTGGGTGCACTGGGACACTTCCTTCTCAGTGTTTGTGGACTCCAAGGTGTGAAATCTTCGAGGCCATAAGTGTCAGACGCAAGTAACTCAGTGTTCCCAACTGTTTAGGCTATCTTCTCAAATACGTTGATTACTCTTTGCGAAACCAGTTAAATGGGCGAACGAGAGAGAGGCGCGCCAGATTTGACGTGGCAACTCTCCCGTGCAGTCAGAACCTCTGGCTCTTGGACTTGTGATGTGAATTCTCCGGCCGAAGCTCCAAATAAACCATCAGTGTTTGACATCAAAGCTCCTGCTCTTCCCGTGTCTCCTTCCTGAGTCGGTGACTCCCACTGCATTGCTGCACAGAAGTGTCCCTTACATGTAGGAGCTATTATCACTCATGGATTCATGTAAAAGCAGGTTTGGTTATGGTGGAAATAATGGTTAGTTTCATTATTACTTAATCTCCTGATTTTGTCTTTAATTAAATGATTGGTTGTTTGATTTGTGAAAAAGAATCAAACAGTGAGCACAAAGTGACACATATACAATGCTTTCCATCAACCAGTACAAGGACACATTTCTCAATAGTTAAAAATAAATCTAAATGAACAGAAAAAACAATATTCAAGGCTTTAAAGATAGCTCCTTTAAATATTTTTGAATCAACAATTGTCAAAATAGCTGCTAATGTATTTATTTTTAATCCAAGTACAGTTTCAGGTGAACTTTTATAATTCTAGTAATGTTTAAGAAAATGTCCTTTTATAAGTTTCTATCCACTATTTTGTGAAATAACTGCTGACCTAAATAAATAAAGTGGAGTAAAAAGGACAATATGGAGTGGAAGTATCAAGTGGAATGAATACGCCACATTGATTTATAAAAGGTGTCTTCCATACTGCCTGTCAGCAAAAATACAAACGTTAGGGCTGTTGTCACTATTTCCCTCAACTCCTTCCCCCTCAGTTTTAATAGCTTTCTTTGTCATGCCTGTGTTTCACCACCATGTGTCCCACTTGGCTCACAATTCATTAAGTTTAGTTTCCTCACGTTTGTTAGTTCATTGGCTTGTCTTTGTAGTTTCTGTTTCTGTCTTAACAATAGACAATAGCCCAAGCTTTCAAAAGTTAAACACAATTGTAAGCACATTTATCCAATAAACATTAAGACTACAAAACAAAAATAAACCTCACGATGAGTTCCAGCAATCAGGCGGTCATGTAAGGTAACTGTTCATTAATAGTTAGATCAACTTATTTTATTTATAATATTGACAGGCCCAGTCATGACTGTAAATTCAATATCTTAAAGGCTTCATTTTATTGATGAACATTGGATACAAATATTAACATGCATATTTCTCTGTGTTTATTCACAGGGGAAGAAAAAGAGGAGGAGCTTATGGAAATGGAAATGTTACATTAGATACAATTCGTACTCCTTTCCACATGTCTGGTCTCAATCCTGCAGCACTCTATATGAAGACACAGTTGTGCTTTGAACCAAATGCTTATTTTCTACAACTATTCAATATCCAAAGAAAAGTGGTCCTGCAGGTTGGCTCACAAGTATCACTGTCGCATCCAATGGCCTCACAGAACTGTGCAGCGGTGGTAGTCCAAGTTAGCTCCTTGTATTAACGGTCTAAATGTGGCTATCATTTTCAAAGAAACCGCAGCACTACTGGTTAGAATACTGCAGCCACAATCCACCTTAAATCCACCTACTATGGCAGTTCTGAGGTACAGGAAGTTGATACTTATTATAAATCCCTTGTCATGTAGACGTATTTTAATGGATCGGTTCAAACCCAAAGGATATGTGTAGGATACAATTGAACAAGGCCGTTGTAGTAGAAGTAAAAATCAATGCCTTGGAAATACATCGTGGGGCAAAGTATGTTGTCCTTGATACAACTGTCTCTATGTTTCCTGAATAACGAGACTGGAGGACCACTCTCATGTCCCCATGGCAACAGTTTGCGGTGGTAAAACTTTGATCTTCAACGTGGCTTGACATCAGCACATGCATGATCAAATGTGGATTCACTCATGCATGCCTTAGCACGCACGCACACACGCGCGCGCGCACGCGTGCACGCACCCACACACACACACACACACTAAATGTCAACTAATAATCAGCATAGGCTTGCTAGTAAGACGTTGTATTCAGGAGTCGATAGAGCATTTCCTCGTGCACATCACATGTTTGCAGTCTTGGCATCCATTACGACGAAGATGCTGGCAGTTAGATTTGATCGGGAGATAAACAGGACACCACTAAGTATGGGTTGAAATAAAGAGGATTAGACCGTTCTTTTCAAATCCAAATATATGGTTTGATTATGTTTCTAAAAGTGGTCTTCACTGTAGTCTTCAGCAAATGTTCTCTAAACAGGACTTGAAAGTGTATTTGTTCGGGACTATCCTCACCTGTGGTTATCACACATTTGTAGAATATTTGGAGGGAGAAACACTCCCTCTGGAGGGTTCTTTAGGATGTTAGCCTTTGCAGACCATTTACATGCACACAAACTGAAAAACACTCCAGGAAAGGGAAAACCCCCAACAGCACAATAGGGCCCCTTTAACTGTACCATGGTATAAATGCTGCATTTAGTGTATGCCAGTTTAAGTGATGTGGTATATAGTGATTCTGTTATTATGTAGATGTTGGTAGGCACTCCGTATTCCAGGTTCTCTGTAGTGATACCAATATTGCTCAAAAAGTAAACAATCTTGGGTAAATAACGTTCCCCTTACATTGTTTTCTTGGACTGTACTGGACGCATCTCCATATGCTTTCATTTTAGTTTAAGTTAATTACGCAAGTTTGTCTCTGTACGGAAAATATGTGATCATTATGTTATGTATTCATATACCATGGCTGGTTTGCTCATCAGTGTGCTTTACTAAATGTAAACCGTCAAAATGGCTCCAAAGTTATTTCCTGTTACAATGTTTGCAAGCAGTATCAGGAAATGAAGATGTTTCCTAGCAACCTATTATCAGTAAAGGGTTCTTTGCTGACCCAACTCTGGACTCATGCTGCACGGATAGGATTTTTAGGATTCATCGTTGTTTTATTTGGAATTTAGCCTAAACTTTTACTTAAACCAATGTTTTGTGAATATTTTTATGTTTCAAGACAGTATTCAGAAATATGGTCCTTTTTATTTTCATACTGGATAAATACATTACACATTAGAGTATTGAACCATATCATCTATAGACTTGGATGTATTGAGTTGTTGATGACCCAGTGTTGAGTTAGAAAACAAACAGAACAGTTTAAAATAAATTAATGTCGAACAAGGAATTAAGAGTCCGCGGCAGTCCAAGAGAGTGTCGACGGAGCGCCTTTACAGCCCTGGAAAGACTCGGTGTTGAAGAAAATACTTTTAACCCTTTTAACATTTGAATTATTTGTATTGTTTTAATTGTATTTAAAAAATAGTTTTAGACTATCTTTGTACTGAGATTATATTTTAGACAGCTCTGATTTTAGTTTCTTAGTCAAGTTTTTATGTTCTCCTGAATACATTATTATGTTAAAATCTTAAACTTAGTAGTTGGCTCCTGTATTTTGCTCTCTACTTGATTTAAAATAACCCTTTCCCTCTCCATACATTATTACCCCTCCCCCCTCCTTTACATGAAGTGAAAAAAGGAGCATCCTTTCATCTGAATTGATTAAAAGAATGTCTTTCTTGTTTAATTTATCATATTTTCCTTTTAAGTGAGTTAAAATACTAGTTCAAGTTGTCTGTTTCCACCTGTTGAGCGTTTAGGCCACAGTGAATGAAGAAGTAAAAGGCAGGCGCTAGGACCCTGAGGGTTCACGTCTTTTCAGGTTACACACGATGCTGCCTTCACATGCTGCAGGAATTGTCATTATTACATTTAGTGGTGGAGAAGTAATGCCTAAAATCGACTGATAAGGTTCTGCGGTTTATCATAGAAACTATTTTAAGTAAAATGTTCCACTTGTAGATTTATGGAGTCACAATTGTATTAGATGTATTAGATTGTGGTAAAGTAAAATTACAAATCTTTCTTCTTTCAACTTCTGGCGACTGCAATTATGACACGAAAACATGAAAGTGGTTTTGAATAATATTATTATCTCAAGTTAATTATTTAGCTGTCGGAAAATTCAGCGATTTAACTAAACTGAAGCCTCAAATTACTTAAAAATAATCAGAACATGGGAACCATTTATTTAATTAATGACACAAAGTTATGAGTTATATGTGGCCTTTATTTGTGTATCTCTCCATACAAACCTGATCCACCCACCATAATATAAATTCACAACCAGTGAATTGCATGTAATGATTTAACCTTGTAAGGAAGAATTGTGCTTGTAAAATGAGCTCAGGATTAAATTGTTAGTTAAAAAACAATACCTATAACTATAACAACAAAAAAGTCATTGGAACCATGTTACTTGTAGACTATTCTGCACTATTTCAATGATATTCTATTTTATTTATTTCCTTACTATTATCTGTTGTATTGTATTACACTGTTGGAGGAGCCTGTGACCTAATATTGTAATCATCATTCATAACTACACTATAGCTATGTACAAATGACAATAAAAGCCTTGCATCTTGAATGTTAGCACCTGTTTACTAACAACTAATACATCCGAGTTTCTTAGGTGTCCCTGAACGCGGCATGAGCGTCAAACCTCCACCCCTCGAGGAAGCCAAGCGACATCCATCAGACTCTCTGCTGCACTCTCGGAGGTACACACTTCTTCAGGCTGCACCCCACAAACGTTCCGCCGGGCTGTCACACCGATTTCCGGGCACAATCTGGTGATCTCCCCGCTGATTCCCCTCTCCATCGGGACCGAGGGAGAGATGCGCCGTCTGGGAGGAGTAGGAGGAGAAGAACAGCAGCAGCAACAACACACACCTGCGAGCAAGATCTGAGTTTCTGTAACATCAAAGAAAGGTAAGTGCAGAAAGAAATGTTACCTGGTCGTGCTTCAGGCTCGGGGTTTTGTCTGATGCAGATGCTTTTTGTTGATTTCCGCGTTACTTCCCAGCATCAGGGGAATGCAGGCAGTATGAGTCATAGCACGGATCTGCTGAGGAGCAAAGTGTCTGCAGCCCCCAAAGCATCATCTCTGATCAGTACATGCAAAGCGATGCACCTCTGTGTGCTGTTTAGGCAAATGACTGTGTGTGCAGACACGTGTGTGTATGGGATAGTTATTTCACATGGCTAGCAAGATGTTGTATACCAGAATGAAATTCACAAGTTTTTTTTAGGAAACGTCTGATAAGTTTAAACATTTAATTTTCTTTTAGGGCTGCAAATAATCTTTTTTTTAGGTCGGTTAATCGTTCGATTATTTTCTCTATTAATCGATGAGGTGCTTGGTCTGTGTCAGAAAATGGTGACATGTTGTGTAGTGTTTATTTAACGCTACAGAAAACATTAAGCAGGCATCACATTGTTTCTGACTTCGAACTTGTTTTAAAAACATAACTTGATTCCTGATTGATTTAATAGTCGACAACTAATCAATTTAATCTCTTGCAGCTTCTTATTCGACCCCTTCAGGTGCAATGATGCTACAGCACAGTCTTTTTGGACACTTCAAATGTTTGACCAAAAGTAAGCTCCTGAAATAAATGGTTTTGCTTGGAAGAACTTGACTGCACTGCACAGAACTCTGACATACAACACCTTTGGGGTGATCTGAAGCATCAGATCCGTGCCAGAACTTTAAACAAACATCGGTTCTTGGACCTCTCTAATGCTCTTGTTGCTAAATGGGAGTGAATCCCTGCAGCCTGTATCCAACATGTTAGAAAGCCTGACGGAAAAATGTTGAAAGCTCCCCTGACCCTATTTGCATGCACCTTGGAGACGGCCCCTAACTTTAATTTCTACATTCCTCTCTTTTGTCAACATAAGGCTTCAACATCTGATCATAAACTAAAAATAAGACCTGTTGAACATCAGCTAACAGGGTTCTTCTTACGGTCATTACAAACCTGGAAAAGTCATGGAAATTCAAAATGCTAATTCCAGGCCCTGGAAAAGTTATGGAAAAGAATATTTTTCACAAAGTTTTGGAAAAGTCGTTGGAAATGTAACAAAAGTTGCATCAAATATAATTTACGTTGTATCTAATCGCCGAAATAGTAATACTATAATGATAATAAATACTGTATCGTAATGAAACGTAAAATGGTAGAGGTATATGGACGAGGTATTTTGCTGGTGAGAGATTTGAGTTGCTTTAGCGCGTAGAAGCTAGTAAGCCTCACATCCGACTTGTTGTACTGTAAACTGCACCTCCAGGTGTTTCCCCCGGTAAGACATGGTCCACTCATCTGAAGCTGCTCTGTGGCAGAAATGAGTCTCTCTCTTAGACTGACTGTATTTGTTGACTCACAAATCAGTTTGTAAACTAAGATGGAAGCAGCAGAGGTAATTAGTGGAAGCTGCCTTTTATTGGTTTGGTAATTCACTCCGATCCCTTGAGCTGCTGGCTGCTCTATTGTTGTGTTACGTCTCCAACACCAATCCAAGTTGATTCCTCACTGATGGACCCATCATGGAAATGACAGATTGCATTCTCGCTGTTATCTCCACCGTTGCTATACACTGACAGGCGCTGCTTTTAAACGTTGCATTTCATAAACATATTAATTAATGAATGGAGATAAATCCTGAGTGTTGTGGCTTTAGCAGATGAACACAGCAAGTGTTTTAAAGTGTTCATTACACTCATGGATCGCAATATGGCCAAAAGATAAATCATATTTTCTAATAATTCAATAAATATTCCACATGAAATCACCTCATGGTAAAACCTAGTATTGTATACTCATGTTTGAATTTAACACCAGAAAAAAAGTACTCTGGTATTTTCTTGTTTTCTTAAGAATTTGTGCAAAATGTGAGAAATGCAAATACATTTTGGCTTAACTTAAACTATGAATATGAAAAATACTAAAAGTAAACATTAAACAGCTTCATGAACAGTATATATTATACGTTGCATTGCAGCAATACCAAGTGGAATAACCTCTCTTCGATATTAAAAGTAAACATAAAAAAGTGCACAAGAAAGTAATTCGACAGAAAGAATATTTACCAACCATTTAACAATAATCAATTGATTGTTAAGTAATCTTTATGCAAAAATATCCTAATATTTATTTGTTACGCTGCTTTTATATATGGAGATCTCCTGATTTTCTCACATTTTTCACACCAGTTAAGTGAATATCTGACAAAACAATACTTTTAAAGAGATAACCTTGGACTGCGAGAAACTGCGATGGACATTTTTCACTATTTCCTCACAACAGTTGTTTTTATGCAGCTGTCGTTGAAAGATCAGCTATGTGTGCGAATGACTCTTTGTCACAGTTTGCATACGTCTGTGTAGCAGTTTCACTGAAGACTTTTCTCCTTGGACCGTTTCTCTGTTATAGTTTTTAGTGAACTGTCACACAGACGTTTTGCACACGACATTGTTGAAGAGCACTCACTGCCAGCAGCAGCTGATGCGGAGGGGAGCCTCCCGGCAGACTCTGCAGGGAGACACTCTGGGGGAGGACGCAAGTGCCATCATAATTTATTGAAACTACTGCCTGCCGCTTACATTGTGACGCAGCAGCTCACACCTCAGAATAAACAAAAACCAGGTTACTGTTTGGTTTTCTACGATCCGAGTTTAGGATTAGCTGAAAAGAGTCCAGGAAGCTTAATTACAAGTTAACAGCGTTTAATAAAACAATGATACAATGAATCTGCAAATGGTTAGTCCGGCCGAGCTTTCTCTCTCCAGTCGCAGGGGATGAGAAAGAGACCGGCTTCCTGTTTGTCACATATTTATCATCTGTAGTCTTCTCCCATTGGCTTAGCATCGACGGGGGGCGGGTCCAAGGCACGGCCTGTCGTTTTCTGATGTTAATTTTACAATCTTCTAAATATCTGTTGGTCATTTAAACATTCCCTAATAATAGTATTGCAGCATCAATAAGTGAGAGTTGAAGACCCACATGTCATTCTCCTTATATTCACGTACACACAATAATATTAGCTACATGCTAATGCCACAAACACCGTCTGCCAGACAGGAAGTTGAGTGCGTTGACAATGTCGTGAACATCCGGTTACAGAATAAAACACAGTGTTATTCATTTAAAGTTTACGGCACATAAATATTGATTTTATTCCTTTACCTTCCGTACAGACACCACACCTGAGATCTGGCTGACCGTTCTTAACTCCAGTTAATTGTAAGATTATATTTAAAGTCATTCTTTCACACACACATACGGGTATTGGGCCGAGCGCGACACCGTACTTCCGGTATCCGCCGTTTAACGCGAGGTGCAAGCAGCCGTACACTGTCTAGGTGTTGCTAAGCTTCCTGTACTGAATATCATAGTCTATTGCCTTAATCAATATCTAGTCAACTCTAAAATACCACATATATGCAATGGCATGATAATATTATTGTGACAAGTGGGGTATTCACCTGGTGTTTCCAGAAATTAGACGTAGATGCAGCCAAAATCGACGAAGGCCACTGTCGTTTTTCCATCTGCAGGCAGTCTGTAAGGGCAATCCGACAACCCACACAGCTCTAGTTTAGGACCTAGAGCACACCCCTCAAGTCCAGAGATGTAATCCGAAGACATGCAGCGATTTCTTCGGTTGTTAATTAAAAAAAAAAACCTAGTGCGCTCTGCCTGGCTACGTTAGCTAGCTGTTTATATTAGCACCACCAGGATATTTGCACCTCCAGGAAAATGGCGTATTTATATATATATATATGGCGCGTGTTGCATTGTGGGTAGCTCGTGACGTCACTGTGTGTGAAAGAATAGACGTCCTTCAGGTTGGGATCAATCCAGGCTTTTTTTTTTTTTTATTAAATCATTGCATACAAATCAGGAAGAATCCGTGACCAATGGAACCCATAGCTTTGGTTTAATGTAATTTAAAACCATGCACGAGACACAGGAAAAATAAGGTTAAATTCAACATGATATATATTTTGTTTTAATAAAATAATGACAATCATAATGAAAAGATCAGATCAGGGTAAAACAAGAAAACAATTACAACAAAGTTCTAAAAGCACAGAAGATAGACTATAGGATCGATTGTCTACCAAATTCTCCCAAAACCAAGTATATGTGACTCTTTGTTAATGTTGTGATGCAGTCCCATAGTGGCTGACATTGTTACACACTTGATGTTAAATGCTGACGATATTTGTATGTCTTTCACGCTCTTAAAACGACATCCCCTGACCTCCTCGATTGCACCAGTCACAATTACTAAAACCACTCCAGGTCGCCTCATGACAACTAACGTAAAGACGGGTCATAATGAAATGCTTTCACAAAGTCGAAGCTTAGAAAAATTCAACACTTTTATGTGCAGCAGAAATAAAAATGTTCTGAACATCCCTCTAAGGTTAGGAAACACTCCTCTTTCTTTTCCTGAATAATGCCAATCGGTTCGAGATAACAATAATTAGGAGCCACAGTCAAACTAATTGCACATGCTCAGCCTCAGACCTGGAGACCTTTCACGCTGTTGTCAGATAGTTTTTATGAGGTGCACCAGCAGTTTCCATGGTAATGTTTGAGAACCCAGTTGTACTTTTGACGATTATCCGGACTGAATTGCCACCTGTGAGAATACAGGTTGGATGTGTTGCTGCGATGATATTCCGTGACCTTTAAACTCTGGGACGGCTCTCCCTAACCGTCGTGCCCTTTCCTCCTCGCCCTGTGTCTGCCACTGCCTCACTCTCCTGCCCGCCACCTGCAGTGTATTGACCAGAAGCAGCAGGATGCAGCCTTTCTAAGATGATTAATGCATAGATAAGATTGCCACCTGATAGCGAGGGCCTGACTGACTGCAGTAACACTCCTCTCCAAGCCAAGCGTGGTGTGTGCGGTCCCGATGGCTGTCGGCAGAATTGAGTTTTAGTGATGGAAATGTTTCTTGGCAGCAATAATTTGCTTAAAGCTCCATAGGAAGTTGGAGTCAAATAACCAGACTGTAACAAGTTCACTGGAGACAGGACGTCTCGAAATCACCAAATGATATCTGGCATTTTCAACTCGTATTAAAGCGGCTATGATTCAGATTTTTTGGATCAAATGACTACATGTATATGAAGTAGGGCCACTCGTAGAACAAAACAGCAGCCGCACACAGTTGAAGACAAGTTGGGGGATAAATAGTAAAGTGTTTAAAATCTATTATTTCAGTAGTTGGTGGAGACCAACACTGAGGTAAAAGGATAGTTAGGGGATTTTAGGCCAAATTATAATCTTCTATGGACCTGTCTGGACGCAAATTACGTCATTTACCATGTCCACAAAGATCTTAGTACGCCAATTGCTCCCGTTTCGTTCCACACTCAGTCCAGTTGCTGGCATCTTTAGGAGAATACAAAGACGGCCATGTTGTTGCCTTGTAACCATCAGTGGAGCTCACTCGTCTCTGCCATGACTGACAGAACTCAAATGCTTTTTTACTAACTCTTTAAACGATTTTGATTGGTTGTAGTTCAATGGACTGTGCGGTTTTGATGTTGTGAAAAGATACATGGAAATAAAAACAAAAATGAGTTGCAGCTGTGTCTATAACCAGTCCAACCCTGCGTGTTGTTGTAAGCTCCCTGTAGTGGTTGAAGTTGTGCTCTGGTGTAAGGATGGAGATGGTGTGACACATTCAGGTTAACGATTTGAACTCGAGTGTTTCGCTCGGTTCAGCCAGTCGGTTCAGATAACTCGCAGCCGGATAAGCAGTAGAGGGGTAAAGGAGAGAGAGCACTTATAAGTCTTAGTATGACATCCATACAGACCTAGAATAAGCAAATAACCCAAAACATGCCAAGATGCCACTGTGGCTTCAGCGACACATACACTGGTCATTCTTTTAGGGTCTACTTCAGAAGGAAACATGTTCTGCTGCTAGCCGGCTAAGTAAATCATAATGAATACTTTGGCATTTTGGACAAATACACACATATAAAATACAATTGTATAATTGTTGAGGGCATTTTATTTGTCTGTAAAATATAGATATTTCTTTGATTTTTTTTTTGTCAAAAAAACCCCCCATTCGGGTCTTTAAAAGTGAAGCCAATGCAAAGGTTCATTTAAATAAAAAAAAAAGCGTGTTTTCTGTTCATGGTAGTTAATTCAAACAGTTCGGTTGCCTTACAAAGCTAGTTAAACAATGGGTTGTACTTTTGGTTGCGAAAAAAACAAAACGGTAGTCCAAAAACCAATGGGTGACCTCCTGGCGACTTCATCCACTTTTATTAACAGTCTATGCCCAAAACCTGCTCAAAGGTTCTAGGAAACATTTGACTTTTAGACAGGAGGCTGGTTTTATACTAATGTTAGTTTAACCTTGGGTACTCTCTATTCTTAACCAGGGGGTTGATTGGTCTAGAGATGGCTGATTAGGAAACTACTATTTGAAAGTCCCAAGCATTTTGAAAGACATTGACAAAAATCAGTTAAAGGTGGGGTAGGTAAGTTTCAGAAACCGGCTCGAGATACACTTTTTGTTATATTCCATGGAACGCTCTTAACATCCCGATAGCAATGAATATCTGAAGTGCTTTGACAAAAAATCCATAAAAAAATTTCATCTGTAGAAGCCGTAATACTGTAAAAGGTACAACCAATCATTTTAGCCTGTCAGCCTTCCATCGGGGCACAAACTTATCTCGTGCCCTCATTGGTCATGTGCGCGTTCGTGTGTTGGAGGAGGGGCTCTGTAAGGAAGTGGCAGATTTTCTCCGGTTGTGTATTTTCAAATTCTAGCGATCTCGAGCAGGTTTCTCAAACTTACCTACCCCACCTTTAAGATTGGATTGCTTTTTCTTGTATGCAGCGTATAAATACTGATCAAATGACTAACTCTGGTGGACAAACTATGTAATGGATTACTGTTCAGAGATTAGTTCACATATTGCTCATACTAAATCTTGATTGGCAAATATCTGCTCGGCTTATCTAGCTCCATTCCTGAGATGATTTAGGTAGAAAAGACATTCCTCAGCGTTTGCCTCAGAGAGACAGAGACTGAGAAATGGAGCGATTTGAAAGAGTGAGATCAGGGATGTGAGTATGACTGCAGGATCAATAACGAAGGCTGTTCTTCTGGACAGTAACTCAGCTCAGCAGTACATCCTCTCCCCTCAGTTGCCACTTTTATCATCACTCATACCAGGATTACAACTTGTTATGATGGGAACTCCTCGTGCTGTTTTAAGGATGTAGGCCATTCTTGATTTATATACAGCACAGGCACACTGATCTCTAAGGGTAGATGGATGCAGTTTTTTTTTTTAACCGTCCTTTAATCCAGCATCAGGAAACAGACGTAGCTGGACACCATGAAACTGTCATTTTGAACAAATTCACCTTTTTTATTCGTTTTAATAACAATGAACACTCCCCGGTTCCCCGATTTATTGTTTCTGCTTTTTGTTGCACAACTTTTACAGTTTAAGTAATAGATTCCATACAACTGAAATGAACTTGGACACTTGGAGTTAAAACAAAGCACAAGCATAATTCAATTTAAAAGGATGTACAGAAACACTTTTTTGGAAAAATATGAGAATGAAGAAAGGTGATTGAAGATGAGAAATGATTGTATGTATAAATGTAAATGTATGTAGGAATAACTTGCATAATGATTTAAAGGACAATCATTGATCAAGTAAGGGGTGGGAATTAATAAGCTTCCTCCTGCTCCCTTTCGGACACATATGATTTATTATTAGGGCCTGAGCACGTAGTGCAAAGACCTATTGAAATCGTCAGTATTATTATTCTTCTGTTACCGGTTCTGCACTTTCGACCTGTTTTTGAGGGGGTTACGACACTATTCATGTAGCGACATTTGGCAACGCCGCCAGGACCGGTGAAAATGTTAACATTCTGGATTCCATGGGAGAACATTTTTCAACTTGCTCTCTAGTGCCACCTGTGTAAATTCAGTTTTTCGAAAAATGTACAAAGTCGCAGCGTAAGTCTGACGGACCTGACATTTTGCACACTTATCCGGGTGGAGCAGCTCTACATATTATCCTCTCATATCCCGAAGCTCCGCCTACTTTGATTTTTTTTAAATTAGCATAATGTGAAAAACATTGAAATATTAACTTAAATTCCAATTTCTTGATTTTCCAAACCAAACTTAGTGCACAGCATCAATGGACGGGCAGACACATTATCGTACAAAATGAGCACGAGGTGTGGAAAAATGTGGCCGACATCAATCAAAACGTATTAGCAAAAGGGTGTGGCCTACACATAAATGTTCACAATTCATCCAAAATGTATCCAAATATCACAGATTTCGGTGGATAGGTTCAGTGTGTCTTGGGAAATAGGCACAACAAACAATGTTCATTTCGAACAATAGGGGCCGCCAAAAACACAACTAATTTATATCTCAAGAACCGATGGACTAAAAAAATATATATTGTCATAGACATACTGGCAGGGTGAGTATAAACTGAGATTTAAAGGGTCGCAACCAATGAAAAATGTGGGCGTGTCCTATTCAGTTTTTTCTCGAAATCGAAGGGTTAAAAAATGTACCGAGCCATGAGTAGGGGAGAAAATGAGTTACGGCCTTTAAATTCGGAACACATGTCACAGCCCACAAACTTTTCCAGACTGTAGAAAAAAATCGGACGTTTTAGCAAATATGTCTCAGTAGCGCCCCCTATTGTGCGGTAGTCAAATATAGTTTCTTTGAACTACCCGAAACTTGGCACAGAGATTCCTCATGGAAATGCGGACATATTTCAAAATGGCTTCCATTATCTCCGCCCCCCATGAAGTCGGCCATTTTGAAATATGTCCATTTTAAGCGCATTTTTGCATACTTGTCCTAGGAAAATGATCGGAAAAAATTCAAACCAGGACAAGATCAGCCCATATCCAATGTGATGCTAAATTGCGAATGAATAGTCGACTGCTCAAACGGGGAGCTCGTAAGCTAACGGAACATGTACCAATTTTGACGATTTAAATGCCACAAAATCGCTAAAATGACTTTCGGACGCAAAACTTGGAACACACGTCACAACCCACGTCTTTTTCCAGACTGTACAAAAAAAATGTACATTTTTGTACACCAGCTCAGTAGCGCCCCCTATTGTGCGATAGTCACATATAGTTTCTCCAAACTACCCCAATCTTGCCACAGACATTACTGATGGAATTGCGGACATATTTCAAAATAGCTTCCATTAGCCCCGCCCCCCAGAAAGTTGGCCATTTTGAAAAATCTGTGTTATTCATGCATTTTAAGCGCTTTTTCGCAAACACCTCCTCGGGAAAAGATCGGGAAAATTCCAGTCCAGGACAAGTTAAGCCCATATCCAATATCATGTTAAATTGCGAATAAAATAGTTGCTAGCTCAATCGGGGCGAACGTAAGCTAACAGAGAATGTACCATTTTTGACGATTTACATGTCTCAAATGACTCCAAACTACTCGCATATAGTTTTCCAGATATTCACGAAACGCTGTATACACATTACTATTATGATGGCACACACATTTACCAGCAACAGCTCTGCTTATTAATTTCCCACATTAACCATAAACACCCAATACATATAAAACTCCTAAACAATGTATGGTGAAATGTTTTCCATCTTTGTTTTTCTATCTACGACTACAAACAGTATTTCCACTACAAGCACAACAGTAACACATCTTTCTATGCAATACAATAGAACAGTATGTGTTCACAGCCAATCCATGATTTAATGAGTATTTCCTTTGTGCCAAGAGCTGATTTAGTATATTGCATCAACGACCTTTTCAATTAAATTGACAATTCTTTTGTGTAATTAATAGTGTGTGAAACCAGGCAGAGTGAGTGACATGGTGTTCATTTCCACTATGCCAAAGCAGTTTACAGTTGCTGACGGTGTAAGGTAATATATATTGTCCTCAGTAATTGTATGTAGCTGTGTTCAAAGGAGTACACGTTACAAGGCCGTGCGGGGGGAGCTGCCAGACCCAGATGTCCTCAAAGTCAGCGAGGTATACAAGGACCTCTCAGCCGACATCTCACCACGAAAAAAAAACGAATGGCTCACTACTCAACTCAATCTTGTGCACAGAGCCTATAGAACACATAATTTAAACCAGCAGGATGTAAACAGAGGAGAACAGCCGGTCTGATTTAGTGCCATGTGATTATCCTGTAATGAGTAACATACACAGTGTTGATCGACTATATAAACAGTTCATTTATTGTCTCGATACATGTGTTGTGTAAGACATTTGAATCAATTTGATACGTCAATATTAAATGTACCTTTTATTTTGAAATTTTTTATTGTGAATGACAAACCGGATGTCACATTTCGGTATTTCCGGTTTAGGGAGAGACTTAATTCAGGTAGCTTGCCTTGGCTGTCTGTGTGCGCGGAGGTTTTGTCGTCAACAGACTCATTAAACTACCCACTTCTCGGTACATAGAAACCCTGCTCCACGGTCAAACGTGAGTAATATCGCAATTGGTGTGTTATACTGAAATGTGTTGACCTATACTTTATTTATATATATGTATGCTTTTCATTGGAACACGCGGTGGGTGTGTGCAGTGCTAATGCTAATCCCTAGCGCCACTTGTTTTGATGTACGTTTTTGTTGGTAACCTCGCTAGTTTGTATCTTTTAGTGTTGAGGTGGGCACCGTTAGATTCTGTGTCTCCTTGCGGTCATAAACAATGTGTTTGATGTGGAGCTAGGATAAGTAATAAGGGAGCTAGGAGTGATTTTCAGTGCAGTAATAGGTTAGCATTTTTCGCTCGGGGCTAATTCAGAGGCTCACTGTTAGCATTGTGTGTTTTTTGTGAAAAAATAAATGAAAAAGATCAGTTAAATTAGTTTTTTTCCCGT
Source organism: Pseudochaenichthys georgianus (assembly GCF_902827115.2). Lineage (NCBI taxonomy): Eukaryota > Metazoa > Chordata > Actinopteri > Perciformes > Channichthyidae > Pseudochaenichthys > Pseudochaenichthys georgianus. The sequence continues at coordinate 2,544,466 of NC_047514.1, read as the reverse complement.
TCTATGGATATAAAATATTCATAGTTTATTAAATATTAAGCTTCCTTAGACGTTGTTTCCTGAAAATGACGCGATTACGGGTCTGTGGGGCCTAAGACGATAACAGAGTATGTTTTATTTTATTTATTTTTTCACAACAGTTGTATTTATAAGTAATGTTTTTTTTTTAGGCGGACATTAGAATTTACATGTTTTTACTATGTTCCATCTCAATTTACTTTAAAATAAAAGATCTCTATGGTACGGTGGCCCTGAAGTGCAAGAAACCACAGCATTTCACAAAACACAACAGCATTTCACAAATCGCCACAGCATTTCACAAAACACAACAGCATTTCACAAATCGCCACAGCATTTCAGAAAACACAACAGCATTTCACAAAACGCCGCAGCATTTCACAAAACACCGCAGCATTTTACAAAACACTGCAGCATTTCACATTGGACGGAAAGGGTATTCCTTAGGGAGAACACTTATTGTTTGTGATATTGTTTGTGGACAGAGCCAGCCAGAGAAGCACTGCTGTGATTGGTTGTTTTTGCTGCCAATCAAGAAATGACTTCGTGATTGGACCAACACATCAGCCGTTAGCTGTTAGCACACACTCAGAGCTCACAGCTCCTCATATCTGTTCAGAAACTGGACAAAAGTTAAAGATATGCAAAACACAGACGGTCTATGTCATGGTGAATACAGTCGCTGCTTTATTTATGTCTGTATGATGTTGTTGTGAGTGTGGACGGAGCAGCTACAGGTTAGTTTAGCCTGATCGATCCGATTCCGATAGGATTTACATGGAGATCCGGCCCGCCCCCTCTCCAGCGTCTTTTTTGAATCACAGGAGTAAACACAGAATTAATGCTTTATTAATTCATGGTTTTTAAGGGGCTTATCTCCATGTAAATACTATGGTAGACTACCCAGTTACTAAATCAGCCTACTATCACCTAAAGAACATATCTAGGATTAAAAGACTAATGTCACAGCAGGATTTGGAAAAACTTGTCCATGCCTTTATCTTCAGTAGACTCGACTACTGCAATGGTGTCTTCACAGGTCTCACTAAAAAATCTATTAGAAAGCTGCAGCTAATTCAGAACGCCGCTGCTCGAGTCCTCACTGACACTAAGAAAGTGGATCACATCACTCCTGCTCTGAAGTCTTTACACTGGCTTCCTGTGTGTCAAAGAATAGATTTCAAAATACTGCTGCTGGTTTATAAAGCACTGAATGGTTTAGGCCCAAAATACATTACTGATCTCCTGCTAAACTATGAACCACCCAGATCTCTCAGGTCTTCAGGGACTGGTCAGCTTTCTGTCCCCAGAGTCAGAACTAAACATGAAGAAGCAGCGTTCAGTTATTATGCTCCAAATATCTGGAACAAACTCCCAGAAACCTGCAGGTCCGCTGCAACTCTGACTACTTTTAAATCCAGGCTGAAGACTTTTCTTTTTGTCGCTGCTTTTAATTGAACTATTCATATCTTAAACTGCACTGTAACTTTTATCCATGTACTTTTTCTTGTAATGTTTAATTGAACTATTTATATTTTAGACTGCACTGTAACTTTTATCCATGTATTTTTCCTTAATGTTTATTTGATTAGCTTTTCTTTTTTAATGCTTAATGTCTTTCATTTTTTTTTTTGTAAAGCACTTTGAATTGCCTTGAGTTGAAAAGTGCTCTATAAATAAACTTGCCTTGCCTTACCCAATATTCGCATCGCTCTAATCGCTTGAGTTTCACCGCGGCTGTCAGCTGTGTTTGCTCCTGTCATTCAAACAAGACGCGCTGGAGAGGGGGCGGGAAGTATCTCCATGTAAATCCTATAGGAGATACCAACTACAACAAAATGAACATATTTGACAGTGATTTAATTGTAATACACGTTTCAAAGTGATGCCGAAGTAACTAATACTGTTAACGGTTAGTAAAAACCATGAATTAATGCTTTGACAAGTCTGCAGACAAGACGGCAGGCGAAAAGCTTTTAAAATGCGTGTTTTCAGAATGGAATCGGATCCATCAGGCTAAACTAACCTGTAGCTGCTCCGTCCACACTCACAACAACGTCATACAGACATAAATAAAGCAGCGACTGTATTCGCCATCTGTGGTTTGTACATATTTAACTTTTGTCCAGTTTCTGAACAGATATGAGGAGCTGTGAGCTCTGAGTGTGTGCTAACGGCTGATGTGTTGGGAGGGACCGGTTGGGACATATTGCACTGTCGGACGTTGACCAATCACTAAGCGTCATTTCTTCACTGGGAGCAAAAACAACCAATCACAGCAGTGCTGTCTGGCTGGCTCTGTCCAATCATAAACAAGAAGTGCTCTCCCTACGGAATACCCTTTCCGTCCAATGTGAAATGCTGTGGTGTTTTGTGAAATGCTGCGGCGTTTTGTGAAATGCTGTAGCGTTTTGTGAAATGCTGTTGTGTTTTCATTTTAAGTCATACGCTAATATTAACCAATACACAGCTTCAATTATTACTTTACTTACCTTGACCACATAACGGCTGTATTGAAGGTTTGCTTTTTGATCAATAAACACAACAACAAAAAGCAAACTCCACTGGTATGGAACATACATGGCCTAATATCAAGAGGAGATGCGTTTATTGAGTAAACAAACAGTCAAGGGCAGAACGTCTGCACAACCCACTGCACCGCACGCCACGGTTAACCTGTTAAGCCGGCAGGGACCCTGTTTTTTTTTTCCACGACACTGTGTCTCAGAGCATCTTAATATTTAAAAACCTATTCATGTGTTATACCAGATTAAAGAGAAGAATCTCAGCTAACTGACGATAAGAACTATTTTTACCGAAACAAAACAAAAGTCTCACAAGAAGCGTTAGCATTAGCCCTTAGCTAAAACGGGCAGATGCTACTTCCGGTGCTAACTAGCAAAAACGACCTTTAAAACTTAATGTTTTCTGCACAAACTACATATCATCTGAAAGCTGATACTCCACAGATTATTTTTGTTATAAGTATCATCACTTTAGGACACAAACTCACTGAGCTATCAGCCAGAACAGAGAAGAAAAAAAACCACAGTTTTCAAAACCATAACAATAAGTATGTCTTACCGTTGCTGTTTTGTGATCAAAGCTCGTGTTCAAGGGAATAAAAACGCTGCTTAAGGTTAATCCAATGTCTCTTAGTCACTTTAGAATTGTTCCTGATAATCTATCATTACATTCATGGCAGCAGAGTAGGTATAAAGTTTTGCAGTCCCGAGCTAATGCTGTCTCACGTGCTGTTTACGCAAACCTCTCTCTACTTGACGTAAGTGTTTAGCGGGACTTACTAACTGTCACTCGATTCTATTGGCTCCAACGGTTCAGAAAAGGTGTCAATCACCCAAATCGACCAATGGGTTCCAAAGATATGATCCTGCATAGTATAAACTACGCCCGCTCCATTACGCATTACGCAGCCAGAAGGGAGAGCTTCACCACCGAGGCGAGCAGGTGCTAGAGATGCTAGCTGACGATAGCGGGGCTTTGATCATACCAAATGACTCTTCGTCGGATGAAGAAGATCTCCTCCAGCCAGACCTGGATCCGGGCAGTAGTGACTCGGATGTTGAACTTCCACCACGGGAAAGGTACGTAATCTCTCTGTTTTTATATATTACTTATGTGTTTGGTGGAACTGCGTCACAGTGCTAGCTTAGCCAAGAAGCTACAGGAATGATTAGGCAAAATGCTAAATAGTTTTACTTGTCTTTTTGGAGTTAAATTTTCTAAATGAATGGCCAGTGAATGAATATACATGTGTTTACTTATTTATTTGGTGTAATATTTCATTTATAGTCCAATATTATCCTATAAGTATAAGCCAGTGAATTAATCTAATCTCTTTGTTTTTCCACATTTGTTAGATGCAGCAGGACAAAGCCACACACCCAGAAGACTGTCAGGGAGCAGTTTGCTGCAGAATTGTTGGAGTTTGCTGAAGGCCCTGCATCTCCACCACCCCCTCCTCCACCACTCACATGCATGCCCGAGTATTATGGGGAAGATGCAGTCCGGGACACTAACGTTTGAGAAATTACAAACGGCTCATTTCGGAGGACACGCGCGCATCTGCTTGACGCCTGGACGACCAGCGACCCTCCCCTACAGGCGCTCGGACGCGAAGGCCCGCCCACAACTGCGTGCACGTCTGTGACCGCAGTTTTAATTATTATTAATATGAAGACATTTTTTAGTTTTTTTTTGTTAAATATACAAATTATTACCATGAAGGTGGATAAATACTGTATTATAACAATACGGTATTCTGTTTTTCACATTTGTTATTTTTTAATCTGTTCGAAATAAAGAACTGCTATCTCCCTTATTCACTTGGGTTGGGTGCCAAACTCTGTACTTCCAAGGGTACTGATCGAATAACGAAGATACTACTGAATACTGATGCCCGTTAAATCCATCTGTGTCAAATGTTGGTACTTGAGTGCCTCTAGTTGAGGGAGTCTGAGGCTGCATCTCAGGTCGGTTAAATGGAATCCTTGCGTCCCTCATTTGCATCGTTTCCCTGCGTTTAGTCCCTCCCTCCAGTAGGGACTGTTAGGGAAATAATTGTCCTAGACTCCTAGATATGACGTGCATGACCAACCCTGACGTCTGCTATCTCCTTTAAGGAGATAGGCTGCTTCAGCCATAATGTTGTTGTTCCCATTCTATGACCGGGCAACCCTAGTTCACAGATGGTCTGTTGTTGTGGGTACACTGGGACACTTCCTTCTCGGTGTTTGTGGACTCCAAGGTGTGAAATCTTCGATGCCATAAGTGTCAGACGCAAGTAACTCACTGTTCCCAAATGTTTAGGCTATCTTCTCAAAGACGTTGATTACTCTCTGCGAAACCAGTTAAATGGGCGAACGAGAGAGAGGCGCTCCAGATTTGACGTGGCAACTCTCCCGTGCCTGCTTGCGGGGGGGCGGGGCAGTTTACACACACACACGCAGCTGCTACATGCAGCACACGGAGGAGATGGCGGCGAGAACGTGCTCCGAGGTGTGGTTAAACTTTACCCGTCTCGATGTGGACAATCCTCGTTGCCAAAAGTGCAATAAGAGTTTAGCATGTAAGGGCGGTTACACGAGCAATGTGTCTAAACATTTAGCAAAAGTGCTCCACATCCAGACGGAGGAATGCACAGGGTTCGACTGTTTTTCTAGCAGCTCTGTAGCTCCATCCACGAGTAACGTTTCCACGTCAGGTGTTATGTATGCTAGCAGCAACACACGCAGTTAACTACATTATACAAACATGGGTTATGATTAGAGGAAACTGAGTTATTTATTTTGTTAAAGTTTCAGCTATTCTGTTTACAGTTCTGTCATCACATTATCTAATACGATTTGTTAAAGCATTGTTGTTTCTTTTGAGGTGAAATATTATTTATTTAATTTAAATAAAAAGCAATGTTAGTTTTGTTCACAATTTGTTTAGTTAGTTTACCTTTTTTTGTTCTCCAAAAGAACCGATAAGAGTACCGTTAAAAGACCGGACCGATGAGCGGTATCGGTAAAAGTAGTAGTACCGTTAAAACCTTAACGATACCCATCCCTCCCACCAGGGAAGGAGAGACGCAAGGAAACCACGAGAAGCAGGGAAATGAGTTTTAAGAGCAATGAGACGTTGTTTCCTCCGGAGCGTGAAGCAACGTCCGTTTGTGATGACGCTGCACAGCTGTTCGTCTGACAGCAGCCATTGTCCCCATTGTTTTCACAAACACCCCCGCCTCTGTTAGTACACATTTACTGACATAAACAGTGACACAAATCATTTTTGACCTCTTTGTTGTTCAGATATATCACATATTTGTAATTAAATGATACATTAATTGAAACAAAACATAGTATAAACTGAGGAGTGAGTCCCGTGAGGTTCATGTAGTTTCTTCACTCCACTGGGAAACTGCTCTCATGTCAAGAAGCATCAGATCAGTGCATGCACTGCATCGTCCAATCAGTGAGCGATACACAGTAAGGGGGCGGGGCGAGTGTCTGAGGATTTCACCGGAGGATGGTCTGGTGGTTCCTCGATTATCGCTCCTCCATTCTCGATCCTCGGTCCTCCGGCAGAAATAATAGCCATGGGACGCTACTCAAGATGGCGCAGACAAATCAACTTCCGGTGATACCGAGGAAATGAAAATAACCGCCCTGAGATGCAGCCTGAGACGCACTGATGTTATCAGGGAGGAACTACTGGGAATCTGAAAGTGGTCACAAGTGTGATCTCGCTTTTTAAGAACTGGAGGTAGGCAGTGCTCCCTGGAAGATTTACAAATTCAAAGCTGGCATCGTGTCTCACATTTGCTTCCACCAAGACACTCTACGGTTGTAAGCGGGTTTGGAGGGGGAAAGGAGGTAGGAAGGGGTTTTATTTTGTGTGCTGTGTAAAATGTTTTGACGAATAAGAACGGTAAAAGACAGAGACGGAGTAGATTACCGAATGAAGGTGCTGTTGGTTACTGGTATTGAATTGCAGTTACCTGCGTTAAAGAATAATTCTTCCTTACTTCTAGATATTTAACCTTTCTGCCTGTTGACGTTTATCACCAACCCCGAGTCTGTTATCTCCCGTAAGGAATGTGCTAATGCAGTCATATGGTGTTATTCTCGGTGTTATGACCGGTCAACTCTCGGTCACAGAGCCTAAGTCACTAAGCCTTACTACTTTTAAATCCAGGCTGAAGACTTCTCTTTTTGTCGCTGCTTTTAATTGAACTATTCATATCTTAAACTGCACTGTAACTTTTATCCATGTATTTTTCCTTTTAATGTTTTATTTTATTAGCTTTTCTTTTTTAATGCTTAATGTCTTTCATTTTTTGTAAAGCACTTTGAATTGCCTTGCGTTGAAAAGTGCTCTATAAATAAACTTGCCTTGCCTAAGAGTCAGGCAGGGGATTGAGTATTTCCAGATGTTGGGATATCTCCAGTGTTCCCAGTGTTTGCGCACCATCCCCCAATATGTGGATTAACTCTCTGTAAACTAGTTAAAAGATATATTCGAGAGAGAGGCTGGTCAGATTTGACATGGCAACCCACCAGGGCGGGGTGTGACTTGTGATGTGAATTTCTCCGGGCGATACTTGTAAATAAACATCAGTGTTTGACATCAAAGCTCCAACTCTCCTCGTGTCTCGCTGAGTCCTGACTCTCCATTGCTGCAGAAGTTTCCCTTACAACCTGTACCAGTTTCTTCATACTGTATGTGAAGGGTCCCAACTCTGATAGGAACTTAAAACAACATTATTAGCTTTAAGTTATTTCAGTAGGTGACTGATTGATCACCTTTTCCCACATGACTTCCACACGATTTGATTAAGGCAAAGGTTCAGAGAAACTATTAATTCTCGCTACCATTTACTAAATTGCTAACGAAGATTCAAATTAGTTGTGAACGTGGCTACTCCTCCAGGGTCAGATAATGGTAAGGTAACTGCAATCTAGGTGGACCATGTCTGGGTTTTAACTAGTGGTGCACCATAATTATCGGCCCGATAATTATCGGCCCGATATTAGGAATTAGGAATTATTAATAGCCCCGATAATATACAATATATTTTTTGGGTACAAAAAAAGAAAATAATCCTGCGGTGTGGGTGGATTGGGATGAGGGGCGCTTGTTTTTCACTCTGCTCCTCCCGTTTTGCCAGTACTGTGGTATAGTGGTTTAGGAAGAGGGGAGTTTTTCACAAATCCAGCGCTCCCTTCTCATGCCTGGCTGTGACGTAAATGGCGTGCGGCCGTGAAGCCAGGACAGTAAACAAACATGTCGTCGGTAGTATGGGACTATTTCAAAGTTTCAGAGTCAGATGGTTTGCTTGCTATTTGTATTAACAAATGCAATGCAGAAGTTCCACGAGGAGGGAAAAAGGCAACGAGCTATAATACTTCCAACCTGATCAGTCGCCTGAAACATCGCCATGGCTACGATGGTGTGTTCAAAGCGTACGAAGACGCCTGCGCTGCTAAACTAGCGGCGAATCCAAAGCCAGCTGCAAAGGCACCGGGGCTTTTACCTATCGACGAGGCTTTTGAAAAAGGCAAGAACTTTATTTGGGAAAATAAATATGGTCACTTTGAAGAGTCAGAACTGTTCTTGGCTTTGCTTTGTTCAGAGTAGTAATGCTCATGTAATTTGCTCACTACTAGTCTGTGTGAAAAAACTACAGGTACATTTCATATATATTATATTATTATCGGGTATCGGTCTTGAGAAGCAGGAAGGTATCGGTTTCAAAGAACCAATATCGTGCATCCCTAGTTTTAACAGTCTTGATATTTGAGGGATTCAACATTTTAGCAGATCTTCAAAATGAATTTATCCGTCAACTTTTTTCATTGCTTAAGTCAATTTTCAGGGACAAAGGTCGAAACAACTGGCGGTTCCATGTTCTCCAAGCCCTTTTTTAGAGACATTTTAATGAAAGTATTGGAATAATGGTTGGATGAATTATGTAATACCGTTGGGCTGGTGGATCACGTGAAAGCAATGTTGCAAAGGTCTCGTATGTTTTATAGACAAAATGATTAGTTGAGAAAATAATTGTCACATTAATGGTTATCGAAAAGCCTTTAAAGCAGTACTTCTGACGGCATGTAACAGGTTGTACAGTATGTTGCTCTTGCTAATAATAATCCCTGTATTAAGATTTTATTAAATTCTTAAAAAGTGAGCATGAAAGCATCTGATCGAGCGACCAGAGAGATGGGATCATTTTCAGATTCCTATGAATTAATAAACTGAGACGTAATGAGATCGATATGTCACTGCCAAGAATTCACCATGGGACTAAAACACAATCTGTGCTTGTTTGTCTCACTCTCCTTTAATTCTCTTTGCTTCTTTCTGTCTTTCATATGCTTGGGATTCTTTTTATTTGCTGCTAGAAGTCACGGGATAGATAATACCACTCTGTTCTTCTGTCTCATCTCTACCTGAACATGTCCGTCTTTCATCAGGGCTTTCTCTGCTTTCATTTGTAAGATCAAAATGCTTCAGTCACTCTTCTCTCCGCCTGGAGCTTGTTTTGGCATATAGGGATTTATTTTGAAACGCCTTTGCATAAAACATGCTTTGATGCAGAGATGCCTGCAGGCAGAGCATTGATTCAGCATTTGTAATGTCCTCTGTTTTGGGGAAACCTTGACATTTAGAATTTTCTGCACAATATATATTTTAAACTCCCTTTATTGCTCGCTCTTCTTTGAAAGACGGGAGTTCGTTGAGGACAGCCCGATCCTCGATTACTGCTTTGACATTTTGTGATGTGGGTACCATCCTTGGTATTTTCTCCAGTTCCTTGCTGCACTGTGGGAGGATAACATTTTCACCCATAGATAAATGTGCCTGGAAGAAGAAAATGGACACAGAATATAAATTGATATTGATCCAAGAATTGACTTGAAGTAATAAATTGACTTTCTTCTTAGTCCACAACTCAAACCTAGAGTAAATGTCTTTTTTGATGGGTCCTAATATCGTATTTAACACAACACTAGATTATATAATTACTGCCAGAAATGGGATTTATTCCCCGCCTACAGCGTATGATTCCCAGGTCTGAAAGCGTAGTTTTCTGAAGCAAAGACGACCAGGATTAGAGTTATTAGTCAAGAGTTTAAAGTCAACTTGGAAAGCGAGTCACTACTTGATTGATAGATGGATAGATGGACTTGACGAGATGAATGTTCTGTTCTGTAGAGGACCCTCAGTGGAATTTGGATCAGTTGTCTAAAGCTAGAAATGAAAGTTGAGCATCTCTAAATGAGTATGGCACTAACACTGCCATGTTTGGAAGCCAAGTGCTCCAAAGCAAGGCACTCTTATACCTCATTCACACCAACGGGGTTTCAGGGCCGGTTCGGAGCTGGAGCTTGAAAAGCACCGGGTGTTGAACCGGAGTTGCGTTGGTGTGAATGAGGTATTAGAGCCAGGGTTTGTACCAGGAACTCCCACACGGCCATATTTGGATAGTTACTCATAGAGCAGACAAGAATACCCCCCACAGTTCTGTTCTCCAAGGGAAAGGCATCCACTGTGCCACTTTTTGGACATTCTCTTCAGAGCAAAAAGTCCATACAAAGTTTTTAGCTTTTCCATTTGTAAAAGTTGTAAACGGCAACTTTTATTGGTAGCACCATGACTGAAGTTCCAACCGAGCTGATCCGCTACTAAAAAAAGTTAAAACACTGCAGACAAATAACTGGTCAAGGAGAACTAGCGTGGGACAAACCTGCCATTTTTAATCGGCTAAATTACCGTCAATATCTTTTAGTCGCTAGACACTTCTTTTTTTTTTTTTAAATGGAAGTACCCACAACGTACTCGATGTTCACCCCAACGTACAAGTGACCAGTAGCAGAAGGTCCTCCGTTTGGTTGCCAATGAAAATATCCAGGTGTCATCAGCTGATCACCCTGCCTACACTGAGGGGGTTAGTAGAGTAGGGTTCATCGAGAAACTACTTGGTACCAAACGTGAGTGGGAGTCGAGCCAAGCTGTGCCGTACCATGCCTTGGAATGTATTGGTCGTACATGTCAAGGTTAGAATCTCACTTCTCTTGGGAACAGCACTCACGTTACTGGGGTTGGAGGTCCACTACCCTAGCAAGTGCAAACATAAAAAGATAGTTGGGCTAATAAACCAGGGAATTGATAGAACATTTAACAGGGACAATTTCAATAACTGCATCTGTGGGGATTTGCTTTCCGTTTCTGCTTTTCTTTAGGTCCTCCATCAGTCGATCAGACAATACAAAGCAGTTTTTTTATTATGCTTCTTACATGTGCTTTGGGAATTCATGTCCGGCATCTTATTATTCCTCCCGTAGATCACTGTGTGCAGCATGCACTGAAACTAAGCATGTTTTATTGATACTAGGATGTTTTAAGGGTGTGTTAATTTGTCTGCTAATCAGTCAGAGTCTGTGCTGTAAAGGGAAGCAGCAGATTAGAAACTAATGGCATCTTATTAATAATGCATATAACCAGCAGCAGTGGATGTACTGTATTCACCGAAATGCCACACTGGGGAGTGTGCGTGCGTGTGTGTGTGCGTTGTTAGATATTTTCTGTTTGTGATCCAGGGTGTGTGAATGTGATTTGGTTATTAAGGCAGATATGGATATATCAATATTTCAGAATAGTACATGTAAAAAAAAATGTGCGTTCAACAGTTGTTACAAATGATGTTGTAACATACCATAACATGTCTTATTATAATCATTTGAACCACATTACCAAGCCTACATACTGCAGAAATGATGATCATTATAAGTTAAAAATCACCAAACATGTTAAGATCAAATAAATCGTCATGATATAATCCCTGACTTGTTCTTACAGTAAACGTCATGCAGGAAGAATAATTTCATACCTGCCTCAACCATCCTATAGCTTTCCATCACCAGTCGTGTCTCAGTAAATTCATAGAAATCTGTATTTGCCTTCAACCTCTGCCTTTTCAGATTCCAGCCATCAATGATAACAGATCTGATTCCCTTTTGGGTTCTGAGGTCATAGAGGTTTATATTTTACGTGTGTGCTAATGTCCTGCTGTGAGGCGTTGGCTTGATGTACGTCAGAAGTCTCTTCATTACACATTGTAGATACAGCTTCAAGGGGAAAACGGCTAGTTTAAAAACAAGTGAACCTAAGGAGAGTTGAGTAAGAGAAGAGTAGAAAAACAGCAGCAGCAGCAGGAGAGGAGAGGAGAGGCGGGGACGAATACGATTCGAACAAAATGAGAGGAAGAAGTAAATGAGGATTTTTGAGTTCGCAAACGAAAAATCGAAGAAATTAAAACCACTTCAGACGGTTTCTCTTCTAACATCCACCGTTCGATTCAAGTGTCCCACTAAGCCAGTGGTTGTCAAAGTGGGGGGGCGCAGACGGAGGCATGCCAGGGGGGCGCGAGAGACCAGGAGGAAAAATGGCTATCAACAACAACAACAACAAAAAAAAAAAAATTATTGATTCGAAAATAATATGATGCAGTACAGTACTATTACGTCTGTGTTTCATTAAAGCTCGGCTCTGTGTGTGAGTATGGAACGAGCCATTTTGTGTGTGCGAGCCGGAGAGAGCCGTTAGCTTCTGGTGCTAGCGAGCTACGCTAACGGATATAAGGAGTTTTTCAACAACAAAGTGGAGGAGAGTCCTCTCCTGTCAGACTGAGACACTCGGTGAGCTAAAGGACTCTCTCAGCGTTTAGTAGGGGTGTAACGGTTCACAAACATTTCGGTTCGGTACGTACCTCGGTTTTTAGGTCACGGTTCGGTTCGGTACGTTTTCGGTATAGCAGAAAAAATCATCACAAAACATAACATATATTTTTTTTATTATTATTAAACTGTGAATAATGTATTTACTCAAATAAATACAAAATATAATATAATAAACATTAAGGTGCAGCATTTCGATGAACTGAAATAATCTGTATTTGAACTGAACTGTACTAGTACCTAAGCAGCCAGTTAGACATTATGACTTGCTTGTCATTGTATTTTCATGTTTTTTTTAAAGAAAGATTAACTTGTCCACATTGCTTGCCGAAAGGGCAGATCTGCTGGCACTAACGATGCCTCCTGCTGTGGAGAACACCCTCTCGCTAGGGACAGAGGTAGCAGATACAGCCAGGTAGCGCTTTGCTAACATGGCAACATAAGGATATTTGCCGTTTGTAATAGCTTTGGCTCGGTCTGAAGTTTTTGCGAGTGGTGGAGGCTAAATGCTAGTGGGAGTTGGGTTTGCACTTCAGTCTTTTGGTACCGGTGATATTCACGTTCGGGTGATGCCTTTTCAAATGAGTGTGCAAGCTTGATGTATTGCCAGCCGCGTAACCAATGTTAGTTGAACAATGCCGACAAACAGCTTTGGTTCGGTCCACCTGTCTTTGTCCGTCATCCTTGTACGTAACTGTGAAACCAAAATGTTCCCAAAACCGGAGACTTCAATGATGCTGGAGGATTTTCGAGCTCAACTTTATCTGCGTTCGCCATTTCGACAGTTCCTCAAATGACTGACTACATTTGAACGCATCCCTCTGACCAGCTCGTCCAATGAAATGACTTGCTCGCTCTATGACGCGCGTTGATCACAATGGGAGCAAATTACTCTGAATGCTGCGACGCAGCACCTGAGATTACTTCCAAGAAGTTGTTCACGTTCTCAATTTTTTTTACGTTTAACGTTATATTCGTTCGGTACACTTCGGTACACACGTGTACCGAACCGAAGGGCCCGTACCGAATAATTTCGATACGGGTATGTGTACCGTTACACCCCTAGCGTTTAGATAGTTAACTTTAGTCCAAGTTATCTCAGTGGGTCTCAAACGTTTGGTCACCATTAATGTAAACAATTATTTCCGAGGCACACGTTTATATGATCATTATAGTTGTAAAAAAATATGAGAATGTATGAAATACTATATCACAGTAAAAAAAGAATAAAGTTTAAAAGGGTGATTTGTAAAATATCTATAAAGAAAAAGTAAATCTGTTACAGTTCTGTTTCAAATGGGTGTTGAGAGATGTATCCATAGAACTCTTCATGTTGCTCTCAAAGTGCACCAGATTGATGCTTTTAACTTCAATATTTAAAAATCTTCCCGGGGTAGCTTGCCCCCGGACCCCCCTATGTGAGGTCCATACACCACCTACAAAAGTAGCACTTGACCCCTGCTTACACCTATATGCTGTGAGCTGATTATCGAGCCTTCATTGTAACAGTCGCGGGTACACTGTTTTTTCCCCAAAGGGGGGGCCTGACAGAAAAAGTTTGAGAACCACTGCACTAAGCCATGACAGTGGGCCAGCATGAACAAAACCAGTATATCGTGGCTTTGGTTAAAATTAGACGTGTCAATCGTCAACAAATATAATCACAATCTCTGATTAATAATTATTGATCCCAAGTAAAAAAATACTAGCGTTCACCTGCATTTTTGAGGGGGATAAAACAAATACACACGTGTTGTAATAAATAAAATAAATGACAAACTGGTAAGAGAAAGTTTCTGACTTTAATATAAAATGTTTTCTGGATTATTGGCATTAAGGTAGCCAATTTTCTGACACCAGGCTAAATCCTCGACAAAGCCATTATCATGGAGAGCCGCTTTGATCACCCTCTGTATAATGTACGCTACACAAGGCATATTATCTCTGCTGCTTTCATACTGCGAGCACTATCTCTTCCTACACTGAAGACCCTGTCCACTATCTCCCACTCCGGTGCAACTTCAAGTAACTGGAAAAATGTCTTCTCTCCGTTTTTACCTAAAGAACGAGTGCAGTTGTTATTCGTCATGGATCAGGTGTGCTGTAACACAGAGGCAGTGATGGCCGCTTACTGATGTCCAGTGATCTATATTTGATAACTGATGATTATTTTATCATAAACCCTCCTCATGCCACAGCACTCGCCACCTTTCCAGTCCATTTCAAATCAAATCAAAATGTATTATCGCCCCAAATCACAAGAAATGCCTCAAAGGCTGTACAAAGACAAAAACAAAATACAAACATCATAGCATAACAATTATAAAAACATTATACCTCAACATAAGTATTGCCATGTGATCAATGTATGTGACTGAGGTGATGGTAATTGGTTTACAAAGAAGACTGATGCGAAGAGATGGGTTTTGAGTTTGCTTTTAAAGGGTCAATGGAAATATCTTTGCGGATCTGAAATGGAAGACGATTCCATTTCTCTGTCCATCCAATGTCATCGTGTAAAAATGTAATGCAAGCAACAATGGTCATGACTTAAAAGTGGTTGGTCAAAAACATGCGATATCTAATTCTCGCCATATCGCCCAGCCCTTCCTTTAGTTAAAGATCTATGGCTGCATGCTGCCTCCTGAAATAGTGCCTCTAATCCTCAGAAGAAGCTATACAATGTTTATGAAATATATTATTGAGATTCCGGAGAAAAGAGCAGAGGAAAACATACAGTTCAGCTCAACTAGCACAGAACATTAAACTACAGAATCATACAATGCTTCAGTTGCCATGCCTCACAGTATTAAGTACATTGTCACGGTTGAACAGATGGAAGCAGTTTAATATGTCGTGTCTGAAAAGGTGGTTAAGCGATTAAATGGCTGAAAAAAGATAGTTAAAGGACCGGTAAGGTGCAGACGTCTCTTGCTTTTTATGAAGTCAGTTATAAACCCTACATAAAATACATAGCGAGGGAGGTTAAATGCGTGACTAAAGGGGGCTGACGGAGATGAGAGAGAGAGAAAGAGAAAAAAGCAGAGGGGGTGGAAAGGCTAGTTGCCTGGTGACGGAGGCAGAAGGAGAGAGAAGGTGAATAAACGAGGGGGAAGAGGAGGAGGAGAGCCGTGGAGTTGTTTTCCAAGTGCAAAGAGTTACTGGTCACGATGCCACATCTGCTGCTGCCATCCCTCCCACTGCCCCCCCGCCTCTCGGAGGATGAAGAAGAGGTGTTGGCACTGTCTTTACATCTTGCGCCGTATTGGATGATTTATGGTGTTAATGGCTGTAATGAGGGCGAGTTTGAAAACTGGCAGCCAAGGCACATTTTTGGCATTTTTTTTTAGACTGCACTCGCAGTTTTGAGGAAGTGCTGGCTCAGGGTCCAACTTTATCAAAATCCCTTTCTGTTTTTGACACCACAATGTTTTTACATCATTGTTAGGCCCTTTTTATTTGAATTGTTACCCTACCAAAAGGTCACTCTACAGGCTTGTAAAATTACCAGCCACATCCTTGATTTAATTTCTTCTAAAGTAGTGTTATGGTAAGGCTGGCCTCTAAAAGCGGCAAAGGTCACAAAAGATACCGCGGCGCTACTCTGGTTTTGCACTCAGCGGCTTGTTATCGAATTCTTGTAAAGGGAGGGGTGAAAGTCAGTGGACGGCATTTATAATGTATTGCAATATAGGTGTGAAAGTAGTGCAGGAAAAAGTCCCTAAACCTGCATACGATTTCGCATGTTTGAATGCCAATGTTTTCTCGACAGTGCTTTTGGTAAGATGGCTGAAATAAAGTCTAGTTAACACAAGATTTAGAGTTTTAGGTTTTTTTCTACAATATAAAATACTTCCTCCCAATGGCTAATGTCACAAGCTTTTGTGTGATTCAAAAGGACTTCTAAATGCCATGTCTTCAAATGCTAGCCGCCTTTAGCTCAGCGGTGGTGATGTGATGCTTTGCGACTGTGGTGTAGTCTAGTCTTGTGCATAATAGCTTTAGAGTAAATGTTGCAGATTGACGGATGGATGTCACTTACCTACTCTTCCAGCTCCCCTCTTACCAGTTTTGAATGTTTAGTTGTATTTCTCCTGTTCCTGATTCCTCCTCTACCGTCGTTCCCTTAATGCTCCCTTATAATAATTATAATAATAAAGATTTTGGCTTGTCATAGTTCGAAAAGCACATATAGTTATTAATAACATTAGCCATGGCTCTCTGGAATCTTTTACTTTCCTACTGTGTCAAAATATCAATGGAAAATGCTTTCTTCAGATATTAAAACAAAGGAGATTCCACATGTTCTCTAGATTTCTATCGTTTAAACACCACCAACCCTTCCCTTAAACGCTTTGCCAATTATCGAGTGATGTTTCTTCCTCGACAATTGCACATTTAGCTGAGCAAAGTGGTCCACACACTGACGTACAGTGGAGAGTATCTTTCAGACGGCAGCCTTTTGTAGTTTGGCAGACCGACAGCATTAGTGCTAATTAGCTGCAGCTGAGTGCATCTGTCAGCGACAGTTGTCATTACAGTGTAGCTGGTGTAAACAACAAGTGGTGACTAAAACATTCACCTCCTACAGCTCGATTAATACTGTTCATTATGTTAGTCAGTTATTCTCAACCTGGGGTTCAGGACCCCTCGGAGGGGCCAGAAGATCAATTTGTAGGGTCGGTGTCCTAATGTTTCCAGGTTAAGAACATTGTATTAACTCCTAAAGGAATTCTACTGCTTCTTTCCTTGTAAAATACTAGATGGTTTGACCTCTTTAGACCTCCAAAATGATTCCACTGAATATGTCCAAAGTAAAATCACTCTGACAAATGTGGGTCCGTGAAGCTTTCCAGAAGAATTTCATACAAAAAGTAGTATTGGATCAAGTCACAATCATGACGACTTATTTCCTTATTTCTCTGTTGGCCAATTATTGGATATTCTTATTACTTGTCTGGGCCTTGCCTTGGGCATTAGAATCATATTATACAACTGTCTTTGTCTCTGGACATCAAGACACATTGCAAATACCAGCTGACATCGAAGAACAATGAAGTATTATCCGGATAAACAAATGACTGATTACCTAAGGTGGTTGTTCTCCTCTGTTTACAGTAGGTTAGGCCGATACCGCCTAACCTCCGAGTTATATTTGAGGATCTGAGTTCATTCACTTAATTCTGTTTTCCAACGTTTCAAACTTCACTTGAAACTCACCCGACAAATAAATGGAAACACCACGAGTGAGGATGAATCAAAACTCCCTCTTTCCCTTCTCTTACGTCGTCTGGTCTTTCCTGTCCACTTTATCTGACTCCTTTTCCTAATTCCTCGTTTGTTCCCCCTCTTGTTCTCCTCGTCTAACTCATCCCTCTTCCCTTTCTTGACTGTTTATTTCTCTTCCTCCGCCTCACTCGGGGACTCGTGACTCTTACTCTGAGCTCCAGCTGACATAACTTTATTAAAAGTCAAACGGAGGCTTCTCTTTCTCTCTCGCATGCGTAAATGTCATCAGCATCGAGTGTGTGAAATGTGA
This sequence comes from Pseudochaenichthys georgianus, assembly GCF_902827115.2. Lineage (NCBI taxonomy): Eukaryota > Metazoa > Chordata > Actinopteri > Perciformes > Channichthyidae > Pseudochaenichthys > Pseudochaenichthys georgianus. Next base: position 2,526,661 of record NC_047514.1, on the reverse strand, counting down.
TCAACAATAAAAACCTCACACCTGACACACACACCATCACACACACAGTCAATCGGCTGGAGACTCACACATTTTTGAAATACAGTATTGTCAGCCTGTTCTTCCTTCTCTGTCTCTTCTTTATCGTTAACTTGTTTTTCCTTTTGTGTATCCTTTACAAGTAAAAGGTCACGTCTGTCGAGGAAGAACAATAGCATCCATTCTCCATGAAACTGTCTAAAGACGTTCTGATTGACCCGATAAGAATGTTACTGTCCTTGTAAATAGGTCCTGTGCGTCAGGAGGAAAGCAGACCATGTAAAGACCATCTGTTGTACAGCCTAAAGGTTCTCTAAAGGACTCGAGAGTGGTCAACACTGTCCCTATCGAGGTCAGTGAATTGCGTGTAATGTATACATCGGAAGTAGAAGAATTGGAAGACACAATTTTCCGAGTTTGGGAAGGTGTTTTAAAAAAGAAAGTACAAAAGTAGTAAAGTCTAGAGCCACGGTAGCAGCTCTGTGAGACTATTTACTTTGAGACATTTCATTTTAAACCGTAAATGTCAACCGAGAGGAAAAGTCAGCAGGTCACCTCAGTCACGAGAGGAGTTGTTCCTCACGGCGTTGTGGATATCTACCACGTTTCAATGCAATCATCAAAAAGTTGAATAGATATTTCAGTGGATCAAGATAACGTGCAGCGTTTCATCGTAAGAGTCGTGGTGAATGGACTCACATTGGATCCCACAAGTATTGAGGATAACGGTACAAAGTACGATGTTTCTAGTCCTTTGGTTCAACGTTTCTTGTTTCCTTTAAATAGCTTTGTTTTCTAATTAAACTAATTTGCCGAGTTCAATAAAGGTCCTTCAAATGCGCCATCTGTTGCTGACATTATCCTCACACATTCTTAATTAATCGATGAATACTTAGAATTAATCTCCATGTATTGATCACTGCGGTGTCACTTTAAAACAGGAGGCGGTCATGACATTTTCTGCTGACTTTCTGCCATGACAGCGACTTGTGAAGAGTGTGACGTAAGACATGGCGATCAGCAGTTGCGACATAATAGTCTCCATTGTGCTGGTAGAAAACAACAATAGGAGTACTGGCTGAGTCACATGTTACCTCGGTGAGTCCAAACAATCAATACCTGTTCTCCTCGGTTTGTGAGAAGCGGTTGACTTCGGACTCGGCATGTCGGTCCCAGTTTAGAGGCTTTTGTAACTTAAAAACATGTTTCTGTCTTTCATACTTTAACTTGCAACACTTCTGTTGTAGGGATGATTCACTTTGAACAAAATGGTCTACCTCATGGTGGTGCTAGAGATATGTTAAGGGTTCACCATTTAATTCATGAAATCCTCTTCTTGCATTAATATACAATGGCATACCATGTTATGGTTGTTAAGCACATGTATCAAACTCACGGCCCGGGTGCTAAATCAGGCCCGCGGTGGGTTTAATTGCGGCCCGCAGGATAATTTATAATTACTATTCGATCTGGTCTGCCGGTATATTGCACGCACACCTTCACTCCATCCTGAGGGTCTCATCAATCAATCAATCAATCAATCAATCAATCAATCAATGTTTATTTATATAGCCCAATATCACAAATGTTACATTTGTCTCAGTGGACTTCACAGTGTGTACAGAATATCAGTATGACAATACGACACCCTCTGTCCTTAGACCCTCACATCGTACAAGGAAACACTTCCGGAGAAACCCCAGTTTAAAGGGAAAAATGGGAGAAACCTCAGGGAGAGCAACAGAGGAGGGATCCCTCTCCCAGGACGGACAGACGTGCTATAGATGCCGTGTGTAAATTGAAAAGATAATACATTTGCAACATAGGTAGTCCAAATGTTTGGAAATGCATGTGTGTATAATAGGAAGATGAATCCACGAGGATATCCATCCAGGACCGATGATCCAGGACCACAGCCACGACTCAAGATCCAGCGCTCGCGATCCACCTCCACTCCTCCGCTCAGAGCCTGACCCCAAACATTGATGAACTTGCTCCCAAGATGAGATGCCAAGTATCTGGCTTGAACTAGCATCACAGAGCAGCACACTGAGTTCAATGTTTCCTTCTGCACTTTGTCTCTCACGGCAACAGGGCATGTTTGGGTTTCTCTTTGAGGGGAATAGTTTTGTTGAAGCTGTTGTTGGCCTGTGGGGAAATGTAATCATAAGAAATTACTCCGGAAAAGCTGCAGATCGAGCCATGAGAAATGAATGCAACTGATTATTTAATGTTTAATGTTGTTTTATAGGCAATAATTTAAGCTTTGTTAGTTCCAGGTTAATATGTGCAATACGTTCATTTCAATACGTTTTGCAATAAACATTGAACCAGTCCGGCCCTCGACTAGTATCCATTTTTAAATGTTAGCCCACTGTGTATTTGAGTTTGACACCCCTGTGTTACAGTCTTGACAGATTCAATTTTTTTGCACATTTAAAAAAACACAGGACTGGACCCAAGGTACCTCTAGGTTAGCATGTCCCTCAATACAAGTATGAATAATTAAAGACGTACAATGGGCCCTAAAGTAGGGGGGAGCGATATGACGATATATATCGTCGTGACGATATTAGGTCTCCACGATATGCTTTTTCAGAGATATCGTATCTATCGTGATAAAAAAAATAGAATTTTTTTTTTTTTTAAACTATAACAAAAAAACAAAAATCCCTTCCGTTATGCTAAAGTCTTTTATTGCACTTCAAGTCTAAAGTTTACATTTTAATTGTTTGGCACTGACTTTTCCTCATTGATGTTTTATGTTTTACTTATGTTTTACCCTCCTTTTCATGTTTATTGATGTTCACCGCTAGTGCTACCTCAGAAAGTTCATTTTTATACTGAGAAACTGTGCCTGAAGCCATATCAAAATGTTGAATTGTTCATTCAGGGATTAATTTCAGAAATAAAACCAGCTTGAAATGCTATTTTGGTCTGTTACTCCTTTTTGTTTTAGTTTCTGTTACCTTGTAGGTGCTTGTACTGTTGAGTAACGTGAAAAATAACCATAATAACCGACATGAAAAAATATCGTGATATATATCGTCTATCGTGATACTGCATGAAAAATATCGTGATAATATATTTTTCAATATCGCCCACCCCTACCCTAAAGTCAATAAAACATAATGTATTACAATAAAATCAAAGACCCAAAAAGTCAACAACAGATTATATAGCAGTCATGAGAGGGGATTACAGATTACAGTAATCAAGTCAAGAGGTGACACAGTAATAGATAAGAAGACATTATTATTCAAAATGGCTTGTATTTGGCTGAGATTTAAAACTTGTAAAAGCTGCCATTCACAACACAACTGACCTGTTTGTAAAAGTGTTTAAAAAGACATTGACATGTTTTACTTTGTTATACACATTTGACTGGTGACAGAGCTAGGAGGGCCACACATAATTACCTTGCTTTTGTTTCTTTTATTTAGAGAAAGGGCCACTCCAATTCAATGTCTAGTTTTGTGTAGACAGTAACAAGTTATTTCCGAGAGCGACCTCTGTCGTGTCCATCTAAAAGGTAAAAGTGTCCATCGTCGGCATAACAACGATACAGAATGTTTGTTCCTATTCAAAGAGACAAGTTATATGTATAATGAAAGTCTTAAAGGGCCTCAAGTAGTGCTGCGTACCTGGACTCACATTCAGGTTCAGGTCCGGACTCAAGTCCAGAGGTTCAGGTTCAGGTCTGAACCCATGGCTTGTGTCAAGTTGTGTGACTAATTAAAGTGAGCTAATTATCAATTGAAAATAAACTCATAATCAACTCAAATTCAAACTCGTCAGGTTTATTGCGCTCCCTTCCAACTTGTGTCTACATTTCTCTACAAAGTACAAATGTAAAAAAAACACTTTTTGCTACTTAGTCTACAAATGACAGCAACTACAGTGAACTACTACACAGTTCAAACATTTATTTCATTTACCAAACTAAAGTAACCAAACAGTCCCTGAGCTGACTGAGCCTAAATCCCTAAAACTTTGCTGAAAGGTAGAGTGTAGAGTAGACTATACGCATTACACTGTTACACACCTACTATACAGTATACACTGTAGTGACTGTACAGTCAGAGTGTACTGTACTGTCTGTACACCATGTCTTTTCTACAACTCTACATGTGTACATTATACAGTACATACTACATACATAGTGATGTACATACATACATACAATTTTGATACAAATGTCATACATAGTTAACTTAAGCATCTATCATCTATGTCACTATGACAGTGAGGAGACTGTGGACTGTCAAGACTCAAGACACCATGTCAAAGCCAATCACATCGCTAGCTTCCCTTGACGTCACACAGATCTCGCGAGCAGTTGCGATATTTTGCGAGACTTCGTGAGTTCAGTAATGGCCGCCATATCAGAAGCCGACACGATGTTTTTCGTCTTTTCTCAGCGCACATTTCTCGATCTATGGAAGGTTTTAGATGGTTTAGAACAAAAAGGAGAATATACGTAAGTGCTAGTTTTTTTGCGAGTCCAAGTACCGGTTCCCCACGTTCCGGTTTTAACCGGACTTGAACCGAAACTTTGTACAAGTCCAGTACCGGCGTACCGGTACGCAGCACTAGCCTCAAGTGGTGGACCGACCAACATTGTCAGTTTTAGAATTGATACTCATCTCAGAAGACATTACATCTTTTGTACTGGGTTACGTTTTGAAGCATTTTGATTTCAGATAATTTAAATGCTGCCGTCTGTATCTTGACGGGGAAAAAGAAATGTGAACTTCCTGCGCTGGTTACCTGTTCATCAAATAACTGACTTTGATATATTAGCTTCTATCTGTCGTGCTACACGTAGATTGATCACTACGTTGTTGTGTGTGTGCATGCTTTCTGTATTATTGTAACCTGTAACCAAGGGTAGAACACCTTTTATACAAACCTCAATGATCTTTATGTGTTCAATAAACCATCAGCACGTTCTGGTTACTGTATCTTATACTTCCTATTTGGTGTGGATTGATGTGAGGCTTGATGACGCTTGACCCAACTGCTCTGTGCCGTAGTAGTTTTATTACAACCAGGTACGTAACGTTGTAGGGTTTGTGTGTTTTTAAATGTTTAAACTTCCTAAATACATGTTACAAAGAGTTATCCCTGCTTGTTCTCAAGTCTGTAAGGAGTAGCTTCGTCCCTATGTTCAGATTTGAACTAGTGACCTTCTGCTTACAAGCTATCAGTCTCTGCGAAGTGTTTGTCCCAGGGTAAACAATGTTAAAGGAGAGGACGTTCTTCCGGTGTTTTTAAAAAGGCTTGTAATGGAAACTGTGTGACTGACACATTGTTTTTCACCAACAGCTTAGCCACAACTTTGCTGGTGGTTATGTAAATCTGTGTAGCTGAATCAAAAATACATCCTTAAATGTTGGCTGTTCATTAAAGTCACATGCCTTTTTCCTGTTTTAATCCTCAACATGAGAAAGGCAACTTTAGATTATTGCTTAGAATTGCCCAACATTTGGGATCTGTTTGTTTCAGTTCATTATAGGGGTGTAGCGGTTCACAGAAGTCACGGTTCGGTTCGTACCTCGGTTTGGGGGTCACGGTTCGGTACAACAAGAAAAAGGATTTTTTTGTCAAAGCACTTAAGATATGTTGTCTATCGGGATGTTAAGAGCATTCAATGGAATATAACAAAAAGTGTATCTCGAGCCGGTTTCTGAAACTTACCTACCCCACCTTTAAACAGTTAAAAACAAACCACACACACTCAGATAGTCATGTTATCTATAATGACTGATGTCAAACAAAAAGGTTTCACCAAGCTGTAAAACTAAAAAGAATGTCTTGAAAATATTACCTCATAAATAATAAGAAATTGTTTCAAGAGCGCAAAGTCGTTGGAAGCTTTTGGCATAATGTTTTTCGTTATTTATTTTGGTCTCTCAGCTCTCATGCCTATTGGCTTCTTAAAAACAGCGGGGATCAGCTGTTGAACTGCTGTTGTCTTTTGCCGGGCTCCGGTGAGTGGCAAATCTGGGTGATGCCTTCTGACATGATTTAGCATGTTTGGCGTGTGTTACTATTAGCATACCGCACCGCTGTCTAACAACGCCGACACACCGTCCTCGTCCGATCCACCACTCGTACACTTCATCGTTATTGTAGTCCACAGGGAACCCGAAATGTTCCCACACAGCTGATTTAAAAGAAGCAGGTGGGTTCTAGCTCCTGTGTGTTATCTGAACTCACCATACTAACTTTTCTTCTTCTTGTATTTTGTTCGTTTTTTTGGTTTTGTTGTTGCGTTTATTCTTGTTCTTCATTTGTTGTTTAAGGGTGGCTGGCAAACAGCCCCCTGGATTATATATAGTGTAGTGGATACTGCCCTGAATGACAGACTTTTTTCCCACTCGTAAAAAAAAGGCGTATTCGTCGTGTGACTGCATGTGCCGAACCGTGACGTCCGAACCGTGACGGTACGGGACGAATACCGTTACACCCCTAGTTCATTACCATTTACATTACATTACATTTAGCTGACGCTTTTATCCAAAGCGACTTACAATAAGTGCGTTCGACCAACAAAATACAAACTTGAAGAAAACAGAATCATATAAGTACATCAGGCTTCATAGAGCAAAAACATTTCAAGTGCTACTCAACTGGCTTTAGGTAAGCCAGCCCTTTATTAGTATATAAGTGCTTTGTTAATAGTTCTATCGCTCGAAGTGGAGTCGAAAGAGATGAGTTTTCAGTCTGCGCCGGAAGGTGTGTAAGCTATCTGCTGTCCTGATGTCAATGGGAGCTCATTCCACCATCTTGGAGCCAGGATAGCAAACCCACGTGTTTTTGCTGATGGGAACTTGGGTCCCCCTCGCAGCGAGGGTGCAGCGAGTCGTTTGGCTGATGCAGAGCGGAGTGCACGTGCTGGGGTGTACGGTTTAACCATGTCCTGGATGTAGGAAGGGCCAGATCCATTCGCAGCATGGTACGCAAGTACCAGTGTCTTGAAGTGGATTCGGCGTGGCGTGGAGAGAATTTAGGAAGGTTGAAGACCAGGCGAGCCGCTGCATTCTGGATGAGCTGCAGAGGTCGGATGACATGCAGGTAGACCAGCCAGGAGGGAGTTGCAGTAGTCTAGGCGTGAGCTGACGAGAGCCTGGACCAGAACCTGCGTCGCTTTCTGGGTCAGCTGGGGACGTATCCTCCTGATGTTTAAATCAATCTGCAGTTTGGAATGCTGTTGCATGTACGTGATCAAAGTTGTTACATCATTTGCTGATGCAGCTACAAGGTTGATTTAATTTCAGAAGGAGGGAAGACACGGTATTTGTCTCGGTTGTTAGTGAAACTCTGTAAAGGGAAATGCCCACCGAGAAGCTTTGACACTGTTCCTGAAAATAGGCTGGAGTTAAGAAGCCTTCACATGATACGCGGTAAAACGGCTCTGCGCTGACATTGCCGTTTTGTTTCTATGGAAATTGCGGTGCCTCCCGACTGGGCGATAGCGATCAAAATGATCGCCTCGCGCTGCGCCCAAGTTTCAAATGATTTCAAGTGGCATCATGTTTACCGCAGACTGGTAGTTTTCACCGCCCTGCGCCCAACCTTCTGGTGTGCTAAGAGCAAATGGAGTATCATGTGAATGCAGCTTGATGCTCTTTTGAAACATCCGTATCTACAATGTCGTTGTAGTTTATTTGTTCTTACAAAATGTTGTTTTGTTTGCTTCTGAAAGAAACTGTTTCACTCTCGAAAAATGTGTTTCTTTTTGTTTCGTGTCTGACTGAAAAGTGCGAGGTAAATTCTAACAGACGGATAAAGAGGAATTGTCTTGCCTGTTGCAGTGTGATGCATGTGTTCTGTGTTATGCTGTGAGCTTTTTACTATCAGCAGTTTTGAATATGTTTACACACACAAACATCGACAGACACACAGACAGACGATTCCCACCTGATTCTGTTCTGAATTGCATGGCAGCGATGACTGTTGTATAACCAGTGGACCCTGTGAAAGTGATGCGAGCTGTGTGTGTGTGTCTTTGTTCTCTCCGTGAACTCATTTCCATCTCTGTGTCGGTTGTGTGTCTTGTTCCGTACCGGTGAGACCCTTGCAATATATCACCACGTTAAATTTTTAAGCACTTCTCTCTGGTTCACTGCAGGAATTGGCGAATGGCTGTCCCCGACTCGCAGCACGTTAATGCTTAATGTCAAAGTCTGAGCAGATTGGTTTGGACCTTGTTGCCCTTTTCACATTCAGCCCAATGTGATTGAGGGATTGTAAATGTTTCAAAGCATCTCTCTGCAGCTCTCTGAGCCGAGTCGAGTGCTGCTGTTGGTGCTGATTTAGTGGAAAGAAGCACAAAGACACAGTATGTCTCTAAAGGGACTTTAGCGTAGAGGGGGAAATATTCAAACTCCGTGGTGTGAGAGGTTGTTGTCTCAGTAGATCCATGGTTTCCACTGGCCCGTTATGTTTCTGCCTGCCCTCAGTGCTTTGCCTATTATACAAATCATGTGGAACATTATTAAAGACTCCATGACATGGAGCGATGTCACGGTCCTGCTGACGTCGCCATGTTGACACCAACAACCGTCGCTCAGTGACAGACAGACTAGTCTACTGCTGTTTGAGGGAATGCTGTTTCAAACCTTTTGCTTTCAGTGACTACGGGCAAGCAAAAACAACATTACACGTTAATAATAGTAATAATAAAAGGATTGTTTTGTTTGTAGAGGATCTTTGTGCTTGGTAAGAATGTCAAGGATTGCTCGAATGACAATAGATCATGTAAAAATGACCGGCAATCGACTCACTACATAGAAGACGTTTTAAGCCTAATCAAACTTATCAATCATATCAACAACTTAAACTTTATAGTTTTCTACCAGGAACTGAAATATTTAGATCAAACTGTTAAAACAAAGGTTGTTAGTGAATCTGTTTTATACAAACGTGTTGACCAGCGACCTCACAGGCAGTTCTGTAGAGTCTGATGCCTGACGTGCACCATGAGAGCAGTACATTAGGTGGATCAAATGAGGCATGGTATTTATTGTTTTCAATTCGTTTGGGCCCTAAAGGCTCTGACACACCCACCCGATTTTGGGAGTCAGAGGCCATGTCGGGCAGTCGCGGTGCCATACTCAGGTTGGTGTGTCCCGCACCGTCGTTGCTTTACGGCACATTTTAACACCTCCCGCGGCCGAATCGGCCAAAGAAATCACTGTTGCCTCTTTTTGAATGACGAACACACATTACCGCTGCCTGCTGGTAAGGACAGTTATTGCCACTCGTCGACTGAAGTCTTTGTGGTGTGTTCGTAGGCGGGCGGCGTAGGCGACGTAGCGGACGTAAAAGTCGGGGCGAGTTTCTGTGGAATATATGTTTGCTTTCTTGATTAAATGATTGTATAAATGTAACAATCTTTAATAGTTGAAGTTAGCTTAGTGCACCCAACTGGATGTCAACATGGTGTGAAGGCAGATACCATCTGTGCCAGAAGTTGACACGGGACATGGTATGAAATCAAAATGTAACCATGGCGAGATGGAAAATGATGGATATTGGGAGAATTTGTCTTTATGACTCCCAGATAAAGCCTTCTATCATCTTAAAGAAAAGAAGGCTCATAGGGAAAGGAATAGTTTCTGGTGTAGCAGAATAGTGTCTCCTGCTGTCAGTGTGTCCTTGCAGCAGGTGATAGATGTTGTTTTGTCATGGTGTCAGTGTTTTGGAAAGGTGGCATTTAAAGGTCACCAACATGAGCTGCATGATGCCTCACTGCTCGGACACATGTAGACTCCAAACCAGCTTAAAAGGGACAGCAGAGATATACAAAAATCAATTTATGCTTTTCAGCCATATCTGCTAATTAACACATGCTTTTAACATCTCTTTCACCATCTAATACGTGCATGCAGAGAGACATTTTATATATGTTAAACATATTTTTCATGTTTTTCTTAAACTTAAAGCCACACAGATGTTTGTTAGTTTTACTATTAGGACACACGGACACACTTTTCGAGTTGTATTACTGGTACAGAAGGAATAGTTTTTCTCAAGTTGCTGGGAGCTTTAATGATTTAAGCTTTAATGATGCAATTAAGGAGTAAATGGCCCAATAAAAATAAATGGTAAATGGACTGTACTTATATAGCGCTTTATCCAGTCTTTAAGACCCCTCAAAGCGCTTTACAGACTACATGTCGTTCACCCATTCACACAGAGCAGTGTATGTTAGGACATGCACTAACATGCATACACATTCACACACCGTTGGCCATCGGGAGCAACTCAGGGTTAAGTATCTTGCCCAAGGATACATCGACATGTTGACTGCACGGGCTGGGATCGAACCCACAACCTTCTGGTTGAAAGACGACCGCACTCCCTCGCAGCCACAATAAGAAGAACATTGGAGAGTTATTGTGATTAACGAGCACGACCAGCATGCCCGACTGGTTAGCCAGTTAGCAGTTAGCTCGGCAGCTACATTAGATAACTAACAAGCTCAGCCAGTGGGCACTGCTGTACATCAGCAAACTTCTAAAACACAATCATTTAAGAAAAATGCTCGCTGTGCCACTCTTACATGTGCCCAATGAAATAAGTGAAGTAAATGAGTAACAAAAACTGTGTGAAACCCTCGCAAAACGGTTAAAGATAAGACATTGACCCTAAAATGGTTATGGTGAGTATGGGTGAATGGGCCGCAAAGTTTTTCCTAATCTAGGGTCTACAATTTGACACGAAAATAGTCACTTATCAGCCATATTGGTTTATTTGTAAGTAAATCAAAGTGAAGCAAAACTAAAAGGCATTATTGTATTTTCTTTTCTTTCTTGGTTGGGTCCAAATGAACCAAACCATATGTGGTACAGCAACTCGTTTAAATATCGGTTTAAAGCTAGTAAATCTCAGTTGAACTGAAGTGTCTCCTTGTGTTAAGGGAGGAGAGGAGGAGTATGGAAGAGGAAATATCCTCCGCCTGTATCCCTTCACCCTTTCTGCTCTGTGGTGTCTCCTCCTGTTATTGTCAATTTGGGTGATGGACGTTTCTAATGAAGCTGTCATGGCGGATGGCCAGCGAGAGACTCACCGATGCTACGATGTTGCTCAGAGCCGAGGGGAGCAAATAACACTAATTGTAGCCGGGCAGATCTGTTCTAGGAGTAGCAATATTCTCATTGGTTGTGGAAAACTAGATTTACATTACATTACATTACATTGCATTTAGCTGACGCTTTTATCCAAAGCGACTTACAATAAGTACATTCGACCAGGAAGACACAACCTTGAGGAAAACAGAATCATATAAGAACATCAGGTTTCAAAGAGCCAATCGTTTCAAGTGCTGCTCAACTGGCTAAGCCAGTCCTTTATTAGTATATAAGTGCTTTGTTAGCAGTTCTTTGTTAGTCATTCTATCGCTCGAAGTGGAGTCGAAAGAGATGAGTTTTCAGTCTGCGCCGGAAGGTGTGTAAGCTTTCTGCGGTCCTGATTTCAATGGGGAGCTCATTCCACCATTTTGGAGCCAGGATAGCAAACCCACGTGTTTTTGCTGATGGGAACTTGGGTCCCCCTCGCAGCGAGGGTGCAACGAGCCGTTTGGCTGATGCAGAACGTAGAGCACGTGCTGGGGTGTACGGTTTAACCATGTCCTGGATGTAGGAAGGGCCAGATCCATTCGCAGCATGGTACGCAAGTACCAGTGTCTTGAAGTGGATTCTAGCAGTTACCGGAAGCCAGTGGAGGGAGCGGAGGAGCGGCGTGGTGTGGGAACATTTTGGAAGGTTGAAGACCAGACGAGCCGCTGCATTCTGGATGAGCTGCAGAGGTCGGATGGCACATGCAGGTAGACCAGCCAGGAGGGAGTTGCAGTAGTCTAGGCGTGAGGTGACGAGAGCCTGGACCAGAACCTGCGTCGCTTTCTGGGTCAGCTGTGGGCGTATCTTCCTGATGTTGAAAAGCGTGTATCTGCAGCAGCGGGTTGTAGCAGCGATGTTTGCAGTAAACGACAGGTTGTTATCTAGGATAACACCCAGATTCCTTGCAGTCTGGGTCGGGGAAACAACAGAGGGGCCGATGTTGATAGTTAGGTCAAGAGAGGGACAATCTTTTCCCGGAAGGAAAAGCACTTCAGTTTTGTCAAGGTTGAGCTTGAGATGATGAGCGGACATCCACTGAGAGATGTCAGCTAAACAAGCAGAGATGCGTGCGACGACCTGGGTCTCTGAGCGGGGAAAGGACAGAATTAATTGGGTGTCGTCAGCGTAGCAGTGGTATGAAAAACCATGCGGGCTAATGACAGATCCGAGCGAGTTTGTGTACAGGGAGAAGAGGAGAGGACCAAGAACAGAGCCCTGAGGGACCCCTGTAGTTAATTGACAAGGGTCGGACTCAGACCCTCTCCAAGTAACCCTGTAGGTGCGGTCTTTGAGGTATGAGGTGAGGAGGGAAAGTGCAGAGCCTGAAACTCCAAGTTCTTGGAGGGTGCGAAGGAGGATCTGATGGTTCACCGTGTCGAATGCAGCAGACAGGTCCAACAGGATGAGGACAGAGGAGAGGGAGGCTGCTTTAGCAGTGTGCAGTTCCTCAGTGACAGCAATGAGAGCAGTTTCTGTGGAGTGACCTGCCTTGAAACCAGACTGGTGCGGATCCAGAAGGTTGTTCTGATGGAGATAACGGGAGAGTTGTTTAAAGACAGCGCGTTCAAGTGTTTTAGACAGGAATGGGAGGAGAGAGACAGGCCTGTAGTTTATAACATCAGACGGGTTGAGAGTGGGTTTCTTCAGGAGAGGGTTTACTCTCGCCTCCTTGAGACTGTTTGGAAAGTGACCAGAAGTTAGAGAAGTGTTGATGAAATGGGTGAGAAACGGTAGAATATCAGGAGCGATAGTCTGAAGGAGGTTTGAAGGGATAGGGTCCAGAGGATAGGTGGTGGGGCGGGCAGAGGTAATGAGGGTAAGAACCTCACTTGGAGAGAGAGGGGAAAAGGAGGTTAGTGTGCCGGTTGAAGGTGGCTCAGGTGATCCGGCGGTGAGTAGGGGTGAGTCAGAAAAAGAAGAGCGAATGTCGTAAACCTTTTTTTCAAAGTGGTTAACAAAGTCGCTTGACAGAAGGGAGGAGGGGGAAGGGGCTTTGGGGGGGTCCAAGAGGGTGGAGAAGATGGAAAATAGTTTTTTAGGATTGGAATAGGAAGATTGGATCTTATCTTGAAAGAAAGTGCTTTTTGTCTGAGAGATGGAAGCAGAGAAAGAGGAGAGGAGAGCCTGATAGGTTAGGAGGTCGTCACGGTGTTTGGATTTCCACCATTTCCGCTCTGCTGCCCTAAGGACGGTTCTATTAGCACGCAGTGCGTCATTTAGCCAGGGAGCAGGAGGGGACTGACGAGCCTGCCGAGATGTGAGAGGACAGAGTATTTACATACAAGCAACATAATATACAGTAATTGTATTGCAACAGTGGACTAGTAATGGAACTCAATCTTCACGTAACCTTTAATACTAACCATACATTTTTTTAACTATTAACTTAATACAAGTCATATCGTCCAGGAGATACAACATTTCTCTCATTTGAATTATACTCAATTTGAAAACCTGCAGTTCTGGCCATCGATTTATGACTAATATTTGTTTTAGTTTTTTACAATCCTTATTGAGGTTTAGAATATATTATCTTACATGTACTGTAGTAGACGAGCCCTGGCTCCTTCAAAATAGTAATCCAACCAAACTGCATTCTCATTAACTTTCTCTAAGATTACACTCGCAGTTTTACATGCGTGGTTATAATTAAGATTAGAACAATCCACAAAATAACAACACATGAAAATGTACTTGGTGATGGTTAGGAAATAGGTCATGGCTTTGATCAAAAAGAATACATTCACTACTTTTTGATGAATTGCGGACATATATTAAAAGTCAACATTGATGCTGATTCAACACGAGGCGTACATTGCTCCTGTATTTTCTTTAATCAAAGCATCCATACTGACCGTTTCCCATATGGACTTCCATTGCATTCGATCGGAAACCTATATGTAAGACCGTACCTGTCTTTTATCCTTTATCCTGGTTTTACCATCTTCTTCCTGTTTTACTGCTGCACACACAAACACGCACCCTTATCAGGTAGTAAGTGCAGAGAAGCCTCAGGTCATGCTGGTAGAGGAAGTGTGCGGTGTTGTGTGCAGTTGTGTGTGTGTGTCCAGAGCTAGCTAACTGTAGCTCTGCCACACCCTCTCATTACACAGAGGAGCAGTGAGAGAGATGGAGAGAAGCAGAATATACCGGAGAAGGACGAGGTGAGAAGCAGCGAGAGAAGAAGAGAGACTCTAAATCAGCTGCTCAGATGGTAAGGACACCAGTTAACTACACTGGTTTAAATTGGGATAGTTAGTTGGTTATCAGGCCAGAGAGTAAGTTACTCATAATAAATAATAATTTCACATCAAAACGATGAATTCCGGCAGTGATGTGAATTGTATCGAGAGCATTGTTTTAAGTCTCTTTTTAAGGGAAATTGTTGCATAGCCTAAGTTTTTGTTTGCCATATCAAGTGGCTTTGCATTTTACTTTCACCATTGTGTCAATTGCACTATTTTACTTAATTATCTGTAGGTCTTTGGGGTACATGTTTCACTGTAGGAGGAGCTTTGGATTTAGGGTGTTCTTTGCCAACTACACTGCAGCAGGGTGCATATGACTATAAAGCCTTTGAATGTTTGAATCAAGAACAAGTATATCTTAGTCTGGGTTAGGCTAAACGGTTATTGTAAAAGGTAAGAATGTAAGGGGTGAATCTGGTATGTTCCATAGTCTATTTACTGTACAGTGTACGTTTCAAATGTGTCCGCTGTAATTAGTTGATGGCTTCATTTGTGTTGGGATATTCCGAGAACAATCGTCTTCACTTGGAGACAAAATATATTACTTTTTCACTTTGTAATATTCACATTTTGTGTAAAGACACCAGTTTGAAGAAACAAAATAGCTCTCGAATAATGAATAAATAAGTAGCCAGCCCCTGTTTGTAAAGGCCCTTTATGCAGGTTTTCAGTTTGTTTGACGGTCTGTGATGAGCTGGTCTGATCGGGAGTTTTTAAGATGGTTATTCAGTGAGTTATTGGTCCATGTTGGTCAGTCTCTCATTCAGTTGTTCAGGCAGGAATTCATTCGGTTAACCAGCGAGACAGTCGGCAACGCAGAGCCATTAAACTAGTGATCCATTTACCCCTCCAGCCAGGCAGGCAGCGAGTCAGCTGCTGAGTGAGGGGAGTGGCTCTCTGCCTCTCTGCCTCCAGCTGAAGGAGAGTCAGTCATCCAGTCATCAAGCTTCCCAGTCAGTCAGTCAGTCGGTCAGTCGGTCAGTCGGTCGGGTGTAGATGCAGGGCTGCTGGTCAGCTGCTCCGGATAGCTCGTATCTCCCTCAGGATACACTCTGTTGAATCCGCTGAGGAGCCACTGAGAGGTAAGGAGCTCCGACGCTCGTCAAATTCAAAGCGGACTTTTGTAGGCATGTGACACGCGGCACGGCGACTCGGAAGAAGGGTTTGTGTGCAGATGGATATGCAAAACAAGTGTGTTTAGGCTGCTGTAGCTGTAGCATGTGATCACACCCTTTTTCTACAAGTTGTAACTGTTGCTGCGTTGTTGCGCTCGGCTGCATCATCCTGCCTGCCTGCTCTCTGGAAGCTTGTAAGCTGCTCATTAATTTTCTCCGTCTCATTATATGTGTGATAAATTAAACGGGAGGCTTCTACTTAAACTTGTTTCACTAAGGGATGACTTTTGTCCACTTGGTGTTATCAAAAAAAACGTTTGACTTGTTGTCTGTTTATGTATATATTTTGGAAACTGTTCCTCGTGTCGGTTAATATGAGAAGAGGGTTTACCAAATATTCATTAAATCATTCATCATTTATTGCAAGACATACAGAATAGAGACGGTTTGTAAGCCTTTGAAAAGGCCGTGTATCTGTGTGACTATTATTATGTTGTTTCCCGTTGTAAAGCGTCCTTGGGTCTCTTGAAAGGCGCTATCCATTTTTTATTATTGAAATTATTATTAAAAGGGTTAAAGATGATTTTTAGCCTTTACACACGGGGACAACCTTTTACACGGCACACTTTATAATATTGTTGATAGAATTTGTGTTTTACGAAAATACATTACGTTGAATTGTAAGACCATTTATTTTTTAAATGGAAGCTCTACTGAGACTTAGACAAAGGAACAATTAGGACTGATTGATTCAAAGATTATGGGAGCCATACAAACACCTTGCCTTCATAGAGATGAAGCAAAAGACAATGTTCCACATCATGGACTTTAAAATGTCCGGCTCACACTTACACGGTAGCAACGTCTGCAGACGGTTAAAAGGCCTAGTAATCCTAACTGCACTGACGATCAAGCAATTACCCACTGAAATCAGCTGCTTTTTAATGCGGTTTCTGAAACCAAGAGCGAGCAGTTACTTACTGTACAGGAATAGTTATCACAAGACATGACCGTAACCCACTTTTAAATCTAAATTCTCCCTGAGAAGTACATGAAAAGACGTAATTTGAGCTCTTACTGTATTACACTTGGCTTATTTGAGTCTTTGAGTTTAGCTTTTAAGCAAATGTTTGATTAGCATAAACCTGTTTGGTTTAAGTTATCAAAATGGAGGGGCCAGGAGTCAATCGATTATTAACTTCTCTCGAAAACCCTTCACGAATTAAAGGTGGGGTAGGTAAGTTTCATAAACCGGCTCGAGATACACTTTTTGTTATATTCCATGGAACGCTCTTAACATCCCGATAGCAATGAATATCTGAAGTGCTTTGACAAAAAATCCATAAAAAAACGTCATCTGTAGAAGCCGTAATACTGTAAAAAGTACAACCGGCCCGGCTAAACGGACTGGATGGCCTGCCTGCCTGTCAGCCTTCCATCGGGGCACAAACTTATCTCGTGCCCTCATTGGTCATGTGCGCGTTCGTGTGTGTTGGAGGAGGGGCTCAATAAGGAAGTGGCAGATTTTCTCCGGTTGTGTATTTTCAAATTCTAGCGATCTCGAGCCGGTTTCTCAAACTTACCTACCCCACCTTTAACTGTAATGTTTCTTTAGCGACCAAGCTAGCTACCCTGTTAAAAGAGAGCATTTGATGGGTAGCATGACTGACTAGCACTGGCACATTCAGGGATGGCTAGCATGTTAGCAGTTAGCTTGCCAGCTCCATCATTTCATTAAGTAGCCCAGTTACTACATACTTAGCTTCTGGTGTGGCAATGAAAATGAAAATGCAGTGGTTTTCAACTTGACAGTAGCCATAAATGGGATTTTTTCCTGTTTTTTTTTTTTGGTCAGCAAATCTCACGACACCTCCAAAACCTACTAATCTAACAGTATTGCTGTATAGCCAAAGCTTAGTGGCGTATCTATGCTTTGCACATCCATTGTTAAGGCAGACCGCTGCACTGGTAATGTTTAATTAAAATGAACACGGACATTATTCTGATACAATCCCAAATAAGCTTTCTTGCCATTAATATTTAAAAGTACAATTCCAGGCTGCTTTGTTTTTGGGCTGACTATTATTTGACCAGACACAACATTAACACAAGTTTGCTGTTAAACTCAGGAACCAGTTAATGAACAGCTGTATTTCTACTCTTGTAAGGGCCGGTTTCTTTGATTTGTTTTAACGTATTTAATTATCAAACGGGGGAAACTTTAATTTCAATGAACACGTTTTTTATAGTTTGTCTTTTGAACTGGTCACAAAGTCTGACATTCTGATATAGGACCCTCTGTGTAAATGAGAAATTATCTTAAAACTGGTTTGACTTCAGAGGAAAACTAGAGCCATTTTAAAGCCTGTAAAATGTTCGAAAACACTAATTAAAATGTCTGTTCTTCTGCTCTTCAAACAGAAGCACTTCTTCTTTCATGATTTAGTAGATTCTGAGGTAAATATTTGACTCCGGCATGCATGCGTAATGATGAAAATGTAGATGCCATTTTGAAAATAAAATGACTTGAGTGCGTTTGTTTCAAGTACAAGAAACACCCGTGGGTATTTAAAGGTCCCATGTCATGCTTTTCTGGTTACCCCCCGTCCCCTTGTGAGTTATGAAGGTTTTTCTGCATGCAGACGGTCTGCAGAGTCACAAACCCTCAAAGTACACCCTGTAGCGAGTACAACTCTAACACAGAAAAGACCTGTCTGCTGCCCCAGAACGCCTCGTTGGAGATTTCTCTTTTCCATTTGTTTCTTCCGGGAACCGCAAAACGGACCAATCAGCGGAGCCCCTCCCACACCAGGAGGGGTGGGGACCTTTAGCGTACATTTTGAGTTTCGCGCTGCCTCGCTGTATCGCCGACCCGGAAACCACACCAGTAAGCCAGCTCACTGAGCAGCAAGCCTCGCAACGTCCCGACCAATCAGAGCACACTGGGCTCACAGGGAGGGGGAGGAGCTCCAACAAGCCGTTTAGGACAGAGAGTGAATACACATACTATACAGAGATGTTTGAGAAACCAATGTGAGTTTGGAAAATTGCACGATATAAATCTATTCTAGTAGACCTCAACAATGGAACTATGATCAGTAGAAATGGCCATGACACATGGGACCTTTAAACACTGAAACATGACACATCTTGCACTTGGCCTTACTTTATGGCACTTAAGTGGAAGAAAAACCTTCTTGATGTTATCGCTTTTAAAATGCCGTACCAGGAGAACAGGTTTTTTTGTCTCCGTATAGGCTTCCTTTCTCAATAATAAGGTCTGATGAAGTCAACAGTTTTTATTTTTCAGCACAAATGCTGTACGTTGTATTCATCACTTATATCGCTTTAGTTTCCGTGTCAAACAACAAAGCTGAAATAATAGCTGACATGTTTTTTTTATCGCTTATGTGAAGTCAAGTCATCTATTAAACTAACACCGCCCTCCTCTCAGTGTCTGTTTTAAAGTTAGGCATGTGACATATTGGAAGTGTAAAACCCCCCTCTGTCTATTCATAGTGGAGGACAGTGACATGTGTGTCTGTGCGTGATGAAGACTTTTTTCAAGATTCAAGGCTTTTATTGTCATACATGTCATGAGGGCCCAGGCTCCTCCAACAGTGCAACACTATAAAACAGATCAAATAGTGCAAGTAAATACAATAAAATAGAATAGAAGTAGTGCCATACGAGTCTATATACAAGTGATATATCATTTAGACAGTGTCTAGTTTTACCAACCGGTGCCTTAATACCATGATATGTTGGAAAATATAATCAAGTATGCAGCAGGTTACATAAACATTAACCTGATCATAGTAACAAGAAGCATAAGTAAACATGTATTCAAAAAGAAGACCAGAGAGACTAAATGTAATCATTTGATTGGTGGTGAGTGCACTTAATGTGAAATCCTTTTAGAGTTTTTGGGTTAGATATTCAAATCTCTACCACTGAGAGGAAAACTAAGAATATACTTCTTTTTTTTTATTAAGTGTTTTAGTGCAATATTAATTAATTAATGTGTATGTGCTTTACGCAAATTTGTATTATTCATATTCAGTGGGTTTTACTATATGTTTTAAATTATTTTTCATCACATTAAACCTATTTATATTTGATTATAGTGTGCGTTTGGTTTCCATCTTATTTCCCATTATTTATGACATGCTTTCTATAATCGTTCTACGTCTAAATGGGTTTTCAGATGTTGTGGTGTGTATATAATTTCCATCGCCAGCTTCGCATCCGCAGCATGTCTATATCTCATTGAACACAAATAAGTGGTAATAATAATAATTTGAAAGAAGCAACTGAAAAGCCTATTGTAAAATGTAATGACTACTGAACACATTTTCAAGTATGTGGTATAATTTATGTTAATACCTCCTTTGCATTTCCGAGTATTCATTTAAAACGGTGCAAATGGTTTAAAATGTTGATGTTGAGCCACTTTTGCTAAAAAACAACATTTTATATTATAGTTTTGATAAACACAGAGAATAAAGAGGACATTGTGGTCAGTTTAAGGTTCATATTTGTATTTTGTGTCTCCATGTTTCCATGCTTAAACAAATCTCTTTATTTGTCTCATACTTCCTGTGCTGCAGCACCTCTTTTCACCCTCTGTCTGAAACCAGAGCCCAGTCTGCTCTGACATTGTGAGTCACTGGTTTAATTATCTTTCACACTTCTGAACACACCAGGGCTATACGATCTGTCTTCAGGACCAGATTAATGACCGGATGAGCCAGTACCTGTAACGGGTGTCAAAGGTTAAATTGATTTCCATTTCCTGTCAGTATATCATTTGGCTCCAATACCGAGATAAAACAAGATGGCGGACAATACATACATGTGTTTCAAATACGTGTTTAAAGGCTTGTGAAGAGGACATTCAAAAGTTATTAAAGGAAAGGAGCTCAATTTGACCAACATTACTATTTTGGGAGGCTTTAGAGATTTCACTTTGAAACCTTTGCTCCAAGGAAGCAGTATTGCTCCTGTGGAGAAATTAGATCAATGTCTCTGCCCCAGGCATTGAACCCACATGGGGGTTCATTGGATGAGACGTTTGTAATGAAACAGCATAATGAATAGCGTAGACTTATATCACCATTTCTATGTAACACGAGGGTTGCTACTTGACACTGGCTGTTATTGCTTCTACGAAATAAGTGCTTGAGTATAGTAGTATAGGACTCAAGCACACACATCTAACACAAGATTAGCCTCTTAACAGTACACCCACTTTCAATGGTAAAGAAGTTAAAAGTGGAGATCATTGTATTTTTACGACCCAGCTTGTAATGATGCCGTGTGCTTTACTGTCCTGGGGCGAATGACACACATTCAGTCAGCTGGCTGATCACATGACCTCCAACTCAATAGGCAATGAAACCGAGGACACTTGAGAAAAAGAACAGAATAACTGAATATAATGTATGGAGAAGAGTCGCATTAAGAAGACATGTGCTGTGAAACAGAACTGATAGTTTGGTTGTTCATTGAAGAGCGGAGTAAAGTGTTAATTTATTAAAAACTGTATTCCAATAAGCCAGTTTTAGGTCCTTGGTAGTCTGCATACTCGCTCCATTATTGCCACCTATTTCACCCGTGCAATCATTTCAGCTAGTTTAGTTTTTTAAACATATTTGCATATACATTCAGAACCTGTTGAAGGTGGGACAAGAACTTGGTATCGGAAGCTTTTTGGTGTCCGTATGTAGTCCTCGTAGTATTAACCAATCACATTTGAGCTGATTTTGGCTGCATAATAGCACATGTACTGTAAAGGGCAAACGAGGTGGAACGCATTGGCCAATAGGGACATTGGAACCCATTGGCTGCTCTGGCGATGATTAAGCACTTTTTTTATAAAAATGTATCTGCATTGAAACATGAAACAATCCTGTTGTGATGTCATGGCCCAACTCCAACACCATATCGTATCTCAAATGGCTGGTCTGAGTGCTGCAGTGGTGACAGCTTGTGAAGGGCTAACCTAGAAGGAAGCATCACAAGAGGCTCGTGACTAAAAGCAATGAGATGTTCCCCCTGGAATGTTGAATTTGAAATAAATTGTGTGGCAAACACACATTTATGATACTTAAACACTTTGTTCAGCAGCCTAATTGCCACATTAACACAGTTTTAATGTTATTGGGAGATAAATGTAATGGGCAGATGTAAAAGGTCTCACTGTTGTCTATAGACAAACTTTATAATGGCTTCGTGTCATCCACAGCTGAGCTAAGGCAGACTTGATTTTGCCGTGAAAACGTTGGAAGTGTAATTTAGTCACTTAACTGCCAATGTATTACTCGTACAGTAGAAGCTTTGCACTTTTCTCTTAGGCTTATATTAACTACAGACCCATCTCAGGCTTCTGACCAGAAACATGTTAAAAAAGCGAATGTCTGGGTGTTGGGACTTGTTTCTGCACCACTACGAGGTTCTGAACTTCGTACTTTAGGGTTATTGTTGGAAAACCCATTCCTGTTTTGTTCCATTTTGGCCAAACACCAATGATCCACTAAGCTCCGAGACTAATTTAATAGATTCTTCCATCCCTCTTCGCTTGTTTGGGTAATGTATGCAGCTGAAGATAGTGTGTTAGAGGAAGAAGAGCACTACCATCTAACTAATCTCTCCAACCACAAGTTAGCTTCCTGTATTTGTGTTTCAAAAAGACCAATAAAGCAGTTAATCCTTTCTTGTACAACCACTACATCTCGCTGATCATGTTAAGTCAATGTAAGTGGGAATAACTTGAACACAGCTGCTGTCCCTTATTTCCTGAAAGGCTATATCAGCGAAAATAGACTCAAAGGCTTGCTGAACAATCATAGAATCACCAAAGCCTCTACATCACAGCTTTGCCGCACACAGCCTGGTTGTTGTGTTTTTCAACAGTGTGTCCTGTACGTGATCTTAGCTGTAAATAGTTTAACTAAACACGTCATGACTATTGAAGTCATGAGACCTGCAGGTTGCAGCTGCACATTAGTTTGAATTCTGACAGTGTTCTGCTCTGATTATCTTGAGTTTCATGTGGTCGGATTTGGTCTAATTTAAGTGCTGCAATTGAAAGGGGTTAGTTTACTTCTCTCAGGACAAGAAGACACTTGAAGATGTGTGATGTCTCCTTTTGGCATCCTAGTTTTTGGGGCTTATCCTGCACTCCTCGGAAATCAATCAATCAATCAATGAAACGGAACCGATTCTTCTTTGGGTTTTCTGTTGTATCGGTAGATTTTTGGAGATGGAATAATTCTTCTGTATTGCGAAGAAACCATTACATTAGATTACATTACATGTTACTTGTTAGACGCTTTTATCCAAAGCGACTTACATGCCCAATACTATGTAGCAATTTGGGGTGAAGTGTCTTGCCCAGGGACACAACGACATGCTGAGTGCAGTGGGGTTCGAACCTGTGCCCCCCTGATCCCAACACCAACGCACTATCCACTGCGCCACACGCCTCCACGAAATGGTAAAAACCGTCACTTTCCGTGCGGCTGTGAAGGAAAGGGAAATGCTTTAATGACCTGGGTGCGCCGTGAACTGGATCAGACGTGTGAACGCGACCGCAGACGGAGAACAGCAGAACATATCGGTTTGGATGGAGATGTCACCGGTTTTTGGTGCAGTACTGTAAACACCATCTGTTCAGTCACTGGTCCTTATGTGCGGTTGTTTGGAATGGAGATAAAAGCAACATGAGTTAGCCATTTATTATTTAATAATCTGATGCACCATACAAGTCTGGATCAGCATGTGTCTAAAAGGATTTCGCATTTCAGGTGATATACATATTTATAGAATTGTTTAAAGTGAGAGTGCTGATGTTGGCGTTTAGCTGAAACAACTCGGAGATTATAATAAGATGAAATACCATTCAAGTGAATTGCTGAACTCTGATCCTTAGAGGTTGACCTTCTCATCCGTCATTTCCACATAGTTTTCTTCATCCATGTTGACCTTTTTGGATCCAGCTGTGTGTGCTAACTCTACAGGTGTAAGCTCACCTCCTGCTGGGGGATAAGAGAGGGGTCGTGGAAGCTATGGTTGCATCAACAGATGGATACATAGTGTGTAATGGTCTGATCTGGTTGTGAGTCCAGAAGCCACGGGATGAATGTCGTCGTCGGTTTCTCTGGTCCTTCTTTAAAACCACTTATCCATGCTGGACAGTGTGGATGAACCGTGTCTGTTTGCTCATGCAGAAGTTGGTTTTCCAAGTACAAGAATAGCCTGAAGTAAGAGTAGTAATTGCAGTTTTTGTACACAGCAAGCCAGCCAGCTGCTGATTAGGTTCACTCTATTGATCTTCCTGCTGTGCCATCTCAGATGCGCCTCGCTGCTT
This sequence comes from Pseudochaenichthys georgianus, assembly GCF_902827115.2. Classification (NCBI taxonomy): domain Eukaryota; kingdom Metazoa; phylum Chordata; class Actinopteri; order Perciformes; family Channichthyidae; genus Pseudochaenichthys; species Pseudochaenichthys georgianus. The sequence goes on along the minus strand of NC_047514.1, from coordinate 2,502,780 downwards.
TGTTAAGTGGGCCTGAAATGCTAAAAAGGTTTCAGACAATCTTAGGAGTAACCTGACGGAAGAATGCACACATTGGATAATCAAAGGGTCAATCCTCATCCATGTTAACCGTTATCGATTGTTCTGGAGAATAAATTGGTTAACGACAGCAAATGACCTCAGCGGAGACCGCAGATCAGATGGAAAACAGATTAGATGTCTGACCTGTTCAAGATGATTTGAAGGCCACAACCGTCGGAGACAAAGGTCTCGGACAAATGTTTGCTGACCTTTTAATATATACATTTTTCTTGGAAAACCAATGTTTACTTTACTCGGAAATACGGACGACATTGTGTCTTAATTAAAGGGTGTCTGTCGAGTATTGGCATTTTACTTTGGGGTTTTCAAGCTTTAGGAAACATCAGATTGAATTTCTAAGATTGAATTCAAAGGTTTTAATGTCATATGCTCAGGCTGCACGATTTGGGGAAATCTAATTGCGATTTTTCTGGCGGCTATTGCGATTCGATTTGCGATATTTGTTTTTAAGCGACCCAACTTACATGACACTTCCGTTGGGTTGCTTTAAAGTCACGCTTCAGTTTAAGATTCACCCTGTAATAGATGTAACACATGTGATGGAGCATTACTAACCTGACTCAGACGGTTTGTTTCACCAAGCCATCTAGGAAAGCGCCATTGGAAGCCATTTGGAAAGGGCAGGCACTTTCAAAAATACTTGGCAGGTGATTGGACCAATCTGTCTATCACCTTCTATCATGGGCCACTTCTGATTGGTTAACAATGGCTGGTACATGTGGAGCACAGCACTTCTGATCGGTGTGGATGACTGACACACAAGAAGAAAAGATAATCGCATGATTTCAAATCGCCCTATCATATGCACATAAGCTACAGTGTAACACATCTTATGACCCGAGCAAAACGCATATTCAAAAACATTTGTTGGCTGCAAGGCATCTAGTTTTATATCCCAACAGTTTCAACAGTTTTCATTATAAAGAAACAAACGATATGTCCATCCAGTCCCTTTTACATCGGATCAGTTCTACAATAAAGCCAGAAAGTTTACATTCCCATCTCATAATGGAGTCAAATGTCATTGCCAAACACCAGCTGTTGGACTCGACACAATCTTTTGTCCTTTGTCTTTTTGCTTAGTTTTTCAGACTAAATGCACAGCGTGTTATAAATCTGCTAGAACTGGAAATGACACTCGGGGCTTGTCGGGTGGTTTCATTCTTCTCTAAGGAAGAGACTGATCCAGTGTTGGAACTGATAGATGTCGCTGGTCAGAGTAGCATCGAACCTGTTGATTGCAAAAGCAACACCACAACACATGTTCAGTATCCATTATGAGAGGACTAGTGTGCAGAATCCTTGGGCTCAGTCAATTAGATCAGATGCATTTTAATTGTGGTTTTAAAAAAAAGGGGATTCTTTAAAGGTATCAATACTCAATAACAAGTGATATAGCTTTATAAAGTTATAGTATGGTCGTAGAAAGTAGAAATTAGTCCCGTTTATTGCGCTTATATTACAATGAGACACATTATGCCATGCCATCAGCTGATGCTAATGCTGTGTAAGCTCAAGTCATCTCTTTTTGTTGTTAATTCTGTCGTCTTTCTACATGTTCCTCTTATTCTCTGTTGGTTCCCACTCTGCTATTGTGTGTGACGGCTCGTACATTTTTAATGTCTCTGTTTTATGCTTTTGTTCTTGAGGCGGGAGGTTTAGCAGACACCAGGGAAAACCTTTCCTCCATAACCTGATTGAAGCAAACCTGTGATCCAAGTTTCCTATTAGTTGCTATAACTTTATGATATTAGTTCTACACTAAAAGACACTGTATAATGCATGCCTAGTTGAACATAATGCAGTTTAATCTGCAATGAATCCAGTAGGGGTGTAACGGTTCACAAACATTTCGGTTCGGTACGTACCTCGGTTTTTAGGCCACGGTTCGGTTCGGTACGTTTTCGGTACAGCAGAAACAATTATCACAAAACATTAAATATTTTTTGGGTTTTTTTAAACATTATTAAACTGTGAATATTCACTCAAATAAATGCAAAATATAATAAAATAAACATTAAGGTGCAGCATTTCGATGAACTGAAATAATCTGTATTTGAACTTTACTATACTAGTACTCACAAAACATAAACTATTAGTTTTGGGTTTTTAATTATTATTAAACTGAATATTCACTCAAATAAATACAAAATAAAATAAACATTAAGGTGCAGCATTTCGATGAACTGAAATCATCTGTATTTGAACTGTACTGTACTAGCACCTAAGCAGCCAGTGTGACATTAGGACTAGTTTGTCATTGTATTTTCATGTTTTTTTAAAGAAAGATGAACTTGTCCACATTGCTTGCCGAAAGGGCAGATCCGCTGGCACTAACAATGTTATTATCGTCACGACAGGATATATCGTGCAGCCCTAATCACAAGTGAACAATATAAACTCTGATAGGAGGATTCATTGCTTGGCTCCTGCATATTTTAAGTTAATTGTACGTAATAAAGTGGCAACGGTGTGTACATCCATTCTGCCTGTACAATTTGAAAAAATGATGTGAGGAAAACAACTCCTCTGAACAACCCTTAAGTGTCGCTTTGCACGCTTCTTTATCTTTTTAATGCAGAAGGAAATATATAATAACCTTTTTGTTTACAATAATCACACAGAGGACAGATACACATTTTTTTTAAACAAACTATAGAAATGTCTTCATTGATGACTATAAAGAGACTAAATAAAATAAAAGGGTCTTTAGACGGGTGCGGTGGGGAAATCTGATCTATTATTCAAGAGTTTTTCCACATTTAGCTTGACATTGGGAATGCTAAAAGTAAAACAAAAAGGTAACAAATATGACCGTCAACATGACTGGATGCATGACTAACTTGGGAAATGCAGCAAATGTGAACGTTTAAATCCCCCAGGGTTGAGATATTCGTTTTAGGCTTTTAGAGAAAAAGCTCATCGCCAGTTATTTGCTTGTTTTCCATAAAAAAAGCATTCTGACGTTTAAAAGCCCCATTTTGGCAAGCGGTGCAGCCTGAGAAGTATGCTTCATGTTTTCCCTGAACATTAAAATATGGATTCGATTTATATGCCCTGGATGTATTGGCTGAACATAACTCAATATGATTTCTCATGTTTACATGAACCGGGTTACTTATTACTAGGGATTTGGGGCTTGTTGAACATCGAGCCTTTGGAGATTGTAATGGGTAAATGAACAAGCCAAGTATAACCAGGGAACTTTTAGATCCACACACACTAGATCAGAGAACACACTGTCTGGCCTCACCTCCAGCTCTGGGCCTCATTTATAAAGGGATATACGCTCAAAAAATGGTGTACGCCAGTTTTTTACGCAATGTTTGCGATTTATAAAATACTAACTTGACGGGAAAACATGCGGTGCTCCACGCAAACTCTAACCCATGCGTATGCACTAAGCACAAACACGGGAGAGACGAGAAACTGCGACACCGCGTTGGCAGAAGGAAGAATGGAGAGAAATGTGTGGAAATAATACCATAAACAAAATGTTACCTCATTCATCATATATGATTTCATTTTCAAACATTGATTAAAGCCAATCTTAAAATGATTAAACAAACGCCTGTTTGCGACCCCTCAGTGCACACAAAAACATAACTTGGAGAAATAAATAAATACGGATATGTTATTTAAAACCACCTCGAATATGTTGTGTTAATGTTATGAAATGTTTTCTCATAAATGATGCTGTAAGCAGGAGGACAGAATTACGTCTAAACTGATGCTGTTTTGCATTTCTATAGGTTGTATAGATACGAGCATGGTTTTATGCCGTTCGCCGCCTACTTGATCAGTCGCTCGTAAAACACAGGAGATATGGAAGCTAAGAACACCATATGTGGTAAATTGTACAGCTAATATAACACAACACATTAGTTGTATTTCCTCTAACTGGTGGATATAGAGTTGCTGCGGGGAGCGGGGGTTGAGACGCACAGGCTGCAGTGGAGACGCTGCGCACAGCTGATCGACAGCTGGGACACAAACCACCAAATACGAAAACACAATTCAGATCCAGTCGTCATGACTCCACTCCGGAGGGATTCCCCGTTCACTTCTTACAGTCTCTCATCAAGGGGGTGTCTCCTGTCCCCGGTACAAACACACTGCCTGAGGAAGGCTATGTGCATTCTTTTTGTCATTAACCTTTTTCGGACCACTTATTTATTAATGTTGCTCACGATCCGACCTCCATGCTGCTACTCTGGTTCAAACTGCTTCCACCAAACAATATCATTTATCTCGACCTCCCAAAGAACCAAAATCTGACACGGTGTGAGATGTATTTTTTTAGCTGTTCTGTCGTCATTTCCTGCGATCTTCTTCATGCAGTCAGTCAGAATGAATGAATGAATGGGCGTTTCTTTGACTATTTATAGGCAAATATGGGCGTTACGTGAAGCCCGCAAACGCTGCACCGCATTTCGAGTCGATTGTGATTTATAAAGGGAAACCGGCGTAGGAAGTGCCGTACGCACTTTCCTCGCCGGTACGCAATGTTTGGTGAATCGGAAAATGTATGTACCTATTTTTCGGATTTCTACTAAGTAAGCAACCTTCCCACGTGAATCCTACGCACGGCGTTATACACGAGGCCCCTGGTCTGGTTTGTCAGAAAACATGATTTCTAGTGTTTTTGGGTCAGAAATACAATCGTCCTGTGTTCAATTGTTTTTCTTGAACTCGTACAAGACACTTTTCAGTTTAGTAATATAGTGAGTAGAGGTGGGAAGTATTGGAGTACAAATACTTTGTTACTGTACTTAAGTAAATGTTTCTGGTATCAGTACTTTACTCCACGACTTTTTACTTTGACTTCTTACATTTTGAACACAAGTACCTGTATTTCTACTTCTCACATGTTGAACTCAAATACCTGTACTTTCTACTTCTTACATGTTGAACTCAAATACCTGTACTTTCTACTTCTCACATGTTGAACTCAAATACCTGTACTTTCTACTTCTTACATGTTGAACTCAAATACCGGTACTTTCTACTTCTTACATGTTGAACTCAAATACCTGTACTTTCTACTTCTTACATGTTGAACTCAAATACCTGTACTTTCTACTTCTCACATGTTGAACTCAAATACCTGTACTTTCTACTTCTTACATGTTGAACTCAAATACCTGTACTTTCTACTTCTTACATGTTGAACTCAAATACCTGTACTTTCTACTTCTTACATGTTGAACCCAAATACCTGTACTTTCTACTTCTCACATGTTGAACTCAAATACCTGTACTTTCTACTTCTCACATGTTGAACTCAAATACCTGTACTTTCTACTTCTTACATGTTGAACTCAAATACCTGTACTTTCTACTTCTTACATGTTGAACCCAAATACCTGTACTTTCTACTTCTTACATGTTGAACTCAAATACCTGTACTTTCTACTTCTTACATGTTGAACTCAAATACCTGTACTTTCTACTTCTTACATGTTGAACTCAAATACCTGTACTTTCTACTTCTTACATGTTGAACTCAAATACCTGTACTTTCTACTTCTTACATGTTGAACTCAAATACCTGTACTTTCTACTTCTTACATGTTGAACTCAAATACCTGTACTTTCTACTTCTCACATGTTGAACTCAAATACCTGTACTTTCTACTTCTCACATGTTGAACTCAAATACCTGTACTTTCTACTTCTCACATGTTGAACTCAAATACCTGTACTTTCTACTTCTTACATGTTGAACTCAAATACCTGTACTTTCTACTTCTTACATGTTGAACTCAAATACCTGTACTTTCTACTTCTTACATGTTGAACTCAAATACCTGTACTTTCTACTTCTTACATGTTGAACTCAAATACCTGTACTTTCTACTTCTCACATGTTGAACTCAAATACCTGTACTTTCTACTTCTCACATGTTGAACTCAAATACCTGTACTTTCTACTTCTTACATGTTGAACTCAAATACCTGTACTTTCTACTTCTTACATGTTGAACCCAAATACCTGTACTTTCTACTTCTTACATGTTGAACTCAAATACCTGTACTTTCTACTTCTTACATGTTGAACTCAAATACCTGTACTTTCTACTTCTTACATGTTGAACTCAAATACCTGTACTTTCTACTTCTTACATTTTGAACTCAAATACCTGTACTTTCTACTTCTTACATGTTGAACACAAATACCTGTACTTTCTACTTCTTACATGTTGAACTCAAATACCTGTACTTTCTACTTCTTACATGTTGAACTCAAATACCTGTACTTTCTACTTCTTACATTTTGAACTCAAATACCTGTACTTTCTACTTCTTACATGTTGAACACAAATACCTGTACTTTCTACTTCTTACATGTTGAACTCAAATACCTGTACTTTCTACTTCTTACATGTTGAACTCAAATACCTGTACTTTCTACTTCTTACATGTTGAACTCAAATACCTGTACTTTCTACTTCTTACATTTTGAACTCAAATACCTGTACTTTCTACTTCTTACATGTTGAACACAAATACCTGTACTTTCTACTTCTTACATGTTGAACACAAATACCTGTACTTTCTACTTCTCACATGTTGAACTCAAATACCTGTACTTTCTACTTCTTACATGTTGAACACAAATACCTGAACTTTCTACTTCTCACATGTTGAACTCAAATACCTGTACTTTCTACTTCTTACATGTTGAACACAAATACCTGCACTTTCTACTTCTCTCATTTCCCAAGCAGCTGGTTCCTTTAGTCTGAATGTGTGTTTGGTGGCGTGATCATTATTCTTTAGAGTCATTGCGTGCCTATTGATTGGAACACGATCCGTGTATCCATCACTTCCTGGTCTTCTCTAAAGAAGAGGGACCAATGGAAACGTTGTCATGTTGCCATGGAAACATTCATTAGCTAACAATGACATTATTGTTCTATTAATATAAAGGGAGGTCAGGTACTCTTTAAAGCAGCTGCTAGCTATGGGTACTTTTTACTGAAGGACATTTCAAAGCCTCTTTACTTAGTATCTGTACTTCTACTTGAGTAAAGGATGTGTGTACTTTTGCTGTTCGCCGTAATGCTGCATGCAGGAAAGTATCTACACTTTATCGCTGGGTGATCCAAGGAGAACGAACATGTGGATGTGACATTGAAGAGGTTTCAGGTCCTCATGAAACCTCCGGTAGTTGTCACACGTGTTTGACATGACTTACATAAAATACGTGTTTGAAAAACGTAATTTTCATCCCCATTATTTTCCTTGGTGGTCCCTCTCTTCAGTCATAACCAACACTCAGTTGAAGTCCATCAGCTTTACCCTTCAGCTATGAGCGTGACTTACAGTATACATGGGGGCGGGACATCTACAGCAGTAGGGCTCCATCTGATTGGCCAGATATATAAGATAAGATAAGATGGGACTTTATTTATCCCGAGGGAAATTGTTGTGCCAGAGTTACAAATATACAAAAAACACAGCAGCATAATACTAAAACTGTACACCAACAGTTCAGTAAAAAGAAGAATTAGATAGTAACATAGACGGTCAAATAATAAATGTAAAAAACGGTACCGTGACGAGGTTTATATGATGAGATATCAGACTGAATGCATGGCACATTAAATATACTATGATTTATCGCACTTTGAGCAACCCTTCCTATACGTATCGTAAATGTTGATATTGCGATAATGAAAGAGTTAATTCTGAATAACAATCTTTTAAAATATTATCTTTTACCACTAAGAAAATGAACACGCTTTTTTTCCTATCTTCTCCCATTCCGCTCGGTTTTGTTGCGTTTCTCTGTTGTGTAGTTGGTTGTCTGGGTGACCGTGAGTCTGGCGTCAGCTGACCGAGCTGCTGTAAACAGTTGAACCCTCGGGGGATCATGACTGACCACACCACTCATCACACCACTGGTTGTCGTGTTCCCAGTTTTCTACAAATGAGCACAGATCAATAACGTTGAAGCGTCTACCTCGTCTCACCCCCGTCCTTTCAGCGTCGGGAGGATTCATAAAAGACATGACTGATTTATGCTAAATGTGGAAGAGCAACCAAAGAAAGGACAAATCGATCGGAGCGCTGTCATGTGCCAAAACGTCCGCACCAATGAAGGAAAGCTCATTGCATTAGGTCGAGCAAACGGTCCTTTTACCTTGATTAACTTTTGTCGGGAAAGTCATCATTGTGTCGTATTGAATTTGTTAGATTTATTGATTTGTATTGTATTAAAGTCTGCTTTATGTTCATTGGACATTTAAACCAGATGCATCTTAATGAAATCAAACTATTTATTTAGCAAACAAAACGATACAGCTCCCATTAAAGTTTAGCAGCGCAACAGCATCTTCTACCATTCGACCATAGTCATGATGTCACCACTGCTTCACTAGTTCTACCGTGTTTAGGCATCCCTCACGCCACCGATGGTAGAGCTTATGGGAAATGGAGTCTGTTATTTCTTGGTTTTACTTCAGCTGTCTTTTTGGACTGGCTTTGCGTACATATGTAGCTCGGCTCAAATATGCCTGAAAAATCTGATTTATCATCTCTGTTGTTAGATAATATTTTAATGATATCTGTGCAGGGGAGAATTTTAGTGTTTTCCCATGTGTCTTGCCTGCAACTTCGAGCAGGGCACAGGTCAAAGGTCCTGCCTTCCGGTGGGGGAGGGTGGCCAACTGCGCAGATGACTTTAACAGACTTTCTTTGTCTCTAAACATGTGTGATCGATTAGGATGGAAAAGAGCGCGAATATATATATTCTCTGTGTAACTTTTAGTGTTGGCGTGGGATTGACATGAGGAGTTGTGTGAAAACCTTGCCAATGCTCCCGGCCGTTGGATCTCTCAATAAATCCCAGTGTTTGACATTCAGAATTCCTGCTCCTCCCGTGTCCTGATTTCCATTGCAACAGAAGTTTCTCTTACATCTGTGAACTTTATTTACTTCTTTCTCTTCTAGACAATTATACATTTATGCTATTTATACTAGGAATACTATCTAGCCTTAAAGCCAGTTTGACGTAATGGCCAAACTGTGGAATATTCATTTCCGGGTTTGTCATGTTATGTTATTGGGCCTCCTTAGACTTCCATTGGAAATGATCAGAATATCAGCGACTACTTGTTCTTGAAGTAATCAACTTGCCAATACTGAATATCCCTTTTATATAAAAGCTCCTTAAAGTTGCAAAATGCACTTAAAGTCTAATCCAGAGCTAGTTTAAAGATAACTGGGAGGCAGGGTTAATGAAAAATGTGCTTTTTAAGGGCCCATAAGGTAATCTCATAATTCTGCTAATTTTAAGATTCATGCGCCACCAAGCAACCGTCGTAGAAAGCGCACGGCCCTGCCTCCAACACTATCTAGTAATCTGTATGCGTGATAACCTGCGTGACTGGTTGTCATCGTACTGACGTACAGCGAGGTTATTGTGAGCAGATCAGAGCTCCTGGTTAATCACTGTAATAAAGCTCAGTGTTATATCTGCTTCCTCTCAGCTGAGTGGATTAGAGTCTTGTGATCCTCTTTCTAAAAATACCTCGTCTAGCTTTGAGGCAAACGGACCCCAGACTACAACTCGATAGAAACATGTGAAAAGAAATCATGGAAATCAAACGTTTTGAAATGCATTTCTTGATCATGGTCCTGCTCCCCAGAGGATGAACCCTTTTGACATGTGCTACTGGTAAGGCTCTAAGAATATCACGGGGCAGTATTTGGTTTTCAAGCGTTTATTTTGGGGGTGAAGTATTCCTTTAATATACCGAGTACACACACACACACACACACACACACACACACACACACACACACACACACACACACACACACACACACACACACACACACACACACACACACACACACACACACACACACACACACACACACACACACACACACACACACACACACACACACCCGTTTTCCCACAATGTCATGTTCTGGGCAGGATGACCCTATGACCACACTTCCATAATTCAACAGTGGCTACACACACACACACCCCGTCTCCTCCCTATCACTGTGTATGTGTTCTTTCTATTCATTGGCCAGTTTAACCAATCAAACCTCACATTGTTCCCACTAGTATGATTGTATGCACGCACTCACACAGCGTGCCGACACTATGCAGTATGTATTCTAACTGCAGCTAAGCCCGTCTGAGTGTCTCTGTCCGTTAACGTCTCCTCCGTCTGTTTCCCACAGGTTTATTGCGGGCATCAATATGACTGATGGGGATTATGACTACCTTATAAAGCTCCTTGCCCTGGGGGACTCCGGCGTGGGGAAGACCACCTTCCTGTACCGATACACAGACAACAAGTTCAACCCAAAGTTCATCACCACAGTCGGCATCGACTTCAGGGAAAAGAGAGTGGTGAGTTCCATCATCGTATATTACTAGGATTCACTGAACACACGGAAATGTGTATATCTTTCCGGGATGTTTGAGACGTTTCTGTTTCTAGTTTTTAATCAACTTAAAACAGGAGTATGCGAGATATTCATGCTGGGTTACCATAGTTACTTGTCATTTTCCCAAGCATATTTTTGGGCTGCATTTGAAAGAACAAACACAGGGTCAGGTCAGGTCTGCTGTGTTTCTCCTGAGCATCTGCTGAGCCGAGTCACGATCATTATATTAACTTACAGCGACAGACAGTCGGATCTACCTCCAGCCCAGGGACATTAACGGGGGAACATGGAGTGAGTTTCCAGCGTCATGATTGCTGTCAAACACATGGGGAAATAAAGTAAATCATCATGGGAGGTGGGAGGGTTACTTACAAGATGTATTCCCTTACAATCACTAGTTACCTGTAAAACAACTTAATCTATCACTTCATCTAAGTATCAACATATAATAGTAACCTGATTACTTTCCGTTGCTTTTAGATGACCTCAAAATCAAGACAAGAGAAAATATGTTTTTTATTTAAGTGTATTATGTAAGACGGACCAATCCTTAAAGAAGCAGAAACCAAGATATGAAACATTTGTCATCATAAATTAAAGGCTGGACTTAAAGAATAGTATAGTTTACAAATGCCGTTTTACTCTAATACATCCAATAAAAGCATCACAGTATTTTGGTTTAATAATTAGGTGTACACATCATAACGTTTAAAAAATATATATTTTAAATAAAGAAGAATGAGAGTAACTAAATGAAAACAAAAAAGAAAAATTCCGGCCGTATGTATACCTACATTTAAAGGTGGGGGTAGATAAGTTTCAGAAACCGACTCGAGATACACTTTTTGTTATATTCCATGGAATGCTCTTAACATCCCGATAGCAATGAATATCTGAAGTGCTTTGACAAAAAATCCATAAAAAAATGTCATCTGTAGAAGCCGTAATACTGTAAAAAGTACAACCAATCCGATTGGATTGGTTGTACCTGCCTGTCAGCCTTCCATCGGGGCACACACTTCTCTCGTGCCCTCATTGGTCATGTGCGCGTTCGTGTGTGTTGGAGGAGGGGCTCTATAAGGAAGTGGCAGATTTTCTCCGGCTGTGTATTTTCAAATTCTAGCGATCTCGAGCCGGTTTCTCAAACTTACCTACCCCACCTTTAATATATAGATTCTTATTTTTAAATGTATTTTGACGTCCTGTCTAGCCCTTTTCATAATCTTAATTAAAGTGATATACATGACCATATTGTTAACAAGGAGCATCGGACACACAGCACTTTAAAGATATAGTCGGGACATACTGTACTGACCCTGTTCATATAATACAATTTAATTTTTTAATAGCTTATGCACATTGAGTCCCTTTTTGTGATTCCAAAAAGTAGGAGATGAAATGTTGTAGTGTTTTCTTTTCAATGCAGCAGTTTTCTTCCCCATGCTGCACATTACACCAGGAGGAATAGCAAACACACTGACATTACAAAGAATAATAAAAGAATATGAACAGTGTTTTTGACAGATCTAGGCCACACGTTTCGAGGCTTTATCCCAAGCGGAGATAGCCCTTTCCTGTCATTTCCCCAGCGTAACAACTCGTCAATGTTGGATCAATCTGCTCTAATGGAGATGAATCCAGTCTTTCCACAGCTGCTGTATCTGTGAAGAAGCAAACCGCCACCAGAGGCTTGAACACTCAAAAGATTGACTGTGAATACCACTTTAAACTGTCCTCGCGTGAAAACATTTACTTCTGTAGCTGGGATCTCATCAGGGTGAACACATGGAGATGTGTGAGTTATTTTAATCGGAGAGTGGGCGAGGCTCGCTTCGGAAAGATGTGTTTTCCTTCGTTCCTCTGAAATACAGACGAAGCTGTTTGAACCCCAGCGCTCCGGATGACTCACAGGATTGATTAGAGCTCCTCACTTGGTCTGTGTGCGTGTTAAGATCACACCTCGTGTCCAGGAGTCAAGAGTCAAACAGAAGCAGACACGTTGGATCACAGCTGTTGCGCCGTGATGTCAGGGGCTCCTCCTCGGGGTCTCCATGGCAGCTGAATGCTAAATGTGGAACAATTAGTTTTTTTAAATGGAAAGGAATTAAGAAGGTTTGACATTCAGGCTCTGCATTTAACTATACTTTTTACATCGGTTGAATTCTTTTTTTCTTTGTATTTATTTCAACGAGGACCATGCATACAAATTAGGGCTGTCAGTCGATTAAAATAGTTAATCGCGATTAATCGCACATTTTTGATCTGTTCTAAATGTACCTTAGAGGAATATGTTTTAATACTCTTATCAACATATGAGTGGACAAATATGCTTTATGCAAATGTTTATTATCATTTGAACAATGACAAATATTCTCATGAATATTAAACACAACAACCTCTGAACATTACAAATATTCGCCTCAATTCAACCTGGAACCTCTCATACTGTGTGTGTGTGTGTGTGTGTGTGTGTGTGTGTGTGTGTGTGTGTGTGTGTGTGTGTGTGTGTGTGTGTGTGTGTGTGTGTGTGTGTGTGTGTGTGTGTGTGTGTGTGTGTGTGTGTGTGTGTGTGTGTGTGTGTGTGTGTGTGTGTGTGTGTGTTGCCTTTTCGTACAATGTCCCATTGTCTGGCTTCCTGCATCAAGTCATAAATAAAGATGATATAACCAAAAATACAGGCTCTTAAAACCAGCTATCTGTTCACAAATAATGCTACACAAAACAAAGGCCACAGATTATCACAGTCATAGCACACTATGGGCACTTAAGGCTAAAATAGTGAGGCGTCTCGCACAAGTTCGACGCCGTCACAAATCACAGAATTCACTTAAACACACTTAAGCACACACCCTAACTAACCACTGTAGCAGAACTAGCACAGAGCTACACAGAGCGTAAGGAGAGCACCGAGAGCCGTCTGACACAGATTCAGACCTCTCCTGTCTAACTGAGATGTTACTGGAAGGTGTGGGCAGGGATTGGTGAGTCGGCCCGACCTGCTCCAATCCAGATCTTCGGTCACGCCTACCGGAGGAGGGACAGGAAACTGGCATCCAATGGCGTCCGGGCAACGGCACATCTCATATACATATAACGTACACGGCTGAAAACAATCCCAGACAGGCTAACGAGCAGACAGCAGCAGCAGCCCCCCCCCCCCCCCCTTAAGACACAAACTCACAGTTTTGTTAACCATGCCTACCTACCTAACCTACCTAATAATTCTGAAGGACTAAAAGACTCGACGGAAATCTCTACACACAGTACACATAACGACCAGGTGGCGTTAGTTTTTGTTTGCGTTTACTTGACAGCCCTAATAGAAATACATTAATCTCAGGAAAGAGAAGAAATTAATTATGCCAGATTTGAGCTAATGGTTCATTTCCATCTGCAGACCGTGATTGTGGTCAATTTGGATATTATAGAGGTGTTTATATATTTCGCTGCTACTGAGAACTTACCATTGCTAAGGAGGATCAAGGGACGATGTGTAGTCATATCAATCCACAGAGAAAAGTCTGGTTTATTGAATGTCAGCTGTGAACAACATATAGTTAGTTTTCTCCATCAGTAAGCACGTGGAATACTTTTTGAATATGCGTTTATATAAGCGCTTTGAGCACCAGGAAAAGCGCTTTATAATGTAATGTATTATTATTATATTTGTGGAGAGCACACAACTTTGGATTCATGATGGCTAAACTGTACCATGTTACGAAAGAACAATGACAAGAGAAGGAAAGAAGTTAGAACGATGGAGAAATCCACAGCAGGAACACACAGGACGTAAACAGTAAAGGCAACAGCAGAAGGCAGACAGGAAATGCCTCTAACAAGAACACTGTATGGGCTCTGTCTGGCTGTGTTAAAAAAAACTGGTTATTAGGAAAATTAATTTGGACAGAACAGTAAACCTCGATCAGTGCTGCCGCCATTTTAAATTGCGTTGCTGTTGCCGCAGTTCCAGCGGATGCAATACGATCAATTCATACAAAAAAGTAATTTAAAATGCTTGCTGTGAGTCAAATCGTTGGTTTAGTATGTAACTGTTTATTAAGCAGGATGATGTGCAGCGAGGCGTCTTTTAACCCCGTCTGTGTTCTTTTTATTATTAACAACTGCCTCACTGTACAGTATCCCTCACATCGTGTGTAGTTATACATTACCTGGAACCAGTCGACAACCTACTTCAGTCCGATTGGGGACTTTTTTCCTTGGACGTGAATGTGCAGATGTGGCATTTTAGTGCCCGAACCTGGCATCGTAATCCAGCAATCCTTAGATTCAATAACAAACATGTCTCCCTTTTGAGGAATCGCTTTTGTCAGATGTACGTCTCAACACTTTCAAGTTGAAAGTCAGTTGTTACCTGGAAAACTGAACAAAAAGCACTTTACTTTTTTTTTTTTTTTTTTTTAAAGTGTGATCCGTGTCAACACAGCTTTCAAAGAGAGTGTCTCATCTGTGAGAATGAGAGGTGTGAATGACGCCCGGGGCTTCATGCTGAGACCCCGAAACAACAACCAGCTGCGGCACACTAGAGTTCATCATTACAGTCAGAATAAATCAGACATGCTGAGAAATCAAATAATGAAGCAGTGGAGTTTGTTAAAGCCCCTCGAGCTATGAGATACACCATTTATTTAGTTTTCTTTGCCACCATCTTGAATGTAAGAGGGCTAGGACGGAGAGTTCTGTTTTCTGTTTGGGAGTACCGGGAGATGTAATAGTGATATCTGTTGTTGGTGTTGCCTGCAACCCAAAGGCATTGAAAGTAGTAGCTGCCATTTAAATGTTTAACACAGTTCCTATCACTTTATTTCTTCAACAATGCGCCAGTATCTGGTCCTACTGGTTAAAACTAATGCCTGCTGCAATAGATCCTTCCTTCCCAAGTGTTCAAACTTCATTTTCTCTATATAAATGTTTTTGTTAATTGTATCTGATCAAGTAACTGAACTAGTTTTGTTTATGACCCCTCAGGTGTACACAGCGGCCAATCCCAATGCGACGACAACAGGGAAAACCTTCAAGGTTCACCTTCAGCTATGGGACACAGCTGGGCAGGAGAGGTGGGTGGATTGTCTTTCCTTACCTCATATCAATTACAGTTTAAGTTTGCACACAATTATCTATATTCACACTTTTCAATGACTTTTTCAATTCAACGTGGCTACAGATATAGATGTATACAGCATTGATAGTCAACCATGTCTATGCTGTCCTTTCTTGAAATACACATGGTAAGTAATGTACTGCAAATATGTCCAGAGTCCACTGTGCCCAAGAGGGACATCTAATCATGTGCCCACTGGCTTAATGAAGGATATAATAACCCATTGGGTTACGATTCCTTTTTTCTCAGTTTCGCATCAGTAATGTTGGCCACTAGCGCAACTCCATAGACCCCCATGATAACCCAAATGACCTTACAGCAGAAATAAACATGTTTACAGCCTTATACAAAAAAACGGTTTGGTCTGTGAGGGTAATTCCCCCAATATTTACTAGGAGAGAAACACGAGCTCTGGTTCTATCTACAACAATGCATGATTTGTACACCTATTGACGAGCAAATCGTATCATCAAATCAGAGATGGTAGCTGTAATGCTTAACTTTGATTGACTTAAAGAAGCCCTATAATTTTTAGGTTTTTTTAAATTTCCTGTAGTGTTTATATAGTTCTTTGTGCATGTAAATGGCCTGCCGTAGAGGGAGCTTTGGGAGACATGAAAGCATGTAATATTACATGTGACAGTACAGCCCCTAAATATCAACCTGAAAATTAGCGTGACATGTCTTTTAATAAAGCAAATGTACAAAGGGTAGATATTGGGTGCTTCTGGGAGTGACACCACCAGCGATAATAACTAATATGTAAATATGGCTTACTACTGAGCAAATATCTTATACGCAAACAATCGCGATCAAGCAGCCGACATCAGGGCGGTTCCAGTCTGACACACTGGTCACATGAATAATGAGTGGGTGCTCCGTCAAAAGATCCATTTATGAAAATAAGGATTTGTTTTCTGAAGAAATAAAGTTAGGATTATGTAACTGACGGTGAGTCATCCTGCAATGATGAGTCATCAGGCCTTTATAAACAGATTAAACAAATCGAGGCCAGTGGCAATTAAACACCACACACACTCCCGCACACATGATTGACATATGGGGGGTGTGTGCGTACAAGGAGGCACACAAACAATGATAGTGATCTGTTGAAACATTCAGTGTGATGATACAGGCTCGAATTTCAGCGATGAGATTTATTATCTTACTGAGATGTTGCATTGACGTGAAGGGCATATTCACCTGGCCCAAAATAACATACATGCAACAAAACTCTGTTCTGAAATGGTGTAGTCTCTTCACACACACATTTGTCGGAGTTTGCCGATAGCATTGTTGGAGAAACTGCACCCTTTAGGCTTTTCAGCTCTGACTTCAAATCTTAGCTGCCATGTCCTTTGTTTGATTTGCTATACGCCTCTTACAGATTCCGCAGCCTGACGACGGCGTTCTTCAGGGACGCCATGGGCTTCCTGCTGATGTTTGATCTCACCAGCCAGCAGAGTTTCCTCAATGTCAGAAACTGGATGAGTATGTGTCTTATATTTAGTTTAGTCAATTTATTGAACATGTCAGAAACAAAAAAATATAACAATAATATATATATATTCTCTTTTTTTCACTCAGATTAATAATTATAACAAAGTACCAACAAAAAAAATAATAATAACAAACAGATAGTTCAGATAGTCTCTGTTCATGTTCAACAGGGGCAAGAAGAAGCTTAAACAAACTGTTCTGGTCCTCCCCCCTCTAACATATATTTTTCTTATAAAACATTAGGTCATCGTCATCAGCGACATGTTTGTCTTGTTAATCTTTTTTTTTTTTTTTTTTTACTAAACAATCAGAAAGAAATTACTTTTTACAATTACAAGAAATAACAACAAATGGGATTTTACAGGTCCTGTTCGTAACCATTAATGATTTGACTCCTAAATAATACTTTCATTTTAGATAACAATCAATTTCCGTTCTAGCTTTAACATTACTCTTTCGTGCCACTAGAGGTCCAAATTCCACAGGGGTCAGAAACGTTTTATTTGGTCATGGATGAAAGGAAGCCTGATGAAGGACATGTGAAGACAGCATAACATAAACCAGCACTAAGCGGAACTATCCGTTTTCCCTTTTATACAAGTGTTGTTTAATGTTGTTGTTTGTTTGTGTTGTTTCCAGGCCAGCTACAGGCCAATGCGTACTGTGAGAATCCAGATATCGTGTTGATAGGAAACAAGGCGGACCTGACGGACCAGCGGGAGGTTCAGGAGAAACAGGCCAAGGAGCTGGCTGATAAATACGGGTACGTTTGTTCGTTCGTCACATGAAGTATTTGGAGCAGGAGTTTTATTTGGAGCTACTGGAGTATTAAAGGTCACCTGTTATGCAAATTCCTCTTCTTCATGTCTCCTCTACATCAACATGTGTCCCCTCTTCTTCATGTCTCTTCTACATCAACATGTGTCCCCTCTTCTTCATGTCTCTCCTACATCAACATGTGTCCCCTCTTCTTCATGTCTCTTCTACATCAACATGTGTCCCCTCTTCTTCATGTCTCTTCTACATCAACATGTGTCCCCTCTTCTTCATGTCTCTTCTACATCAACATGTGTCCCCTCTTCTTCATGTCTCTTCTACATCAACATGTGTCCCCTCTTCTTCATGTCTCTTCTACATCAACATGTGTCCCCTCTTCTTCATGTCTCTTCCACATCAACATGTGTCCCCTCTTCTTCATGTCTCCTCTACATCAACATGTGTCCCCTCTTCTCCATGTCTCCTCTACATCAACATGTGTCCCCTCTTCTTCATGTCTCTTCTACATCAACATGTGTCCCCCTCTTCTTCATGTCTCTTCTACATCAACATGTGTCCCCTCTTCTTCATGTCTCTTCTACATCAACATGTGTCCCCTCTTCTTCATGTCTCTTCTACATCAACATGTGTCCCCTCTTCTCCATGTCTCTTCTACATCAATATGTGTCCCCTCTTCTTCATGTCTCTTCTACATCAACATGTGTCCCCTCTTCTTCACGTCTCTTCTACATCAACATGTGTCCCCTCTTCTTCACGTCTCTTCTACATCAACATGTGTCCCCTCTTCTTCACGTCTCTTCTACATCAACATGTGTCCCCTCTTCTTCACGTCTCTTCTACATCAACATGTGTCCCCTCTTCTTCACGTCTCTTCTACAATCAACATGTGTCCCCTCTTCTTCACGTCTCTTCGACATCAACATGTGTCCCCTCTTCTTCATGTCTCTTCTACATCAACATGTGTCCCCTCTTCTCCATGTCTCTTCTACATCAACATGTGTCCCCTCTTCTCCATGTCTCTTCTACATCAACATGTGTCCCCTCTTCTCCATGTCTCTTCTACATCAACATGTGTCCCCTCTTCTTCATGTCTCTTCTACATCAACATGTGTCCCCTCTTCTTCATGTCTCTTCTACATCAACATGTGTCCCCTCTTCTTCATGTCTCTTCTACATCAACATGTGTCCCCTCTTCTTCCTGTCTCTTCTACATCAACATGTGTCCCCTCTTCTTCATGTCTCTTCTATATTAACATGTGTCCCCTCTTCTTCATGTCTCTTCTACATCAACATGTGTCCCCTCTTCTCCATGTCTCTTCTACATCAACATGTGTCCCCTCTGTGGAAAGAGACTCTGAAAGTTTCAGGAACAAAGATTCTCTCTCTTTTTGATCAATTTCTATAAAAACCTGTCTGAAAATGAGCTGATCAGATTTTGGCCACTTTATGATGTCATAACAATTTGTTGTCTTGTGTAGCCATTAGCCAATCAGCAACCAAGGTACCAACCCCCCCCCCCCCCCCCCCCCCCCCCCCCCCTTATCACCTGAATCTCCTCCTGGAGCACCATTGTGTTTTTGTAACCAAATCTCTCTCAGAGGGGCGTGGGGAGGGGCTCCTTGTTTTCATCTGAAGTAACAGACGGAGAATAAACGGCACATGATATTTGTTAGTGAACAGCCTACAGGTTGGATGGAGCCACTGCCCCTTCCATGTTCCCTCGACTCTCCATCACCTCTTTATCGTCCGCCTGTGGTTAGAATCACATGCAGTCATTACCTGTCAGCCACCCTGTGATGTAGCTCCTGAGCTAAGTGC
Organism: Pseudochaenichthys georgianus; assembly: GCF_902827115.2. Classification (NCBI taxonomy): domain Eukaryota; kingdom Metazoa; phylum Chordata; class Actinopteri; order Perciformes; family Channichthyidae; genus Pseudochaenichthys; species Pseudochaenichthys georgianus. The sequence goes on along the minus strand of NC_047514.1, from coordinate 2,483,066 downwards.
TGAATAATTGTATCCATATATTATTTTAAGGTCTCAGGTCTCCAGCGTCTGCCAAACTTGGCTGTTTTTGCCTTTTTTAAATTGAATCATTTTTGAAAAACGAACTTAGATTTGATATAGAGATAATATTATTTTTTGTTTTATGTATATTTTATGCTTTTCTGCATCAACAAATAAGTAGTTAAGCCGCTACAAAATATACACAATCCTCATGTGATGCATCTCTTACTACAAAGGAATTGACCCTTCATTTATTTCTTATTTAAGAATGAAATAATAATGAGATTTTTTGTTGTATTGTTACATCTAGCTAAGAGTGTAAATATTTCTGGTTTTGGCTCTAATACATTACAGCAACTCCAACTCCCTGAACATATGTTGCATTTTATTATATTATTTTATACTTTATAATATTTGATTTGACTGTGATGCGGATTAACAGTGTCACACTTAAACAGGCGAGTCAACATTTCTTTCTTTTTGGTCATTTCATCAAACAATTACTTTGTTGCAAACATACAGGCAAGAAGAAATGGTTAATCCGGCGTTAATATTAGGATGTGTATGGGTTTGTACAAAGATAAAGGTGACCTGTGAGCAATATCTCAACAAATGACTTCCTGCTAGTTAAACATCTTTTCCTGTGTAATTCCAACCAGCCAAGACCTTTGTCTTATGTTGCCTGGCAACAAAACTATCTTCAAGGAAGTCATATGTGTTAAACTCTGGGGCGCAGTGGGAAAGTGTTCAGGGGCTAAATCAGTCAAATTAAACGGTCTAACTCAGGGGAGTCAAACTCAAGGCCCGGGGGCCAAATCCGGCCCGTGACTTCATTGTATGTGGCCCCACAAGAGCTTGCAAAGAATAATACGTTTATAATACAGTTACATGCCGATTTACAGAAGCACGTTGCCCATGAACTACATGTCCCACAATGCATCTCAAATTTTACTTTTTTCGAAGAATTTGACTTTTTTTTCTTCTAAATATTCTTTTTTTCTTAGAATTGTTTTTGTAAATTTTACTTTTTTTTCAAATTTCACTTTTTTTTTTGGGATTGACATTTTTTTTCCAGAATTTGGCTTTTCTCTTTAAATCATTTTGTGACATTCTCACTGAAGAGACTTGCAATTATTTTGCCTAGACTTCTGCTTTCAGACGTAGTTAATTATGAAGCTATTACCCTATCCGATAATAAACCAATGCAGAGGAAAATAATGTAATATAATACATTATTTTATATATAGTAGGGATGCCAGCGATTATTCGATTATTCGCTACAGTCTCCATAATCGAATATTATTTTTAAAAATCGATTTTATTTTATTTATTTTTTTATTATTATTTTTCTGGCTTAGTTTCAACCAAAATATATATATATATACCGGTCGGTCGGTCGAATAATCGATTATTATTCGCCAGGGCTGCCGAATAATCGATTTTGATCATGGTCAGTTTCTGGCAACCCTAATATATAGGATATATTTATATATGTATTTTGATACTGTATAGTCTTAAAGTTACAACCGGCCCTTTGAGTGCAGCCATAATGCTGATGTGGCCCGCAATGAAATTGAGTTCGACAGTCCCCTGGTCGAACTACTTTCCCAATGTTCATGACACATTTTCTGAGCAGATCCGAATATCAGGATACGCACATTTCTTCTCACTTGTACTTAGCAAAACTTATATAGCTTTTCCATCACAATAACTTTCCTTTATCCCTATAACTGTTTCTGATATCTGTTTTTTGTGGTACATAGTATATTGTAATAGGGAAAGGCCTAAAGGCAGAAGATAAGAGTAAGATTTTAAATAACATTTTGGGAATAATGTGAAACTTTCAGTATATGCCCACTTTTCTTCCAAATTGGTATTACACTTTTATTTCCAGAAAACATGTAATATCTTCCTCTATCCCCCTCCCCCCCTCTGGGACTAATACTAAAGGTTTCCACTTCATTTTCACTTTATTCTCATGGACAATTCATCAGCATGACATTTCAAGTCTCTACAAGATGATTTTTAATAGAAATGACATATAATAAATCTGATGAAAGTCATTGGAAAATTGTTCCTAAGTGCTTTTTGTCGCCCACAGGATCCCGTACTTTGAGACGAGTGCAGCCACAGGGGCGGAGGTGGATAAGGCGGTCATAACGCTGTTGGACCTAGTCATGAAGAGGATGGAGCAGTGTGTCGACAAACCGCCCGCCGATCCAGCCAATGGGAACGGAGCCACGAAGCTCAGCGATGAGCAGCCCAACGAGAAGAAATGTGCATGCTAGATGAAGAAGGAAACGACCATTCAGCGCTCTTCTGTCGTCCGTCCTTTCTACTCGCCACATCTGTCCTTCGTTTACCTTCTCCTTCCGTCATCTTTGCATGTTTCTACCTCTTTTACACTTTCTAAAACTAACCTTTAACCATATTCTGCTTCTTTTTTCTTTATCTTCCTTCTTTATCTTCCTTCTTTCTCCTCCCATAAGGTTTGGCACTGTGGCAATGACACAACCCTGTCCCCCCTAGTGGCTATTCAAGGAAACACAGTCTTAGTCTGAGGAAATGAAAACAGGATGGGATCGTTTCATCACTGTCAGACACATAATGTGCCTCATTTACAGTAAAACATGCAGCCTGCCCGCTCCAAAGTGCTCTGCTCCCAAGTGGTTTGAATAATTTAAATTGATCTCTAAAGGCAAAAAGGAGATGTTTACAACTTCAATTTGAACTTTTTATGCAACAACAGTACATCACTTCGTAACAGAGGTAAGATGTTACCTCTTTAGGATATCACTTGATGACAGCAGGCATGAAGAGCTTGACATCAGGCTGTGTGTCTGTGTAAATTAACTAATGATCCTCTCCTGAAACCTTTCCTCCTGGACCAGGGAGAACAAATGTATGTCCCCCTCCTCCCCTGTTTCAAACATTGTTCATGCGATGCTCTACCTGTATGAGAGCCATGAAAGGACATTTCAGTGTTTCTGGTCTGGTTCACAAATGCAAAACGTTGTTCCTAAAAATGTAGCCACACAGTTTTTAACCCAGTTGGCTACAGCCTCCTGGTGGAGCTCTTTGACCCTGTGTTAGAGAGGCTGTTTCTGTTAGCTCAAATGACATGTAATGACAGCTGAATCTACAATGACCCTGCAGATGCATATTGGGAGTATATTGAACTTTATTAGCATTTTTCACAACTAAACGGTGTCATATTTTTATCACATAAAAGAAATACTTGTGTTGCCACTAAATAAAAATAGTTACCTTGGAACAGGTGTTGCTATGAGCTAACCGCTACATTTCCTCCTGTTTGCACGTCTGATTATCAGCTTGTGTAGCTAGATAGCCACAAACTAGCTAACGTAGGGTATCAGTGCTCAGTAGTGATAGCAGTGGCTACAAACGGTATGCTAATATTAACAAAAGCAGGCTAGGTGTGGAGTGAAGAGTATTTTTAGTAACTCATTTGGAAACATTTTGAGAAATGCATAGCCCACTTCTCACTGTACCATTAAAATCGTGCTATCAAGACTAGCTTGCTAGCTAGGTTGTTGTGGCAGTTGAGTTGCTGCTTTTAGCTATTATTGCTTTTCTTTGTCACTTTCTTACATGACTGCCATATGATAAATTAGAAAAATAATTGTCTAAATACGTTTACATTGCATTGATAACCTTTATTTCTTTGTCCCCATGATTATTTCCCAACCTTACTTCAAACTGTACGGAACAACAGCGGCTAAAGCTAGCTTGTTGATGTTAGCATTTTGATCGCGCCTTTCTTTTGCAGTTTACTCTTTATTTTGTCTTCAGATTAGTGTCAGACATGGCTGATTATGATTTGTATAGTATACCATCCGTACTGTACAATACATATGGGTACAGCAAAGCAATAGGAAGTGGACTAAAAAACATATGTATATTATTAATAGGGTATCCTAGTATAGAGTACCTGGATAGGCATATTGTTCCAAACTGATCTACTGCCTTGGCTTTGAAAGCTTTATTTCACTGCAGTGGAGCAGACTTTAATCTTTGTAGGAGTTTGAGATAATTCAGCACCTAACATCAGTTGCTCTGGGGATGCTATAGGTCACCCTATTGCTATCACTAAAATGTAATAAACATTTTATGTCAATTAGTATGAATTAATCTTAAACAATTGTAATGGATTTATGAGTGCAGAGCATGATTATCTATTTTAGATTATTATGGGAGTCACGTGACTTCTGATTTTCAGGGCAGCTGATTTTCCATCTCTTTATAATGACAAAGTGAAATATTGCTTTAAGGCTCCATCCACGACCAGTATTGTTGGAATATAAAGTGACCAATTATTTATATTAAAATAAATGTAAAACATAGATTATTATTTCAATTGTCATATTTTTGTGATGTCCTTCACATCTCACACATATCCATTTTTTTTTTTTATTCCATTCATATATTTTTTTTTTTCATTCCTATATTGCTCTGAATCTCTGTTTTCTATGACCCCACAAATTACTTAACAAAATGCGTTTCTCTTATATGAAGAAAATACACTTTTAAACTCTTCAGATGTACACTTGAAGTTACTGTGGACCAACTTTCTGTTGTGTATTGTGCATGGTTAACACTAAATAGTTTCTTTTTTTCATTGCATACCTGACCATAGAGCAGTTGCTTTGAAGACAAACGTAAGAACTCACATTCATATAGAAACTCAACTAAAAACGCTGCATTCAAGCCCTTTAAATTTAAAAGTCCAACTCAATGGTTTTCCTCATCATGTTACACCTCGATCTGCCTTACAGTACTTCATGCAAAATCTTGACCCAAGTTGAGGTGCACCAGAAACATGGGAAATACTATTTTTGCGGTTAAATCCTATTCTTCAATGAGCCAAGTTTTATATAGCAGTCCCAACTAAGAAAAGTATTACAGCATGTCGGATCTTTTAATGTGTGATTGTTTTTGTATTATTTGACTTTAACTATATATTTATTTGTTGTTCCTTCCTTTTCTTTTCCCTTCACAATATCTGTAAAGCGTCTTTGAGCACCTGTAAAAGCGTTAACAATTAAATCTATTATTATTATTATAAAAAGGTTGGTTTTAAAGTCAATTGAAACCAGGGGCTGCCAATCGGGTTAGCAGTATAGTAAAATGTAAATGTTACTTATTAATGGCAAAACACTTCCATGGTCATTTTAAACAGTATAAACGTTTAGTTTCAACAAATTTTGTATCAGTATTGTCTTTAGTATCGTGCCTAATGGATACATAACAAATCGAATTAAAAGGTAAAGCGTCAAAGCCCTTTGGCTTCACTTAATTGTCAGCTATATTTAATCTACCAGTGTGCCAAATTAAAAGAAATGCCACAAACAAGTGTTTTTTACCAAACAACATTCTGCTGTGCACTTAGAGAAAAAACTGCCTTCACAAGTAGAACATGTTTTTTATTTGGTGTATTAATCGCTTTTCAGTTTAAAACCTCACAAAGTTACCCGATAACAGCTGATCTCAGTGCCATATCAAAACCTAATAGTGTTGCATTTTAGTTTATCAAAATATGAATTTGCTGGCTTGCATTGTATTCACTCTAAGTTGCACACGGCATAATTGATTTCCCTGGAAAATACATCTATAGAGAAGGGTTATTCTTGTTTTTGCTGATCAGCTGCTTAATTTATTTGTGGTAAAATATGTAGATTCCACCTTTAATATTTAGTCATGTAATCATAGTGTACAGTTAACATGTTTCTTAACACTTGCAAAAGCAGCTATGTGAAGTCCTCAATACAAGTACATCTTTATGAAGTTAGTTCAACAGTCATTAAGCAGGTGGTATCACAGGAGAATTGTATTTTCTCGATCTTAAAGATAGTTAAGGCTGCAGCAATTGAAATGAATAGTGAATTGTTTGAACACTGACCTTATATCACTGTAAACCAGTTTTTAAAGTTGCATTTAATGTCATTGCAGCGTTGAGTTCTTCTGAGGAATACAGTTCCGGTGTCGCTGTCCTTTTTAGCTCTGTTTTGGTCTCCACCAACTGCGCCGTTAAAACAAGAGGCTAAAAGCTCATGCTGCATAATTCTCACTGGGGTCGTGTTTCTATCAAACGGTCAATTGTTACATGAAACATATTGAATAGTGCAACGTTGAAAAGTATTATACATATATTTTAAAGGTGTGGACAGACCGAATGCGGTTGACTATTTGACGAGGCACAATTACACAAGTGAATGCTAAGGGGCGAATAGGTGGAAATGCGCAGTACAACATTTATTCTCGCCTGCAGAGGTAGAAATGATTAATTTACGAGAAATATATGCGTGAGGATGTTTATAGAAATCCAATAAGTAGAGATGTTCCTGATTGCTGAATCGAAGTGCAGGACACACTTATCGTCACCTGTTTTCCTGAGCTAAACCCAGACATATCAATTATTATCGGTGTACCTACTGCAGAACTTCCTCGTTGCAAGTGGTAACTGTGGAGGAAAGGAGTAGGCTACCTGTTTAGGGATTATAGGGGGAATATTTGTGAATTGCAGCCATATTCATGCAATTAACACAAGGGGAGAAAGTCGGTCCAAACTCACTTTAAAGGTCCCATGTCACGGCCATTTCTACTGGTCATAATTCATTGTTGAGGTCTACTAGAATATATTTACATTGTTCAATGTTCCAAACTCACATTGGTTTCTCAAACAGCATCTCTGTATAGTATGTGTATTCACTCTCTGTCCTACACGGCTTGTTGGAGCTCATGCCCCCCCCTCCCTATGAGCCCAGTGGCCGTCTGTGAGACAGCGAAACCCAGCCCGAAACCAGACCGAACGTTGTGTTCGGTCTGGTTTCGGGCTGGGTTTCGCTGTCCCGCAGCCCTGGCTGGGAGTTTGTGTGTGCTCACACACCGACTCACAGCCACGCCGCGTCCCGCCGTCTCAGGAGGAGAAATCGGCGGAGCTGCAGCTGAGAAAATAATGAGTGTGTGAGCTACGTAACAGCTCCGCGGATTGGTCCATTTGGGTATGGGCACGTCACCATACCCAGGAAGAAAACAATGGGAAAAGAGAAATGTCCAACGAGGCGTTCTGGGGCAGCAGACAGGTCTTCTGTGTTAGAGTTGTACTCGCTACAGGGTGCACTTTGAGGGTTTGTGACTCTGCAGACCGGTTTACATGCAGAAAAAGCTTCATAACTCACAAGGGGACGGGTGATAACCGGAAAAGCATAACATGGGACCTTAAGGTTGCCAAGTGTTGATTTTAATTTAAGCAACTAATCTGGTTTGTAACTTTAAGAAATGTTAAAAATAATGAATTTCTGATAGAAAAATAAATATTTCAGGAATAAAGCAGCCTCTTTGATTCATTAACTTTAATCTATTTAGGAATATAACATTTAGATGAACTAAATGCCTCCAATCAAACGATACAAAGGCACGAATTGAAAAGGCATCAAAGCCAGGTTAACGGTAGCTTTTAAATCTATCGAAGTCAAGAGTTCTAATGTGTCAAAACCTCTCGATTGTTTTTCCTAACTTTTTTGAGCCGATGCCTTTTATCGGGACCAATCTTCTGAACCAAATTGTCAGCTTTTATCCGAGCCTTTCTTCTTACGTTGCTCATTTTATGTATATTTTCTGTATTTATGTTCCATTTACACTACATTCATTTTTCACTGCCTTGAATCACGCGTTTCTCGCAGCATCTCTTCCATACGTCTTTAATGGTTTTGGAGTTCACTTTGAAAGTCTACACTGTTTGAAGAGTCATGTTGTGCCTGCTATTAACTCGTCTGTCTGTAAAGTGTGTGAGATGGATTATAGATGACAAAGCAGAGGCAAAAAGAGACCAGAAGTTGTGATGATTTTGTGCCCGATTTATCAAAACAATGAATCAATCGAAGTACCTCGAAGAGCTTTTATTTTTGGAAAATCCTCTGAACTCTCTGATGCCTGCGGGTTGTAGACGTTTCTTCAGTTCTCACTGCGTGTATCAATGCCTGTGTGTTTGTTGCACCGTCAGCATGTTTGACATTATGAGAATGGAATGACCCGTGATGCGTTTAATGTTTCTGATGTCAGAGCTGCAAATAAATCGGTTTGTTTTATCCCGTGGTCGTTTTTTTCCGGATGGAACTGCGTTGGTTTCCGTTCGAGAACATGATACACATTTTAAAGAGACACACACGACACCACATGTCACAGTGCATAGGAGTTTATTTGCATTTTGTTATAAGAAACTTCTCACCAAAAGAGAGAAATGTGAAAAATAAATACCCGAGAACGGCAGAACCAGTAGAGTGTGAAGTGAAGTTACAAAAATAAGTCAATGAAATCTATTTCTTTTTACATATCTGGAGAATGTTAAACGCAAAGACATTTGAACGCACATTCAAACAGCTGGGAAACTCTTTCATGTGATTAGTGTTCCTGTTTCAACAACACATCTAAATACACCAACACATGTAAACATAACGGAGAATCCAAACTGTATGAACATTAGCCTCGTGTGTTTATCACACACGCAGGGAACACGCAGGACAGTAGGAACAGGGCTGGGTTCAATTTAATAACTCAATCGGTGAGTTATTTTCAAACTCAAGTCCCTATTGGATGCTTGTCGTTTTGTTTGGATTGAAACCAGTTCATTTCCTACTGATTTGAATTTCGCAACCCAGCCATGTTCGTCTCTGTCCGTACACGTGATTTTATTTTGAAAAGTGATTTCCTTTCAAAATAAGAGCATGCCAAACAATGAACAGACAGCGATTTATTCTTCTTCTTCCACACTTTGCATTAACACACATCTTGGATCCAAACCCTCTGTAGACATTACTTCTGAGAGCTAAAACGTCTCGGTTCCTTTCCTTTCTTTGAGTCTGCTTTGAGTGACTTGAATAAAACACATAACAAAGACGCCAAGTGTGAAACAAAAGCCCTTTTTGTATCATCATCTTTGCTGACACAACATATCTTATCCCTTAATCTTATCACCTGGACAGAAGCGTATGTAGGAACATTAAGATACATCAATACAGCAGCAAACCCCCTAAAATACCATAAACTGCACTAAAATAATACATTAAATTCTCTAAAAATTATGTTTGCCCCAGAAGCAATTGCAAATACAGAATATTCAATAATCTTGGTATCATAAAAACATTAGAAACATACAAAATACGGTCAATATATAATTGTGGTGAATCAAACGGCGATAATCACATGCAAAGATCACTTGTTGGAATATTTCTAATTTAGCAGAGAAACACATGTTAAACAAAATGATAGAACATCCCTCCATATGAAAGAACTTCGCTCTAAATTGTCAAATTGACGTGGTAACCAGTTATTCTTTTCTATAAAAAATGAAATTAAAGAGGTTTTAAAGGAGTCCCCTTCCAAAGTGTCCGTTCAGGCCAAAACGCCTATTGGATGATATCGAGAAATTCACACTTCAATGTACTTCATGCTGTTTGAAGCACATTTATCAAATCCTCATCACGCCGCCACTAGTAATATTTCCCTAATGCATCTCTTCGCACCAAGCATCTGTACATGCAAACAAGCAGATCATGAATTTATTTAATATTCCATGTAATAGACATTTTAGTTTCAACGTGTCGAAACAGGCATTCGACTTCAATGTTGACAGCCATTTGTTTTTAGGGTTTTTAATTGATAGCTGTAATTCCTAATAGTAACCACTAGAGGGCGACCGAAGAAATGAATTTGTAACTAATTCTAGAAAGAATACTGTTCACATTTCATTCAGTTAATTTGGTACAATTGCACTTAATATCAGCCACCCTGTGATGTAGCTCCTGAGCTAAGTGCTGAATAATGTATCCATATATTATTTTAAGGTCTCAGGTCTCCAGCGTCTGCCAAACTTGGCTGTTTTTGCCTTTTTTAAATTGAATCATTTTTGAAAAACGAACTTAGATTTGATATAGAGATAATATTATTTTTTGTTTTATGTATATTTTATGCTTTTCTGCATCAACAAATAAGTAGTTAAGCCGCTACAAAATATACACAATCCTCATGTGATGCATCTCTTACTACAAAGGAATTGACCCTTCATTTATTTCTTATTTAAGAATGAAATAATAATGAGATTTTTTGTTGTATTGTTACATCTAGCTAAGAGTGTAAATATTCTGGTTTTGGCTCTAATACATTACAGCAACACTCCAACTCCCTGAACATATGTTGCATTTTTATATTATTTATTATACTTTATAATATTTGATTTGACTGTGATGCGGATTAACAGTGTCACACTTAAACAGGCGAGTCAACATTTCTTTCTTTTGGTCATTTCATCAAACAATTACTTTGTTGCAAACATACAGGCAAGAAGAAATGGTTAATCCGGCGTTAATATTAGGATGTGTATGGGTTTGTACAAAGATAAAGGTGACCTGTGAGCAATATCTCAACAAATGACTTCCTGCTAGTTAAACATCTTTTCCTGTGTAATTCCAACCAGCCAAGACCTTTGTCTTATGTTGCCTGGCAACAAAACTATCTTCAAGGAAGTCATATGTGTTAAACTCTGGGGCGCAGTGGGAAAGTGTTCAGGGGCTAAATCAGTCAAATTAAACGGTCTAACTCAGGGGAGTCAAACTCAAGGCCCGGGGGCCAAATCCGGCCCGTGACTTCATTGTATGTGGCCCCACAAGAGCTTGCAAAGAATAATACGTTTATAATACAGTTGCATGCCGATTTACAGAAGCACGTTGCCCATGAACTACATGTCCCACAATGCATCTCAAATTTTACTTTTTTCGAAGAATTTGACTTTTTTTTCTTCTAAATATTCTTTTTTTTTCTTAGAATTGTTTTTGTAAATTTTACTTTTTTTTCAAATTTCACTTTTTTTTTTGGGATTGACATTTTTTTCCAGAATTTGGGCTTTTCTCTTTAAATCATTTTGTGACATTCTCACTGAAGAGACTTGCAATTATTTTGCCTAGACTTCTGCTTTCAGACGTAGTTAATTATGAAGCTATTACCCTATCCGATAATAAACCAATGCAGAGGAAAATAATGTAATATAATACATTATTTTATATATAGTAGGGATGCCAGCGATTATTCGATTATTCGAATCGCTACAGTCTCCATAATCGAATATTATTTTTAAAAATCGATTTTATTTTATTTATTTTTTTATATTATTTTTCTTTCTGGCTTAGTTTCAACCAAAATATATATATATATATATACCGGTCGGTCGGTAGAATGATCTATTCGATTTTATTCTCCAGGGCTGCCGAATAATCGATTTTGATCATGGTCAGTTTCTGGCAACCCTAATATATAGGATATATTTATATATGTATTTTGATACTGTATAGTCTTAAAGTTACAACCAGCCCTTGAGTGCAGCCATAATGCGATGTGGCCCGCAATGAAATTGAGTTCGACAGTCCCCTGGTCGAACTACGTTCCCAATGTTCATGACACCTTTTCTGAGCAGATCCGAATATCAGGATACGCACAGTTCTTCTCACTTGTACTTAGCAAAACTTATATAGCTTTTCCATCACAATAACTTTCCCTTATCCCTATAACTGTTTCTGATATCTGTTTTTTTGGTTACATAGTATATTGTAATAGGGAAAGGCCTAAAGGCAGAAGATAAGAGTAAGATTTTAAATAACATTTTGGGAATAATGTGAAACTTTCAGTATATGCCCACTTTTCTTCCAAATTGGTATTACACTTTTATTTCCAGAAAACATGTAATATCTTCCTCTATCCCCCTCCCCCCCTCTGGGACTAATACTAAAGGTTTCCACTTCATTTTCACTTTATTCTCATGGACAATTCATCAGCATGACATTTCAAGTCTCTACAAGATGATTTTTAATAGAAATGACATATAATAAATCTGATGAAAGTCATTGGAAAATTGTTCCTAAGTGCTTTTGTCGCCCACAGGATCCCGTACTTTGAGACGAGTGCAGCCACAGGGCGGAGGTGGATAAGGCGGTCATAACGCTGTTGGACCTAGTCATGACGAGGATGGAGCAGTGTGTCGGACAAACCGCCCGCCGATCCAGCCAATGGGAACGGAGCCACGAAGCTCAGCGATGAGCAGCCGAACGAGAAGAAATGTGCATGCTAGATGAAGAAGGAAACGACCATTCAGCGCTCTTCTGTCGTCCGTCCTTTCTACTCGCCACATCTGTCCTTCGTTTACCTTCTCCTTCCGTCATCTTTGCATGTTTCTACCTCTTTTACACTTTCTAAAACTAACCTTTAACCATATTCTGCTTCTTTTTTCTTTATCTTCCTTCTTTCTCCTCCCATACGGTTTGGCACTGTGGCAATGACACAACCCTGTCCCCCCTAGTGGCTATTCAAGGAAACAGTCTTAGTCTGAGGAAATGAAAACAGGATGGGATCGTTTCATCACTGTCAGACACATAATATGCCTCATTTACAGTAAAACATGCAGCCTGCCCGCTCCAAAGTGCTCTGCTCCCAAGTGGTTTGAATAATTTAAATTGATCTCTAAAGGCAAAAAGGAGATGTTTACAACTTCAATTTGAACTTTTTATGCAACAACAGTACATCACTTCGTAACAGAGGTAAGATGATATCACTTGATGACAGCAGGCATGAAGAGCTTGACATCAGGCTGTGTGTCTGTGTAAATTAACTAATGATCCTCTCCTGAAACCTTTCCTCCTGGACCAGGGAGAACAAATGTATGTCCCCCTCCTCCCCTGTTTCAAACATTGTTCATGCGATGCTCTACCTGTATGAGAGCCATGAAAGGACATTCAGTGTTTCTGGTCTGGTTCACAAATGCAAAACGTTGTTCCTAAAAATGTAGCCACACAGTTTTTTAACCCAGTTGGCTACAGCCTCCTGGTGGAGCTCTTTGACCCTGTGTTAGAGAGGCTGTTTCTGTTAGCTCAAATGACATGTAATGACAGCTGAATCTACAATGACCCTGCAGATGCATATTGGGAGTATATTGAACTTTATTAGCATTTTTTCACAACTAAACGGTGTCATATTTTTATCACATAAAAGAAATACTTGTGTTGCCACTAAATAAAAATAGTTACCTTGGAACAGGTGTTGCTATGAGCTAACCGCTACATTTCCTCCTGTTTGCACGTCTGATTATCAGCTTGTGTAGCTAGATAGCCACAAACTAGCTAACGTAGGGTATCAGTGCTCAGTAGTGATAGCAGTGGCTACAAACGGTATGCTAATATTAACAAAAGCAGGCTAGGTGTGGAGTGAAGAGTATTTTTAGTAACTCATTTGGAACATTTTGAGAAATGCATAGCCCACTTCTCACTGTACCATTAAAATCGTGCTATCAAGACTAGCTTGCTAGCTAGGTTGTTGTGGCAGTTGAGTTGCTGCTTTTAGCTATTATTGCTTTTCTTTGTCACTTTCTTACATGACTGCCATATGATAAATTAGAAAAATAATTGTCTAAATACGTTCTTACATTGCATTGATAACCTTTATTTCTTTGTCCCCATGATTATTTCCCAACCTTACTTCAAACTGTACGGAACAACAGCGGCTAAAGCTAGCTTGTTGATGTTAGCATTTTGATCGCGCCTTTCTTTTGCAGTTTACTCTTTATTTTGTCTTCAGATTAGTGTCAGACATGGCTGATTATGATTTGTATAGTATTACCATCCGTACTGTACAATACATATGGGTACAGCAAAGCAATGGGAAGTGGACTAAAAAACATATATGTATATTATTAATAGGGTATCCTAGTATAGAGTACCTGGATAGGCATATTGTTCCAAACTGATCTACTGCCTTGGCTTTGAAAGCTTTATTTCACTGCAGTGGAGCAGACTTTAATCTTTGTAGGAGTTTGAGATAATTCAGCACCTAACATCAGTTGCTCTGGGGATGCTATAGGTCACCCTATTGCTATCACTAAAATGTAATAAACATTTTATGTCAATTAGTATGAATTCATCTTAAACAATTGTAATGGATTTATGAGTGCAGAGCATGATTATCTATTTTAGATTATTATGGGAGTCACGTGACTTCTGATTTTCAGGGCAGCTGATTTTCCATCTCTTTATAATGACAAAGTGAAATATTGCTTTAAGGCTCCATCCACGACCAGTATTGTTGGAATATAAAGTGACCAATTATTTATATTAAAATAAATGTAAAACATAGATTATTATTTCAATTGTCATATTTTTGTGATGTCCTTCACATCTCACACATATCCATTTTTTTTTTTTATTCCATTCATATATTTTTTTTTTTTCATTCCTATATTGCTCTGAATCTCTGTTTTCTATGACCCCACAAATTACTTAACAAAATGCGTTTCTCTTATATGAAGAAAATACACTTTTAAACTCTTCAGATGTACACTTGAAGTTACTGTGGACCAACTTTCTGTTGTGTATTGTGCATGGTTAACACTAAATAGTTTCTTTTTTTCATTGCATACCTGACCATAGAGCAGTTGCTTTGAAGACAAACGTAAGAACTCACATTCATATAGAAACTCAACTAAAACGCTGCATTCAAGCCCTTTAAATTTAAAAGTCCAACTCAATGGTTTTCCTCATCATGTTACACCTCGATCTGCCTTACAGTACTTCATGCAAAATCTTGACCCAAGTTGAGGTGCACCAGAAACATGGGAAATACTATTTTTGCGGTTAAATCCTTATTCTTCAATGAGCCAAGTTTTATATAGCAGTCCCAACTAAGAAAAGTATTACAGCATGTCGGATCTTTTAATGTGTGATTGTTTTTGTATTATTTGACTTTAACTATATATTTATTTGTTGTTCCTTCCTTTTCTTTTCCCTTCACAATATCTGTAAAGCGTCTTTGAGCACCTGTAAAAGCGTTAACAAATTAAATCTATTATTATTATTATAAAAAGGTTGGTTTAAAGTCAATTGAAACCAGGGGCTGCCAATCGGGTTAGCAGTATAGTAAAATGTAAATGTTACTTATTAATGGCAAAACACTTCCATGGTCATTTTAAACAGTATAAACGTTTAGTTTCAACAACTTTTGTATCAGTATTGTCTTTAGTATCGTGCCTAATGGATACATAACAAATCGAATTAAAAGGTAAAGCGTCAAAGCCCTTTGGCTTCACTTAATTGTCAGCTATATTTAATCTACCAGTGTGCCAAATTAAAAAGAAATGCCACAAACAAGTGTTTTTTACCAAACAACATTCTGCTGTGCACTTAGAGAAAAACTGCCTTCACAAGTAGAACATGTTTTTTATTTGGTGTATTAATCGCTTTTCAGTTTAAAACCTCACAAAGTTACCCGATAACAGCTGATCTCAGTGCCATATCAAAAACCTAATAGTGTTGCATTTTAGTTTATCAAAATATGAATTTGCTGGCTTGCATTGTATTCACTCTAAGTTGCACACGGCATAATTGATTTCCCTGGAAAATACATCTATAGAGAAGGGTATTCTTGTTTTTGCTGATCAGCTGCTTAATTTATTTGTGGTAAAATATGTAGATTCCACCTTTAATATTTAGTCATGTAATCATAGTGTACAGTTAACATGTTTCTTAACACTTGCAAAAGCAGCTATGTGAAGTCCTCAATACAAGTACATCTTTATGAAGTTAGTTCAACAGTCATTAAGCAGGTGGTATCACAGGAGAATTGTATTTTCTCGATCTTAAAGATAGTTAAGGCTGCAGCAATTGAAATGAATAGTGAATTGTTTGAACACTGACCTTATATCACTGTAAACCAGTTTTTAAAGTTGCATTTAATGTCATTGCAGCGTTGAGTTCTTCTGAGGAATACAGTTCCGGTGTCGCTGTCCTTTTTAGCTCTGTTTTGGTCTCCACCAACTGCGCCGTTAAAACAAGAGGCTAAAAGCTCATGCTGCATAATTCTCACTGGGGTCGTGTTTCTATCAAACGGTCAATTGTTACATGAAACATATTGAATAGTGCAACGTTGAAAAGTATTATACATATATTTTAAAGGTGTGGACAGACCGAATGCGGTTGACTATTTGACGAGGCACAATTACACAAGTGAATGCTAAGGGGCGAATAGGTGGAAATGCGCAGTACAACATTTATTCTCGCCTGCAGAGGTAGAAATGATTAATTTACGAGAAATATATGCGTGAGGATGTTTATAGAAATCCAATAAGTAGAGATGTTCCTGATTGCTGAATCGGAAGTGCAGGACACACTTATCGTCACCTGTTTTCCTGAGCTAAACCCAGACATATCAATTATTATCGGTGTACCTACTGCAGAACTTCCTCTGTTGCAAGTGGTAACTGTGGAGGAAAGGAGTAGGCTACCTGTTTAGGGATTATAGGGGGAATATTTGTGAATTGCAGCCATATTCATGCAATTAACACAAGGGGAGAAAGTCGGTCCAAACTCACTTTAAAGGTCCCATGTCACGGCCATTTCTACTGGTCATAATTCCATTGTTGAGGTCTACTAGAATATATTTACATTGTTCAATGTTCCAAACTCACATTGGTTTCTCAAACAGCATCTCTGTATAGTATGTGTATTCACTCTCTGTCCTACACGGCTTGTTGGAGCTCATGCCCCCCCCTCCCTATGAGCCCAGTGGCCGTCTGTGAGACAGCGAAACCCAGCCCGAAACCAGACCGAACGTGTGTTCGGTCTGGTTTCGGGCTGGGTTTCGCTGTCCCGCAGCCTGGCTGGGAGTTTGTGTGTGCTCACACACCGACTCACAGCCACGCCGCGTCCCGCCGTCTCAGGGAGGAGAAATCGGCGGAGCTGCAGCTGAGAAAATAATGAGTGTGTGAGCTACGTAACAGCTCCGCGGATTGGTCCATTTGGGTATGGGCACGTCACCATACCCAGGAAGAAAACAATGGGAAAAGAGAAATGTCCAACGAGGCGTTCTGGGGCAGCAGACAGGTCTTCTGTGTTAGAGTTGTACTCGCTACAGGGTGCACTTTGAGGGTTTGTGACTCTGCAGACCGGTTACATGCAGAAAAAGCTTCATAACTCACAAGGGGACGGGTGATAACCGGAAAAGCATAACATGGGACCTTTAAGGTTGCCAAGTGTTGATTTAATTTAAGCAACTAATCTGGTTTGTAACTTTAAGAAATGTTAAAAATAATGAATTTATGATAGAAAAATAAATTATTTCAGGAATAAAGCAGCCTCTTTGATTCATTAACTTTAATCTATTTAGGAATATAACATTTAGATGAACTAAATGCCTCCAATCAAACGATACAAAGGCACGAATTGAAAAGGCATCAAAGCCAGGTTAACGGTAGCTTTTAAATCTATCGAGTCAAGAGTTCTAATGTGTCAAAACCTCTCGATTGTTTTTCCTAACTTTTTTGAGCCGATGCCTTTTATCGGGACAATCTTCTGAACCAAATTGTCAGCTTTTATCCGAGCCTTTCTTCTTACGTTGCTCATTTTATGTATATTTTCTGTATTTATGTTCCATTTACACTACATTCATTTTTCACTGCCTTGAATCACGCGTTTCTCGCAGCATCTCTTCCATACGTCTTTAATGGTTTTGGAGTTCACTTTGAAAGTCTACACTGTTTGAAGAGTCATGTTGTGCCTGCTATTAACTCGTCTGTCTGTAAAGTGTGTGAGATGGATTATAGATGACAAAGCAGAGGCAAAAAGAGACCAGAAGTTGTGATGATTTTGTGCCCGATTTATCAAAACAATGAATCAATCGAAGTACCTCGAAGAGCTTTTATTTTTGGAAAATCCTCTGAACTCTCTGATGCCTGCGGGTTGTAGACGTTTCTTCAGTTCTCACTGCGTGTATCAATGCCTGTGTGTTTGTTGCACCGTCAGCATGTTTGACATTATGAGAATGGAATGACCCGTGATGCGTTTAATGTTTCTGATGTCAGAGCTGCAAATAAATCGGTTTGTTTTATCCCGTGGTCGTTTTTTTCCGGATGGAACTGCGTTGGTTTCCGTTCGAGAACATGATACACATTTTAAAAGAGACACACACGACACCACATGTCACAGTGCATAGGAGTTTATTTGCATTTTGTTATAAGAAACTTCTCACCAAAAGAGAGAATGTGAAAAATAAATACCCGAGAACGGCAGAACCAGTAGAGTGTGAAGTGAAGTTACAAAAATAAGTCAATGAAATCTATTTCTTTTTACATATCTGGAGAATGTTAAACGCAAAGACATTTGAACGCACATTCAAACAGCTGGGAAACTCTTTCATGTGATTAGTGTTCCTGTTTCAACAACACATCTAAATACACCAACACATGTAAACATAACGGAGAATCCAAACTGTATGAACATTAGCCTCGTGTGTTTATCACACACGCAGGGAACACGCAGGACAGTAGGAACAGGGCTGGGTTCAATTTAATAACTCAATCGGTGAGTTATTTTCAAACTCAAGTCCCTATTGGATGCTTGTCGTTTTGTTTGGATTGAAACCAGTTCATTTCCTACTGATTTGAATTTCGCAACCCAGCCATGTTCGTCTCTGTCCGTACACGTGATTTTATTTTGAAAAGTGATTTCCTTTCAAAATAAGAGCATGCCAAACAATGAACAGACAGCGATTTATTCTTCTTCTTCCACACTTTGCATTAACACACATCTTGGATCCAAACCCTCTGTAGACATTACTTCTGAGAGCTAAAACGTCTCGGTTCCTTTCCTTTCTTTGAGTCTGCTTTGAGTGACTTGAATAAAACACATAACAAAGACGCCAAGTGTGAAACAAAAGCCCTTTTTGTATCATCATCTTTGCTGACACAACATATCTTATCCCTTAATCTTATCACCTGGACAGAAGCGTATGTAGGAGGAACATTAAGATACATCAATACAGCAGCAAACCCCCTAAAATACCATAAACTGCACTAAAATAATACATTAAATTCTCTAAAAATTATGTTTGCCCCAGAAGCAATTGCAAATACAGAATATTCAATAATCTTGGTATCATAAAAACATTAGAAACATACAAAATACGGTCAATATAAATAATTGTTGGTGAATCAAACGGCGATAATCACATGCAAAGATCACTTGTTGGAATATTTTCTAATTTAGCAGAGAAACACATGTTAAACAAAATGATAGAACATCCCTCCATATGAAAGAACTTCGCTCTAAATTGTCAAATTGACGTGGTAACCAGTTATTCTTTTCTATAAAAAATGAAATTAAAGAGGTTTTAAAGGAGTCCCCTTCCAAAGTGTCCGTTCAGGCCAAAACGCCTATTGGATGATATCGAGAAATTCACACTTCAATGTACTTCATGCTGTTTGAAGCACATTTATCAAATCCTCATCACGCCACTAGTAATATTTCCCTAATGCATCTCTTCGCACCAAGCATCTGTACATGCAAACAAGCAGATCATGAATTTATTTAATATTCCATGTAATAGACATTTTAGTTTCAACGTGTCGAAACAGGCATTCGACTTCAATGTTGACAGCCATTTGTTTTTAGGGTTTTTAATTGATAGCTGTAATTCCTAATAGTAACCACTAGAGGGCGACCGAAGAAATGAATTTGTAACTAATTCTAGAAAGAATACTGTTCACATTTCATTCAGTTAATTTGGTACAATTGCACTTAATAAAGTACATGCAATGTGTTAATTGAATTGTTTAACTTTGTCTCTAATTATTTTCTATAATTTGTTACCATATTAGATAATTTTTTCCGGGAACCTTCTAGAATATACATCAGAGATCAGTGATTATTTCAAAGTGTCAGAGCGTGGTGGACTTTTAGCTTTGATCACATGCAGCATTTATCCATCGGCAGCTTTAGAAAATGTCACCGCACCCTGAGTGCCAGTAGAGATGTGCTGTTATTGGCTAATGTGTGAAGTGGGAGGGTTCACACTTTGGTGACAGCGTTTGTTGTTTGTTCCCCCGGTGGCTGATCCTCCTCCTCATCGTCCACGCTCAGGTCCAGCCTCAGGTTATCCAGAGTCTGACGGATGGACAGAGTGTCCTTACGTCTGCGAGAGAGACACCACGTTTTAATGTGTGCTTTAATGTACCGACTTTGTGACGGACTGCAAATGATGTGTGCTTTTGATACAGAGGAAATCTGACCTGAGAGGCAAGTCAGAAAGGAACATGACTTTTTAATCAAAATGGTCGTCCATAGAACAAGTGTGATTTCTAAAAAAAAAAAAAAAGTACCTCTAACCCGTATTCGAAATGACTAAAAGTGACAGAATAGCACAGATTTAAATCAATGTAGTCGTCTGCACTTGACATTAATGTTACATAACTTGCTGACACACAATATTTATACCTTGTGTTTGGAGTGCAGTGAAAATTAAACTCTCCTTGAAGATAACAGGTTTTTAGTCATATTGAAAATGTGGGACAGTGGTGCAGCATTACAACAACAAGGTCTCGTATTTTAAAGATAACTTTTTTAAGACCCTTTAAAGGATTGTCCTGGCGTAAAAAATCTTAAATCAGTTCTCATACCCCGAAAACAGGAGAGAAAACAAAGTAGATCCGACTTATTGTTTAATATTCATGTCTATTTTTACATATTTAAATTGATGCTTCATGTTAACAAAGGATAACATGCACGCCTGTTTGTGTGTATGTTTCTATGTGTGTGTGTGTGTGTGTGTATGTTTCCGTGTGTGTGTCAGAGTGCGTACTTGTACTGCAGGCTGTGGTCCAGCGCCTGCCTCTGCAGCCGGCTGCTGGTCTCCCTCTCCTCCAGCAGCTCTCTCTGGGTGTGGCGGTACTGCCCCTCCCTCCGGCTCGCCTCCTCCTCCGTCTCGTTCAGCTGCCGCTTCAGAGAGCGCATCCTCTGGGTCATCTGGGGACCAATCACAGAGCTCGCTCAGTTTGGGCACATGGGGCGGGACCAACATGTTATAACAGCTGGGACAAGAAACCCCTCTCGGTTGTTTCAATGTGTTTAAAGAACATTTCAAACGCTATCGATTGCTGCTGTTCATTGCCACATGCTGCATGTATTCAACGGCGCCTGTGAGTCAATGACTGTCAGACACAATAATACATTTGAACATTTTTCAACAGACAAGACTGAACAAATCCAACAGAACTATCTAACAGAGTATTACATGATAGAATGTAGTATCTTTTAATATCACAAAGCACAGCCTCAAGAGCCTGTTCCCAAGTTCAAGTCAAGTGTTCCTCGTGAATACAATAGGTTCAGACATGTACCGTACTTAAGATTATTAAGTGTGTGTGTGTGTGTGTGTGTGTGTGTGTGTGTGTGTGTGTGTGTGTGTGTGTGTGTGTGTGTGTGTGTGTGTGTGTGTGTGTGTGTGTGTGTGTGTGTGTGTGTGTGTGTTACCAGGTCTTTCTGCTCATTAGCTATCCTGTGCTCCTCCTCCATCTGGTCGCTGAGCTCGTTGATCCTCCTCTCCAGTTTGCTGACGGTGTTGGTCAGAACAGATTTGTTCCTGCACACGTGAACACAATGTATTGATGTATTTAGTTACACCATGTGTACAGGTAACGTACAGCAGGGAAGCTAAGGCTGCAAGAAGCTGCAGGTTTCGTGTGAAGCACTTCTACTTGAATGAAATGACCCTGCTTAAACGTCTTTTTAATTCTCTGTTAAACGAAAGATAACATCAGGTTGTTTTTACAAAATCCTCGGCAAACAATGGGTGAACTTGTGCTCGCCTTCTTTCATATGCTTGTCCACTTGTTTTGTTACTTCGCCTTATATCTGCTCTGTGCTATCATAATGTAGAATTGTTGTAAAAGTGATTTCCAAATGATTTGCGAAGCTCCAAACCCCAGGTGTGAAAGTGACCTTATCATAAACAGAATGCCTAAGGAACAGCTTTTTAATAAACGCCTGTTCAAACATTGATACAGAATAAAGTGCTGATGGAGTAAGCGTTGTGACGGACCTCTCCTCGTTCCTCAGCGTGTTCTCCATCTCCTTGACTCGGCTCTCCGCTCTGGAGACCACATCCTCCTGAACCCTGGAGCTCTGGAGCTCCTGCACCTCCAGACGCAGCTCCCGCAGCTACGCAGAGAGAAGCTTCCATTAGATGTGATGCAACCTTTCTGCTTCACTTCAAGGTTCTTTATCGTCAAACTGACATAGCTACAGAGTAATGATGTTGTTTGAAAATCTTAGGTCACAGGCCTCTCCAACAATGCAACACAATAATACAGATAAGCAGACAATATTAAAGTATATTATATTAAGTAATACAAAAAGAAAAATAGTTTTAAAAAAGTGAAATACGAGTCTATTTACGAGTTATTGGAATGATATATTAGACAATAGATACATAATTAGTAATAAGTAGCAGATGAATGTTATGAAATTGTTTCAGCAGTTCAGTTGTTCAACAGTCTTATTGCCTGCGGGATGAAGCTGTCTCTGAATCTGGTTGTTTGTATCCAGGCGGCAGCAGACTGAACAGTTGGTGGCTGGGGTGATGGGGTCTTTTGTAATCCTGAGGGATTTCTTCCTTACTTTCTTTCATTCCCCTTCATTTACATTATTTACGTAGCCTACTTAAATGAACAGGCTTTTTCAAACCATGTTCTTGTCAGTCCATTAGCAGCTTGGCACAGATATACCTGAGTGCACTGTATATCAGCCAATAACAAGAAGTATCAGTGTAGAGATGTCCAAGAATTCCTTCTAATCAGTCTTGCCATTACAGCGTCTCTCCACCAGAGGGCACTGACGAATCCTTTATTTATTTATTAAGCTTACAAAATCGATGCTGTTTAATAAATCTTTAACAGTTTTTTCCCCTAATTTTAAATATCAGTATATCCAAATGTGATGGAGAGATAAATACTTAATTGTGCTGTAAAGCTGTGAGGAATGCTTTTACCTTTTTAATTTCTAAGTTTATATTTGGCTTTCGGATATATATATTTTCAACACAACAAAAGACTTGCAAAACATATATAAAATAAAAACCCTGTGAGTATGTGAACGTATAAGTGGTGTTTTATCTATTCGTTACACCCCTACTGTGTTAAACATATACTTGTAGAACAAGTGGACACACACACACACACACACACACACACACACACACACACACACACACACACACACACACACACACACACACACACACACACACACACACACACACACACACACACACACACACACTACCTGTCTCTCGGCGGAACCCTTCTCCATCTCCAACAGGTCGTTGAGGTCTTTCTCCTGGATCAGCTTCAGCTGCAGCTGCTCAGTCTGACAGCACACACACACACGTCTTAAACACCAGCCATAAGACTTTTGAGATCCAGTTCATGACAGAATATGTTCCGTTAGCTCACTTCCTGTTTGCGTGTGTTTACCTGTTCGATGGCTCTCTTGTGTTTGGACGCCCACCTCTGCTCGCTGTCGTGCAGCTCCTCCAGGTCGGTCTCCAGGTCGATCATCTTCTCCTGGAAACACAATCATCATGAATAAAAAGTCATGGTCCAAACTAAACTTCTGATCCTTCTTCTCATCAGCAGAAAGCATGCAGGTTATTTAGAAAGCGGCACGGATTAAGGATCCTCAGAAATAGCCACATTATGAATATCTGGGATTATGGCATTAGCACGCTGATTGCTGAACAGGATTTGCATGAATAATTCCTCATTAACCCTAAAACTCTGATGGTTTGCATGACTGATTAATTAAGTGGACATGTCTCTTTGAGTCATGAGGTCGCGTAACGCAGACACATGGATACCGTCTGATAGCTGGAAACAGAGTGTACTTCAAGGAGGTCAGGAAATATGAGCTTCTTTTTTGTATTCATCCCACAAAAAATTGTTTTTCTCCTATAAATACTTTTTCCCCTTGTTATGCGTCTAAAATAATATTCATATTTTATTGTGTTGATGCTTCTCACATATTGATTTATTGTAATGTTAAACGGATTATATTCTACATGCAGTCTTTAGAAGGAACCAATGGGCTGTCTCAGAAATATTTATTTTAGTATTGTTTGTATTTGTAGTGATATTAATTTGTATAGTATACTTGAAGTATCCCACAATGCATTGTGAAAATAAATTGACCATACAGCCAACGGTCACCAACCAAACATATATACCAGCATGCATTGTGCTGAGGGAAAGATGGCGGAGACACAATTCATTTTAGAAAATACTGCACTACACTTAGCATGATATTATGTATCACAGAAAATGCAGGATTTTTTTAATTAATGGTCCACCAACACATGTTGCCAGCCTTATCTTTTATATCAGTCATTCATTTGATATACAGAAATCTAGGGCCAAATACCTGACACTTGATCCTTTTTCTGGAGAAATGGTTTCATAATCTTAAATTGTCATTGAAAGTGAGTGAATCTGAAGAGGTGGAGCCGTACCAGGGACTGTTTGACATGTTTGGCCAGATCGTCTTTGGCCTGGTTGGTGGTCTGCAGCTCCATCGTCAGGTCCTCCACCGCCCTCTCCGCCTGCTTACACTGCAGCTGGATCTTCTCTCTCAGCTGGATCTCCTCCTCCAGAGTCTGCTCCCTGTCAATCAGCTTTCCAGAGACCTGCACACACACACAGATACACACACACGTTAAAACACAAACAGGTCCTGAGGCTCCATCCCAGCTATTATTAAACGAGACACCCGCAGGTGAACAGGGGACATTTATATGAAGCAGATAGAACCAGGAAACTATTAGGGCGATTGTTTGTTTTCCCTTTTATTATTATCTTATAAAATGTGCTGATTTTCATGCGTTATTTTGTTGATGATTCAACGGGTGTTAAAAAGGGAAATATGGATATGTTTTTGTAACTCTCTGTTGGGAAAATACTGAATGTACTCTTCCAATATCAGAGTCCACGTGATAACAAAGGTATCCCAACTGTAGCTGTGAACATGACAGGATGTGTGATGACCTAGAAGAGCATCAGGACTGTTTGAGGCAGATGATAGCTCTGTGATCAACATGATGATTCAGCCTCTATGGAGAGAGACATCAAGCATGCTCATTTCTGACGTGGCGCTAATCTGAAGTAAACATTGAATACTGCTTTCTATTCCTCCATCTTGTGACTGTGTGACTCCCTCTCTTGTATATCAGCATGTGAAGGACACTGCTCAGGAACTACTTGATGCTCTGTATGTGAGGACTACTTCCTTTCTGGAGAGGATCACAGATACATGGATCCTGAGGTTGAAGCTCAAGCCGGTGACGAGTGATATTTATACAACACACTGAATCAGAAATGACTGTTAAGTTAGTGTAAAAGAATGGTTGTACTGATCAGTGTTTGCTCACCTCCCCCTGCAGGCGGCCCACGAGGCTGTGCAGTCGCTGCTGCTCCTGCTCCTTCTCCAGCAGCTCCTCCTCCAGCTCCTCCACCCTCTGCTGCTCGTCCACACGCAGCTTCTGATGGAGGCTCAGCTCGACTGAAGCCTGCGTGGACACCAGCAGGGCCTCCGCCAGCTGGAAACACACACACACACACACACACACACACACACACACACACACACACACACACACACACACACACACACACACACACACACACACACACACACACACACACACACACACACACACACACACACACACACACACACACGTTAAGGTACGTACACACACCAGTGCTTATGGCTTCACCAGATCAACTCTAAATAAACACTTGAGGAACATCACCTCTGTAGGAGAGGAGTGATGTGATATTTAGGAATGATATTGTGTCTTTCTCTCTGGTAAACAGAGGTAGTATTCACCTAACCAAGTCTCTTTTAAACATCTCCTATTAGTTCATTGAAATGTCTCTACGTTTGTATTCGGAGCAGAGCAAGTCTTCTATTCTAATATTCAGTTTGTCGTCGAGTTTCCTCTAATGGTGGGAGGAAAGTGTCTCCGTACCTCTGTCTCCATCCTGAAGAGGTTGCTGTTGAGTTCGGTTGTCCTCTTGTCTCTGGTCTCTTTGTCCACCTCCAGCTCCTCCAGCCGTCTCTCTGTCACCCACAACTTCTCAGACAGAGACTGGGCATGCTGCGTCTGCTTCTCCAGGTTTTCCTGAACACAACACACACAGCATTGTCGTTTGGTACTCTCAAAATGTACTTAGATCAGTGTTTCTCAAACTTTTTCATACCAAGGACCACCTAACTCCACAAATATCCAAAAACACATCGTTTTTTACAAATCGCCTGAAAATGGTACAAACAAGTGGCCACATGTGTGATGAAGGTGTTTATCTGGGCTATATCATGCAATCAAAAGTTAAGCTCGCTCCATTGCGGAGATATTCCCGCGAGAGTGCGGAAAACTTAAATGTATTTATTTATTTCAAATGTGAAATTTTACCAATATACTCACGGACCACTAGGGGGCGCCCACGGACCACCAGTGGTCCGCGGACCACACTTTGAGAAGCACTGACTTAGATGATCATTTGTCTGTGAAATATTGCTATCATGAGTTAGCTAGCTAGCTGTTGTGGGTAACGTGTATTCTGCTAGACGAGAGATGTAGTTCACTGAGCGTTTTCACATAAAACTAAATGCTACTAATCAAATAAATTACAATACAATTCATTTAGCTGATACTTTTATCTCTAGCGACTTGTGGCACGCCATTGCTACTGGCGTGAAAAAAGCCTAACACTTTTTTACCGCTACATAGCTAGCTAGCTGCCTAGTTAGCTACATTGAAAGTAATCTATTAAAGTGAAAACATGTGTAGTTTAAAGCTAATTTCAAAAGGTGTCAAAGAAGTATTTGTCTCCCGATATTCACTTCTGTACGTTGTCTTCCAAATGGCACTAAATGTGAATTATCTGTCCTAACGACAAGTGCCACACACTGCAGTTGCTGTAGACATTTGGAAGTGGTAGTTGCTGCTGTGTACCTCAGCGTCCTGGATCTTGTTTTTGAGGGTCTGCTGGAGGAAATTGAAGGCGTACTCCTGAGTGTTGGCCTCCACCATCACGTCCCGGGCCTGCTTCACCTCGATCTGCACAGGGCGAGGGAACAAGAGTCAGACGTGCAAACCTTTGGATGATACAGCACCATTCCCTTGCTTCTCTTTATCCTCACACCTCCATCTCCCCGAATCTCCCGCCCAGGGATTGGTGCTCTCTGTCCATCTCGATCATCTGCTCTCTCATCCTCTTCATCTCATTGGTCAGCTGGGTGTTGGTCCTCAGCAGGTCCTCGTTGTTCACCAGCAGGCCGCGCATCTCATACCTTCACAGGGGTTTGAAATGTGTCAAACTTTAGGTTAACGCTCAATATCATAGAGGGAGGAAGCCAAAGAACGACAAGAGTAGGAACAGGAAATAGCTCTGAGGTTACACGAGCGTCGATGACAACATTGAGAATGAGGATCGGTCCATAATTTGTAAGAAGAAGTGTGTTCGGTACACTGTGACATCATGTGCTGTTGTTACACATCCAAATAAGAGAAAGTCAATAAATAGTTCCAGCTTAAACTTAGTCTAATCTCACACCCGCCATAACATGTTATATTGTACTCACGCCCCGTCTACACTACAGGCATCGAAAAATGCTTTCAATGAATGGGGTGACGTAGAAGACTTTTAATCTTCGCCGAACTGCATTGTGGGGAGCATGGCATGGCTTTGCAAGCATCGTGAGCATCAAAAGTTGAGCAATGTTCAACTTTTGATGCTCCCGATGCTTTCGAAGCTGGCATCAGCCAATCAAATCCTGTTTATGTAAATCCCGCCAGTACAAGCGCTAGCCAATCAAACCGCGTGCAAGCTGGGAGAGCCAGACTGCAGTTCATTTCCTCATATTCCAAATGAGAAATTACGGTAGAAAATCACCCGGTTCTTTACGACCAGAACTATTAACGGGATACAAACCGGAGGAGCGAGGCATGGAGGGAGGTGGCAGTGGGTGAAACTGGTAGGTTTTCGACTGTTTGGGGAGTTTATATCCAGTTTACTTCGTTTAACATTGCTATTGCTGGCGGGAGATTCCTGATTGGTTGTTGGTCGCGAGAAATCGCCAAGCCTCAGACACGCCCAGCTTCAAGATTTTTTGATGCCTGTAGTGTAGACGGGCCGTCGTCACCATACCCACTTTACATCATTTCAGCAAGGGTAACCTTAGACTTAAGTTACTCTTTAAAGAGTTTCATCAGAATGAGAATCAGACCGAAATAGAGCAACATTAGGAAAGGAAGCATAGGAAAATCTACTCTAGTGAAGAGTGCGACAATTTAAAAAAGTATATGTATATTTTAGTTGTATCTTTAATTGTACTTTAAAAGTATTTTAATATGCACTTTCAAGCTGACTATAAAAAATATTCTCTTTTGGTGATATTATGTGGTGTTGACGTGACCCTCATGTCTGACCTTATCTGGTTCCTCTCCTTCTCCATCGCCACGCTCTCTGCCTCCAGGAACTGGTTTCGCTGGAGAGGACAAAAAGAAGCGTTCTTATACTTGCTGTAACAAACCTCAGTATTAGTGTGATTGTAACCCATAATAACTAGTATAAGTTCTACCTTCTGGCAGACGTCCATCTGTTTGGTCAACTCCTCAATGTAGTCCTTTTTATTGGGCCCTCCTAAAGTGTTCGAGCGCATGCTGTAGTGGACCGGAGCCATCTGGTTCATGTGGTTCATCTGTGGCATCTGGTTCATCTGTGGCATCTGCAACAAAGACCCACATTTAAAGGTCCCCTATTATACTGGTTTTCATCAATATATTACAGGTCGCAGTTATATCCAGAACCTGTCTCTGATTGGCTCCAAACACCAAACAGATCATTGCAGCATTACCCATAATCCCCTCTGTTTCAGCCCTGTTTCCAAAGTGCTGATTCTCTGTCTGTTACTTCAGATGAAAATAAGGAGCCCCTCCCCACGCCCCTCTGAGAGACATTTGGTTACAAAGAACTCAATGGTGCTCTAGGAGGAGGTTCAGGTGATAAGGTGGGGGGGGGGGGTTACCTTGGTTGCTGATTGGCTAATGGTTACACAAGACAACACATCGTGATGACATCATAAAGTGACCAAAATCTGATCAGCTCATTTTCAGACAGGTTTTTATAGAAATGGATCAAAAAGAGAGAGAATCTTTGTTCCTGAAACTTTCAGAGTCTCTTTCCACAGAGGGGACACATGTTGATGTAGAAGAGACATGAAGAAGAGGGGACACATGTTGATGTAGAAGAGACATGAAGAAGAGGGGACACATGTTGATGTAGAAGAGACATGAAGAAGAGGGGACACATGTTGATGTAGAAGAGACATGAAGAAGAGGGGACACATGTTGATGTAGAAGAGACATGAAGAAGAGGGGACACATGTTGATGTAGAAGAGACATGGAGAAGAGTGGACACATGTTGATGTAGAAGAGACATGGAGAAGAGGGGACACATGTTGATGTAGAAGAGACATGAAGAAGAGGGGACACATGTTGATGTAGAAGAGACATGAAGAAGAGGGGACACATGTTGATGTAGAAGAGACATGAAGAAGAGGGGACACATGTTGATGTAGAAGAGACATGAAGAAGAGGGGACACATGTTGATGTAGAAGAGACATGGAGAAGAGGGGACACATGTTGATGTAGAAGAGACATGGAGAAGAGCGGACACATGTTGATGTAGAAGAGACGTGAAGAAGAGGGGACACATGTTGATGTAGAAGAGACGTGAAGAAGAGGGGACACATGTTGATGTAGAAGAGACGTGAAGAAGAGGGGACACATGTTGATGTAGAAGAGACATGGAGAAGAGGGGACACATGTTGATGTAGAAGAGACATGGAGAAGAGGGGACACATGTTGATGTAGGAGAGACATGAAGAAGAGGGGACACATGTTGATGTAGAAGAGACATGAAGAAGAGGGGACACATGTTGATGTAGAAGAGACATGAAGAAGAGGGGACACATGTTGATGTAGAAGAGACATGAAGAAGAGAGGACACATGTTGATGTAGAAGAGACGTGAAGAAGAGGGGACACATGTTGATGTAGAAGAGACGTGAAGAAGAGGGGACACATGTTGATGTAGAAGAGACATGGAGAAGAGGGGACACATGTTGATGTAGAAGAGACATGAAGAAGAGGGGACACATGTTGATGTAGAAGAGACATGAAGAAGAGGGGACACATGTTGATGTAGAAGAGACATGAAGAAGAGGGGACACATGTTGATGTAGAAGAGACATGAAGAAGAGGGGACACATGTTGATGTAGAAGAGACATGGAGAAGAGGGGACACATGTTGATGTAGAAGAGACATGAAGAAGAGGGGACACATGTTGATGTAGAAGAGACATGAAGAAGAGGGGACACATGTTGATGTAGAAGAGACATGAAGAAGAGGGGACACATGTTGATGTAGAAGAGACATGAAGAAGAGGGGACACATGTTGATGTAGAAGAGACATGAAGAAGAGGGGACACATGTTGATGTAGAAGAGACATGGAGAAGAGTGGACACATGTTGATGTAGAAGAGACATGGAGAAGAGGGGACACATGTTGATGTAGAAGAGACATGAAGAAGAGGGGACACATGTTGATGTAGAAGAGACATGAAGAAGAGGGGACACATGTTGATGTAGAAGAGACATGAAGAAGAGGGGACACATGTTGATGTAGAAGAGACATGAAGAAGAGGGGACACATGTTGATGTAGAAGAGACATGGAGAAGAGGGGACACATGTTGATGTAGAAGAGACATGGAGAAGAGGGGACACATGTTGATGTAGAAGAGACGTGAAGAAGAGGGGACACATGTTGATGTAGAAGAGACAGTGAAGAAGAGGGGACACATGTTGATGTAGAAGAGACATGAAGAAGAGGGGACACATGTTGATGTAGAAGAGACATGAAGAAGAGGGGACACATGTTGATGTAGAAGAGACGTGAAGAAGAGGGGACACATGTTGATGTAGAAGAGACGTGAAGAAGAGGGGACACATGTTGATGTAGAAGAGACATTGAAGAAGAGGGGACACATGTTGATGTAGAAGAGACATGGAGAAGAGGGGACACATGTTGATGTAGGAATAGACATGGAAGAAGAGGGGACACATGTTGATGTAGAAGAGACATGAAGAAGAGGGGACACATGTTGATGTAGAAGAGACATGAAGAAGAGGGGACACATGTTGATGTAGAAGAGACATGAAGAAGAGAGGGACACATGTTGATGTAGAAGAGACGTGAAGAAGAGGGGACACATGTTGATGTAGAAGAGACGTGAAGAAGAGGGGACACATGTTGATGTAGAAGAGACGTGAAGAAGAGGGGACACATGTTGATGTAGAAGAGACATGGAGAAGAGGGGACACATGTTGATGTAGAAGAGACATGGAGAAGAGGGGACACATGTTGATGTAGGAGAGACATGAAGAAGAGGGGACACATGTTGATGTAGAAGAGACATGAAGAAGAGGGGACACATGTTGATGTAGAAGAGACATGGAGAAGAGGGGACACATGTTGTGTGTTTATGTGTGTGTGTGAGAGAAATCGTACCACATGGTTGTTGACCTCGGCCCTTCTCTTCACCAGGGTTTCGTAAGCGGAGTATCGGGGGCGGGTGAGGGTGGGCGTGCCAACAGGACTGGTGCTGCGGCTGTTGAAGCCGTACAGGTTCTTCTCTGAGGTGGCAGGAGAAATGCCCCCTGGAACCTGGAGAGGAGGAGGTGGGCACAGACGAGTGTCAGTACCGAGTGAGGGTCCGCCTCAGGACACCTTACATCACGATGCAGGAAAATGCGATGAGGTTTTCAATTTCCTCATAGATTGTTCAATAATTTGAAACACTTGCTAGTGCTGAAGCTACATCTAAAACAACGGTCTGACAGTTGCAAACGCATATTATCGTTTTGTTTATGGAACTACTTTTTAAGTTAATATTACACAATATGACATTAGTTCATACGGAAGCCCTGAAAGGCCAATAAGACAGAAGCAAAATTATCTGATCCAATTTGTTCTCTCTCAAGTGTCTCTGGCTTTGAACCTTTGTGACAACAAGTTTATAATCCGTCTTATCTGTAAGAAGAGTGTTACTTGTAGTGCACATTTAGGCCACAAGAGGCAGAAGTACATCAATCTTTAAAATAGGACGAAAGAAGTCCTCCAAGTTTCTGAGTATTATATTCTTAACTCACTCTCAACACACGGACAATTAACTGTGTGGTAGCAAGAAAAACCGAATTGTCGTAAAAAGAACATGGGGTAGGGATGCACAGCAGCCTCGTGTGGACAAAATGAATATCACAACAACAAACATGAAAAAATATCATGATCAAAATATTATTTATACTTATTAAAAAGCTTTATGAAACACCTTTAATCATAGACGATACAACTAAATTAAGTTAATAAGAAAGATAAGCTGGGCAACGTTTTATCTGGGTTTAAGTCATAAATAGTTGATAAGACAACCAAGATCCAACTTAGAAAATAGATTACCAGAAATATTTAGTTTCCACTTGCCTCTCACGGCTACATATCAACACAGTATGTGGAAGCTTTCATTTATAGCCTGAACATTGTTGACTGTTATAACATAATCGTATCATGTTTTTGTGACAATTCTAGTCATTCTAACCCCACCTTATCGATTAAAGGTATACATAGGAAAATAGCTTCTCACTACTAACCTTGAACTCAGACATCCGGTGCATGGGGTTGTAATCCATGGAGGTGGTCGTGGAGTACGGACTGTTGAACACCCGGGGAGGGCTGTCAACAACTCCATACTGTAAACAAAAACACAAATGTGATGAGAGACAACACGATCAAAGGAGAGAGCAACTAAATAAAAATAGATAGACATTACAAAAGCAAAGAATACGGACTGAAGGCAGATTCAGAAGGGTTGATTTTATCGTTGGTTTGCGTGTTTTGCTGTTGATTAAATATTAAATAAATAAAAGCAAATACAATGTGGTAAACAGATATATTCATTAGGCAGCAATCCTGTTATTGTTGTATGTTAAACACTGATGATTAACAATTCCTTACTGATATTCAAATAGGAATTTTAATATACCTTAAAGCAAATACTTGTATTTCTATCATCAATTGACACTTTTTAATCATGCCATTGTGCAATACTTTGTGAACACAGTAACATTTAAAAAGATGGATTTATAATATTTAATTAGATTCAGGATCAAACACTTTTTGGAATTTTAAAATACTATAGATTGATGGAGATTTGCATGGGACATAACATATCTTAAAGCTGTGTTTAGTCCAGAAGATGGCGCTGTTTAATAACTGGTTCTGGAATCACAGATATGACACATATGTGATTATCAAAAACCTGATCTAAATCCCCCCCCCCCCCCCCCACACACACTCCTCGGTCCGCCTCACCCACCCTGTCAGACATGTTGTCCCAGTCCCGCGAGACCAGGGACTCCAGGGACCCTTGGTTTTGGTTCTGCTCCAGCCGGTTGCTCTCGAATCGGGACCGAGGGCCGTTCTCCCGTCCCGTCCCGCTGCCTCCAACTGGCGCATCTGCATCCTTGCCACTCAACCCGTTGACCTTGTAGTCGTTGCTGAGGAACAGCTGATATTTGGGGTTCTGGGTGGCCGGCACCGCTCGGGGTGTGGTGGGCTCATCCTCTGACAACAGGCTGTCCGGCTGCTTGTTCAAATCCAATTCTGACTCCTGCAGGAAGAGGATGGAAGGAACAATGAGATAAACCTGAATGATATGTGAAAATGGAACTGTTGGAGGGTCGAAGGACGTCTACAAATACCAAACGAATCAAAAGGAACTATGAGGGTAAATTCACTGAGGATATGCTGGTGTTGTCAGCAGGGAGAAGATGTATATATGATTCATAAAAAAACAACAACAACATATAACACAAAATGAAGGTGGAGGGGCAAAAAACTGAAAAGTTCCAGGGGAAAGAAATCACACTTGAAACTACCAATTTCAGTCTATCAACTTTGTCAGAAAATATATTTTCTGGAAGCAATACAAAACAACTTGCCAGACTTTGATATGTTTCTGCAATTTCTTCCCAAACATGTTCAGCTATAGTGCTTTTTTAAGTCGCCAACTGGGGTTTCTTTAAAGCAGACTTCAAGTTTTCTGACCACTAGGGGGCAGAAGAACTCTAACAGTAAACAGTCATTCTGGTTAATATGTTAGCAAGCAGCTACCTACTCCAACATCCAGACACATGGTCATCCCACTGGTGTTGGACATGTTGGAAGAATAATTTGCAAGCAGCCAATCACAATGCTTGAAAAAGAAGGAAAGTTGTGTGTGGCATACAGACAAGATAATTCACTGATTAAAGGTCTGGGGCTGAGGACGTGGGCTTTGCTTGAAACTGGTAACTCTTAACATGGGACTTCATAACCAAGATTTGGCTATGTCTTTATTGCAAAACAACGACCTTAACCCACCATAGGCATGCCACTATACAGTAGGCCCCTTATGTTTCACACCAAGCAAATTACCAGGTAGAAACTCAAGCCGAATTCTGAAATGCACACAAGTGTCATTAGTCCCAATCAAATTCATTTGTCCAAATTACTGCAATCATGCAGGAAAAAAATCAACACAGGCAGTTAAAATCAACAGCGTCAAATTGTTGTTATTTTTTTTAGATAAAAACAAACCTGGCAACATGTAAAGCTCATTTACAGGTAAATAATTAAAGAAAAGCAAGAGTTACATTTTGGATGCGAGGCCATTTTGATTAGTACGATTGAAGAATGAATCTTGCCGTAGTTTCATGCTTTTGATCTGCATCAGATTGTGAATGACGCCTTAATCATGCAAGGACATGCATTTTTGAAAAACTGCAATGTCATGCCTCGACTCTGTCTCCATACAGGGAAGATCCAGTGATTTTCGTTTCATGCAAAGACATGGAAACGGTCGGTCGGCCAGGACATTTAGTGTTTTGCTTACCGATCCCATGCCGGAGTCAGCTACCGAGTCTCTAGCAGAGTCTTTGGTTTGTGTTTTGTTCAGTGGAACCGAAGCAGTCTTCTCAGCCCTGACATCGACTGGACAATCGATCCTGGCAGCGATCTGACTGTTAAAGCTTCCTTTCATTGCCACTTTCTGACTGGTTTCCCTGAACGGAGGGGTCACGGTGATGCTGGGAACAGAAGCGTTGTCTTTTTCGACTTTGCTCAGTGTTGAAGGGCTTGACTTTGCCCTGGAAATGTAGAGAGCCTCTGTAGAAGTAGCTCTTAGGAGTGTTCCAGGTGAAAATCTCTGTTGGGTCCCAGAAGAAGGACCGGAGAATATACTGATTAGGTTTTTGACGCTGCCGGATCGGCTCAAGTTCGAACCACGGGACAGGCCTGCAGCGGGTTTCTTATGATTGGGTCTCCAGGAATGTTCTGCCTCTTCTTTATTGGTGGTCTGGTGAGGACTAGTTGGTGATTGGGAGGAAGGTGCATGCTGAAAGAGGTGAACACAATAACAGACCCCCGAAACACTGTTAGCCAAGAGTCTGAACCTCATGCAGCAGCTCTGATACATCACCCAACACTGAGTGATGTATCAGAATACACATGTATGTATTAAGCATTCAAAGGTGCATAAGATCATTGTGGGGAAATGTTGTAAATTAAAAGCAGGGTTACTTTATGGCAAATATTGATCTTAGTATGACTCGCAATATATACATATCTCGATACCACATGCTTGCTTCTTTACCAGATGATAGACGCTAGCGCAAAATATATAAAGAAACTCAAGACAAGTGTACTCAAAACAGCAACAGAGGACCCAAGTGGCAATGCAGGTACAGCAGATTGAACTTCCTGTGATTTGCCAAGATTCCCATATCTAGTTGATTTAAATGGAAATACATCAAAGTCTCCTTAAAGGCCTTCGTTAAACTGCTGCAAATGTGGAATACGTTTAAAGCTTTTGTGGCTTTACGGGGAGCTGCGTAAAATGTGATGGCTTTTCACTTGAGTCAGCATCCGTTGGTGCTGAAGACCACATGGTTAATAATTAAATAAACCTGGATTGGAGTAGTTAAGAACTTATGGCGCATTTCCACTACAGCGCGGAGCTCGCTTTAAGCGTGCCGTGCCCGGCCCGTTTTTGGTTGCGTTTCCACTTGGCGTAGTTCCGGGTAACGGGTACTATTTC
Organism: Pseudochaenichthys georgianus; assembly: GCF_902827115.2. Lineage (NCBI taxonomy): Eukaryota > Metazoa > Chordata > Actinopteri > Perciformes > Channichthyidae > Pseudochaenichthys > Pseudochaenichthys georgianus. Next base: position 2,446,935 of record NC_047514.1, on the reverse strand, counting down.
ACAGTTTTCCTGGCCCCATAAAATCGAGGTTCTTTCCGGGCCGACAACCAGGCTGAGTCGGGCTGAGTATGCTAAACTAGAGAGAGAATCGCTGGCAAGGGGGCTACAACTACAAGAAGATGAACATATTTGACCGTGATTTAATTCTAATACACGTTTCAAAATGATGCCGAAGTAACAACATACTGATACTGGTAAGTCTGCAGACAGACGGCAGGCAAAAACACTTTTAAAATGCGTGTTTTCTAAATGGAGATCGGCTAAGCTAACGCAGTATATGCGTCGACCGTCCACACTCACAACAACGGCCTATACAGACATAAATAAACCAGCGACTGTATTCGCCATGACACAGGCAGTCTGTGGTTTGTACTTGTTTAACTTCTGTCTAGTTTCTGAACAGATATGCGGAGCTGTGAGCTTGAGTGCTAACAGCTAACGGCTGATGTTGTTTTTCTGTGGTTCGCATTGAAGATGACGTCACGGCTCCGCCTACACTGCGTTACTATAGTTACTGCCCCAGCTACTAAACTGTAATGGAAACGCAGCATAAAGTGAGCCAGTCCTAACAAGGCCTAGCCATACCGAGCGAGGCCGAGCGAGGCCGAGCGAGGCCCTCTAGTGGAAATGCTCCATCAGTAGCCCTCAGTAGCCCTCAGTAGCCCTCAGTAGGCCGCTCCTTATCTCTGCTGGAGGCTAAATTAGCTGCCACTAGCGTAACAAACCAGATTTTCCGACTTAACTACTTGCAGGGCAATATTTTTTACAAGGAAGAAGAAAACATTGAAAAAAGAGGAGTAATCTTTGATTTTGCTGGATAAGTATTTATGTTTTTCTACTAATTCTCTATTCCATTGTGACTGCAATATCGTTCTCAGGTGCAATGCTAAATCTAGTATTCCTTAAGGTGTCTTAATTGAGACCGTTATAATGGGACCCTTATGGGTTGAGGTGCATTGTGTATACTGTTTGAACAACCGTTTAGGACACTAGTCACCAGTCAAAAAACTGACTCCGCAATGTCAACAACTTGGCCATATCTGTCTAAATAACATAACGCTAACATTAGCTACTATTTGCTTCTGCAATACAAGAAGTATAGGCAAAACAAATTGGGGTAGTTCCTCTTTCTTTTAAACATAAGAAGCAGTTAGAATACACAAACACTAAGTACATCTCCAACAAGCAATTAAATTGAAACACATCACTCCATCACTTGGATTTGAACTTTAAATGAAGGCAGCATGTTAATAATGTGTTTTTTCTCCGTCTCTGTCGCCTGTCTTTACAGTCTGTGGATGTTGTTGACTGTTGAAATGCATACATAATGACATGAAGCCCAGTGTGTGTATGTGTGTGTGTGTGTGTGTGTCTGTGTGTGTGTGAATGTGTGTCCCTATCCTGACATAAATCCCTCTTGAGGAAGTGCAACATCTGCTCGCTCATCTGAAAAATCCCCACCCTCCCCCCGAACACACAACATCCCACTTTCTCACAGAAATTAAAAGCGCAGATAAATATATAAACAGACTCCAGCAAAAGGAATAATTCAAGTCAACTCAAAGACTACAAAAAAACAAACAGAAAATGAATATTTTACATGATTATTATATATTTGAGCTTAAAAGCCAATTAATTAAATCCAATTTTAATTAACGTTATGACGTTGGCGGATGCCACTTAGAGAAATGAAGTGGCGAGAGTCCAGGGGTTTAACTTTCGGGGTTTGAGGGTCCAAAGCGTTGAGTGGCCCTCTTCCAGGGTCTCGCCTGGTCGCCTCCCCCAGGAATGGTGATCCAATGCTGGGTTAGGAGAGGAAGCTGGGGTAGGGTAGACTGGGGGTTTGAGATCCTTGCTAATCACCACGGTATTAAAATGTTTACAGACAGCTTTGCGCTGATGATTTTTAATGTTATTATTTTAACCCCGTGAGTCTCGTGCAATGAGGGAACAGGACAGGGATACACTGATGACATGTGTGTTCTAAAACGTGCGACCTTATGTGTGGTACAATTATTGTGATGAGTTTCATAACATTCAGGTAAAGATCCCACGGAGGGCCAGTGGATAAGCAGCAAAGGTTAAACACTGATTAGTCAATATTAGTTAATATATTCAAAAATAAATGATTAAATATGTTGAGAAAAACAGCTTATGTTCTGCTATGAACGCCTGAATGTGTGTACTCTCAAAGCTACAATAATGAAAGGCCTTCCAAAATAAAACACTCCCCAGACAACTTCACAATGGCCTTAGAAATATTGTATACTGTATTATTGGTTTGAATTACATCGTCCGAGGTGTTACTATTCATCTGGTTAAATACAGCTAACTAAAATTCACATTTCCGCATTATTTTAAACAGCATTTTCTCAGTAATTTAGCAAATGTGGACATACTGCACAAGCTTTCTATTGGTTGAACAAAGGAACAACAATGTGTGCGGTTTTGTTGCTAACATATTATTTGTATTTTATTGAGGGTCCATCAATGAAAATATTGAAACTACTTTTTTTGTATTTGACTAAGCTTTTAAAGCCGTAAGAGACGTGCAAATTATGAAACATTTCTCATGTTTTAGGAACACACACACACACACACACACACACACACACACACACACACACACACACACACACACACACACACACACACACACACACACACACACACACACACACACACACACACACACACACACACACACACACACACACACACACACTTCCCTGTGGCCTCACTACAGTACAGCCATATGGCATGGCGCTGTACAACATCTGACCCAGATATGACAGCACTGCATCCTGGGAACTACAGTGAATGCCTCACTGATGTTTGGTGAAGAAGTACTCAATGACCCATCAGAATAAATGTTCAGGAAAGGCAGGACAGGATGACGTGGGGAGGAGATTCAGTTTCCAATGAAGAAGATTCTGAATATGGGCGAAAGTCGTTTAGGGTTTGAGGAACACATCTGCTCCACTCGCGTGAGAAATACCCAAAACACATCGTGCAGAAGGCTGTCATTCAAGATTTGACGACACATGTTCTGGCAAGATGAATCGGAAAGTTAAGAAGCGTGCTAATAGACAGCATAATAATAGAATTGTGAAAGTAGAAGCATCAAGATAACCAGGTTTACAATTCCAGTTTCAAAAGCATCCCTTCCAATGCATTCTTTATTTTCCAAACCCAAGCTGATGACCCGATGACATCAATGTCACTTTCCCAGACTTGGTTTGTTTCCATCAACAGCATTTCAAACGTTTCCTTTCATGGTTTCCGGACTGATGAAGATTGCATCGAGAGCTTCACCATGAGCCTGATAGATATGCATCTTATTCCAATAAAATGCAACCTTCACGAAACTTAATTTTCCCCAGGGATTAATAAAGTATTTTCATTGATCAATTGATTTAGAGTTAGGGTCAGTGAAATGCCCCTTTAGCTGCCTTGGCTCCATCCCCGATGACACTATGAACATGTATTTTGCCGTGGGACATGATGAGAGTTTAAATGGATATGTCTGATGGACAGGCTGGCTTAGCCAAAACACAATTCCAGCTCATGGCCATCTGTAGACAGATTGTTGCTTGTTGTTTCTACAGTAGATTCTCCTGGCCGTTTCCTTCAGTAGTCCCTGTGGATTTCTGGCTTCGTTCCTTGTGTTGAATTTAATCTTCTTTATTTCACTGATGCAGGTTGACGTCTAGCTTCTTGTGGCCGTTCTTTAGCCTCTTCAAATATTCTTTCAAGTTTCTGTAGGTTTACTTCTAGCTTCTTCTGGTTATTTCGTAGTAGTTTTCTAGTTCAATCGTATTGTTTTCTGTTACATTGGGTTGCGTTACAGATTTTATTGTTTTCTTTCTCTGGAGTATCTTTTGATAGCTTATTAAATTGGCGCGCAGGGCGAATGCTAATGCTAATAATGCTAATGCCAGCAAATACAATGGCGGCTTCAAAACACTTTTCAGAGTTTTACGGGGGGTGGTTTGCAATTTGCCCAGCCAATCGAAATTGGTACTTTTTCCTCCCCAGGAAAGTCCCACCTCTCTAGCAGGCACTGACAATGGGGGTAAAAGTTCTCTGAATAAGTACTCTTTTTGGTGTGAACGCAAAATTCCAGGCACTATCGGAACTAAATGGGAAAAGTATGGGTAAAAGTACTCCGGTGTGAACACGCCTATAGTCTTCCTGGTTGCTCTTCAGCTCCCTTGTTTATTGTCCAGTTTTAATTGGCTGTTTTCTAGTTACTATGGATTTTTCCTCGGGTTGTGTTCCAGCTGCTTCGGTTTTCTTGCATCTTCCGTTTAACAATGTATCTTTGGTTGTTTTTCGCTTCTTCAAATGGTTTTCTAGCTCCTATAAGTTGCCTCTTAAGTTTTGTTGCTTGATTTCTAGCTTTCTTAAACTGTTTTCCAGTTTCTTCTGGCGGTGTTCGACCCTTTCTTGGTTGTTTCCAGTTGATTTGGGGCGGTTTGGCTTGTCGTGTATCTTCTTATGGTTGGTGTCCTCTCTTCTTTAGGTAGTGACCTGCTCTTTCAGGGCTGCTTTATATGTTCTCCTGTTTGTATCCACAATCCTTTCAGTTGTGTGCATGGAAAAATATTGTATAAGACTTTACGCAGCTGACTTATGTTAACATTCCTGGTGTGTTTGTCTTCAATCCAAATCGATTCTAACAATACTTTTACTCTCAAACATGATCTCACACACCTCTCTCTTTGAACCCACAGAGTTATTACTGTAAGACACTCGTATCGCCTCAACATCAAACCCTAAAATATTAAACTTAAAACTCTAACACACACACACACACATACACCAGAGCAGTGAGAGCACACACAACAGCGTAATAAAAAATGAAATAAATAACCAATTAGTGGCAGCAGTCTCGTGGACACGTACGTCTCTCACAGAAAGCGAAACGTCGAGCTCCGTTTGGCCCGAGGCAATCTGCTTGGCAATATGTTCCTGTGTTATTGTTGTTGCCCCCCACCCCCCAGGCCCCACCCCTAATCTACATGGCTGAGATTATTAACCAACCGGCGCTCTGTCCTCGGCCCTATTTCACTAAACCGACAACGATCCCTCCAACAGGAATATGTGTTACAGAGCAGGCTGAAATCTGGTCAAACTAATCTGGGATGTCTCTTTGTTTCACGTGGGAATAAAAAACATGAGCTCAGATGTATGATCACTGTAAGCCTGTCAAATATGTTGATTAGGGATATGTTAAATATGGGGAAATAAAAGCAGCTTAGTGAGGTCCTCATGGACAGTCTGTTGTCCTCGAATAGAGCAGATTTGTTCGGAAGTAAAAGAAAAGGTTTGATTTATCAATTACATAAAAACGAAACAGGTTTGGATCTTACAAAGCGGACAAATCCATCTTCAGCAATTTGACCAAAATAAATATCAGAATATATCGTGAAAATTAGTAAATAATTTAAGTTATTAATGCAAATAATTATCAAATGTGAGCTTCTCACAGCTTCTTTCTGTAATTGCAGACAGAATATTTTTAAGTTTAGGCCTTTTGTTCAAACCAAACAACATAAGTCACCTTGGACCTTTGAGGACTTTTGGACATTTATAGCCACATTTTCAAATAAAGGTTGTTGCTGTAATCTGTCTTTTTTAATTTTGGTTTATCTATTTTTTCTTTCTATCTGCTACACATTTCTTTTTAGTTTCTTCAGGTATACACAGTAATATATGTTGTCTTATATACACAAAACCATAACTGTAGATTACTTTGTGAAACTAATCTTTTTATATCATGAAAACTACTACGTACTACAAAATTGTTTGTTTTCTGCATACTTAAGAACCCATTTCGGCATCTGTCCTACACTAAAACTCTTTAAACTAAATGGAGCCAAATTACAATAATGTAAACTGAAATCAGCAGCACCTCCCGTCCCAGACTCATCTTTATAAAACATATTTACCCAAACATCTCCCCATGAGCATAAAGCTGTCCGCACCAGATCACGTATTGCACCTGTGTCCAACCTTTACTGTATGCATGTTTTGTTGTTTTGTATTCTTCTTATATTTTTGGTTCATGTTTTATGACAACTAACAATGTTTTTCTGTTTCTGAGTGCAGTTTAAATTCATTGTAACATGTTCACTCGTGCAGCTGCTCCGCCTTTAAAAACACAAACAGATGATGCTTGGCTTTACACTGTAATTCACTGATTAAAGTTATTACTGCTAATTAAAAAGAAATATCACATGTAGTCTATATGAACTTCTAATGCTAGAACCTCAAGTGTTTCGGCTTCTGTCTGATTTTTGTATTTCTTTTCAACCACTTCAAATGTATTTGTAACCTTTAGGGTTATGGAATGTATGCATTTCTGGTCGTTGGTTCATTATTTTTACCCACAATGCACTTCTACAATATGCTGCGCAGCTGAGACCTCAACCTGTTTTTATGTTGTTGTTCTTTTGAGTATATTACAGTTCATTAAAGCTTAATAATCAGTGTATTCTTATAGAAATACGTTGATTGAGCCTGAATGTGTGTGCGTTAGAAAATCGGCCAATCCAATCAGTGATTCTCCAAAAACCTCTTTATTAAATCTGATCTCAATCTATTACATTTACATCTAATCAGAATTATGTGTGATTATACAAATCCTGGCTCATTTCCTGATTTAACCTCCGATAATCTGATAAAAAGGTTACCGAGCGCCCCCCCGTTGGTTACAGCACTGAACAGAAACAACATGAGGTCGTTTGCCTCTTGCTCTATGATTTTACTTTACTTACAAAGCAAATTCTGTCAGCTGTTGAATCCAGTCTGCACTTTCCATTTAACTCCAGCTCCAAAGTGACTTCAGCTATCAGATGAATAATCTATTTCCAATGTTGATTTTTGACTATTTTCTCAATGTATTTTGAATTCTCCTGTTTTCCATTTCATTAATTTGTGTGTCAATGCTTGTGAGAATCACTTTTGAACTGACTTTAACCTTAACGTGACCTTTTGGTTATGAGTTCTTGTTGGATATAATCAAAACAAATCTAACAAGATGACGTCTGCTAGCTGCAACAATGTCAAAATAAAGTCAGTATGGGATTTCTTGTTGGGTCGAAATGATGAAACAAACCCTATCCAAGATAAATGATTGATTTTTTGGTAGAGTTTCAGTTGTAATCCCTGCTGAAGTGAAAAGAAGGGTGAGGCTGAATCATGTCGTCTGTGTGAGCAGAGATACAAGCTGGCAGCGGGCCGTCTGCTGTTTTGTGTTTAAGCTTCACGAGTTAAACTGTGCCGACACTTTGACAGATTTCCTGTTATAATAAGACTCCAAACCGCTTCTTCCCTCAGCGTTCCCTGTCACTACTGTGTCAGTCTATTATGGGAGTTTTTGTTGTTGTTCTTTCAGGGAAATTATGGTGTGTGTGTGTGTGTGTGTATGTGTGTGTGTGTGTGTGTGTGTGTGTGTGTGTGTGTGTGTGTGTGTGTGTGTGTGTGTGTGTGTGTGTGTGTGAGACAGACAGAGCCAGATGAGCAGGCAGATGTTTCCTCTGTCTCCTCGCCGACTTACTGAGAAAGACTGACAACAGCTGGAACACACACACACACACACACACACACACACACACACACACACACACACACACACACACACCACACACACACACACACACACACCCACACACACACACACACACACACACACACACACACACACACACACACACACACACACACACACACACACACACACACACACACACACACACACACACTTCTATCTGATTTTAGGTATTACATTTTGTCTTCTATATATTGAACTTCACCCTGTAGAACTGACATATTATATATCATACATGATAGGTAGGTATCGGGTTAGGTGTGGATTTCATGGGTTCAGGTACACCTAAAGTGTGAGATATTATTAAAAAAAGGTCTTGCGAAAAGACTGTTACTAGGCAAATAGAGCGTGAGACCATGTGATACAGAGATTTAACCAAGGTGCATTCTGATTGGACCAGGAAGTTGAACCTAAATGCACAGGTGCACTTAGTTTGGAGCTGTGGATGAACCCTCACAGAATGGCAGCTAGGGTCGTGTTTGTCAGCAGTCAGAGAAAGATGTCGTTCAGAACAACACGATCTTGCAACACTATGTTGCAAATGTATTATCTTTTCAATTTGCACACGGCATCTATAGCACGTCTGTCCGTCCTGGGAGAGGGATCCCTCCTCTGTTGCTCTCCCTGAGGTTTCTCCCATTTTTCCCTTTAAACTGGGGGTTTTCTTTGGAAGTTTTTCCTTGTACGATGTGAGGGTCTACGGACAGAGGGTCTAAGGACAGAGGGTCTAAGGACAGAGGGTGTCGTATTGTCATACTGATATTCTGTACACACTGTGAAGACCACTGAGACAAATGTAACATTTGTGATATTGGGCTATATAAATAAACATTGATTGATTGATTGATTGATTGATCTGAGATCAGAGTGTGTGTGTGTGTGTGTGTGTGTGTGTGTGTGTGTGTGTGTGTGTGTGTGTGTGTGTGTGTGTGTGTGTGTGTGTGTGTGTGTGTGTGTGTGTGTGTGTGTGTGTGAGTTCAGAGGCTGAGTTGTACCATGTTGTTTTCCTGCTCTGTCTTTCCCTGCATGCTGCGCTCTCTCTCTCTGCTGGTGAACGTTTCCTCTCTGTACGATCTGAAAGAAATATATAAAGAGACAAGTTAATAATTATTACCTTTGTATAAGATTGTCAGCCACAAGTTTTGTCTTCTGAGTCATTCGAACTTAACGAGGCATTTCACTGCTTTAAGCAAACTAAACTTAATTACATGCACAAGTCCTGAACATTCTCCATCGCAACTTTAACACAAGTTACACGACACCTATCCCAAAACTACCAGATGCTATACTTTATATTACCATCACATTACATTTCATTATTTAACCAATGATGTGACTTAGGCCTACTTATGTACATTGGGATGGCAGACACAAAGTCTGTATGGAATTGGCTTGGGAACCAGATGGTTCAAGTCTCGGACCTGACCAAGTATAACATGGTGGATGTTCTGGTACTTTGGGATGCCCTCCTGCGCAGGAGCAAGACACCAGACCCGAGCACTATATAGAAAGCATCCAACTGTTCCTTCAACTAGGATGGAGAATACATTTTAACCTGTTGTGTGAAACATTATGTGAAAAAGTATTTGATTCAAATCCTTTATTTCCATGTATGTAACAAATACTATAAAGGCATCTTGAAAACGTACCACCGCGGTTGTACGACGGACTAGCGTTCACCCTAATTAATTTTGTACGATACATGTATTCAATATACTTGCATGAGATTTATAACAGAAACATTTTGCAGGAAAAAAAGATTATTGCTAAAGGGCAACCTATCCAATTGAGTCCCACACAAGCATCCATATGCAAGGAGTTTGAAGTGAGTAAGGGCTGACCAGACATTTAGTTTTACAGGTAGTAGAAATGATAAATGATATTTCACATTGATGACCCTAGTGTACCCTAACCCTAACTTAACAATGCTTTCTTTAAACAGGATGTGGAGTTGTGTACCTGTGGGACAGTCCGAGTACTCTCCGTGTGAAGCAGGTGAGTCTGTGCGTCTCTTCCTGGTATCTCAGCTGGTCTCGGGTCAGCAGCTGACGCAGCGCGCTCAGGGCCTCCTGCTGGAACACCAACCGCTCTGATTGGAGCAGACGCTCAGTGACAGAGACCTGAAGCTCCCGACAAGCACACAGCTGAAACTGGAGAGGGAGAAAATAGATTAATACACCGCTGGTTTGTTTCTGATCAGTGCGTTTGGAGGAAGGAATTAACACAATGTTTGATGGTGCTGTAACGGCCGTGTGAAACAAAAATCTCATGGAAGAATTAAGTCAACTGAGATAATAGAACTAGTGGATGACATTTTTCAGATTTTAAAACCTATTCAATTTCTCCGACGGGTATTTAGATGAAAATGTAAATGGAACTTTTTTTTTTTTTTTTTTAAATTGTAATTATATTGTGTTAAAAACTCAAGTTCAATGTATCTTTATTAGATGTCTCACTCTATAAAGTTGTACATTCATCAGCATTGAGAAGCATGTTTGTTTGACAATGAGACACCTCTAATATTGATCATATTGTATATTATATAGTAATCTTTCATTGCTTCTCTTAAAATGTGAAATTTATAATCACTAAAAGCACATTTTGGCAAAGCCTGAGGTTCTCACATCGTCCATCCATAATATTTCTGACATTACGACTTTTTTCGTTTTGTTTTTTTAACCCATGTGTCCTGTGTGTGTCCTGTGTGTGTCCTGTGTGTGTCCTGTGTGTGTCCTGTGTGTGTCCTGTGTGTGTCCTGTGTGTGTCCTGTGTGTGTCCTGTGTGATCTTACAGTGGCGCTCTGAAGGCCGGAGCTTCTCCTCAGATCCCGTTCGCTCCGTTTCTTCTTCTGCTGAAGAATAAAAAGCTCAGCGGTCAGCAGCTGCTGGCGGCCTTCGATCTGCAAGAGTCTGAAAACACAAAGATAAAAACATTTAGGTTGTAAAATACGCTTCTGGAATTCACTCTGTGTGATAGCGGAAATGTATACTATCATCGTGTTTGTAGTATGACATATTTTGGGAATTGATGACTGTTTTTTGATTGGCTGGTTGACATTTTGGTGAATAATTCGCCTTTGAAGTTCTTATCAGCTCAGTATGTGGAAATGTATTCTTTGAAAACTGCAATATGGTCAGAGCTTCATAATAATAATTCATTTTAATTTGTATAGCGCCTTTCAAGAGACCCAAGGATGCTTTACAATGGGAAACAAAATAATAATAGTCACAATAATAACTATTGGTAGTACATGCATTTTCATTACGCAATACTGCAAATATTGTTAATTTTCCTATAATCATTTCCTTGATTTGCAGAAGATAAATACTAGTAAATGTGTTAAAATGGCCGTTCATGCAGACATCAAGATAAAAAAAGTATCTTTCAAAAATATTCTTTGATGCATAAAACAGTTATATAAAGACACATTTTAACAAGCTAACATGAAGTACATACTTGAAAATAAATTTACTTTTAATGAACACCAATTAATTAAAAAAATATGCAAATGTGCAGGATAGTGTTCCATATTTGAGATCATTACTACAAATTGAATTAATTATTTTGTTATGAATGCACACAATGGGAGCTTTTATCCCTCGGGTGTTTGCTGTATGACGGTACATATGTTTTCACTAAACACACAGAGCCCAGCAGCTGAGCCACTCGCCTGAGAAAACACCAACGAAAGATACATCACGATATTTGATACTCTAGTTTTTTTCAGAGGTTGTTCATGGGTAACACATAAAGGTTAGTTGTGGTGTTGGGATTTGAACCATCAACCCTCGGGTCTCCCATCCTGATCCCGACCACATTCCTGACTCTCATCACCCTCCCTGTTTGACATGAAACGGTTCCTTCCTTGCACAAACAGTGGCGTCTTCAAAGATCCACACAGAGCAGAACAGCTGACTTAGTGTTGGAGTAAGTGACTAATCTTCCGGTTTAAAGTCAACAGCGGCCGAATATTCCAAACCACAAAGCAACCACACATCAGCAGGAGTCACGCCATCATGTGTCAGGATCACATCAGGCCATTCACTGCTGTTATCTACTGTGCAGTGATAGCACTTAACAACATTTAGTATGAAAGTATGCAGAGGTAGAAACAAGTAGGGCTGCAGGATTCCAAAAAACTAATTGCAATTATAGTTGTCAATATCACTATCATTCGTGATTTTCGATACAAAACAAAACGATAAGAAACAATACTAACATGATCATAGTATGATTTTCTAAGAGGATATGGGCAGGATCCTTCAATACGTCTGTACAAATCTAATGTTTCACTGGATATTGCATCAATCAATATTGTGTTCTTAATAAAAAATTTGATAATTGTGCAGCCCAAGTAGGAGGGGTATACATTAGTAATACTTGCAGCAATGGAAGTAGTACTGCTAATATATGTACGAGCGACACTACAAGAATTGTCATACTCATATGAACAATTGTATAGAAGGGTAATGATACATGCAACAGCAGTAGCAGTACTTATAGTAGTCAGTCAAGCAGCAATAGGGACTTGGCTTGGCAACTGGAAGGTCATTCAAGTCCCGGAAAAACCAAGTGCTACCGAGGTGTCCCTGAGCAAGGCACCGTTCCCTACACTGCTCGCCGGGCGCCGTACATAATGGCAGCCCACTGCTCCTAACACTAGGATGGATCAAATAATGCAGAGAAAACCATTTTGTTACATAGTACCTGTACTGTGTAATGACAATAAGTTGAATCTATCTAATAGTAGAGGCAGAAACAACATAATGTAGAATAAGAGAGGGAAAACATATAGTATTCATATCTGTCTCGTGTATTAACTACCCAGAATAAGGTGCAAAGTGAAATGCCTGTATATATCATTCCAATAGCTTGCATATAGACTCTTATTCACTACTTCGCTTTTTTTAAACTATTTTCCGTTTTGTATTCCTTTTTAATATGTAGGCCTACTTGCACTATATTTTTCAGTTTTTCTGTATTATTGTGTTGCACTGTTGGAGAAGCCTGTGACCTAAGATTTTCATCGACATAACTACTCTGTAGCTATGTCCGTGTGACAAATAAAGACCTTGAACCTTGCTGCAGTGAGTGTAGTTCCCCATGTGTCCACTGGGAGGCAGTAAGCCTCTGCACAGCGTCAGCGATGAGAGGAAGAGAAGTGTTTTGTTTGTGAGGAAGAGGAGGAGGCTCTCATGAGAAGCCCTTGATGAACTCAGTGAAGAAGTGACATGAGACGAAAATTAGTCGAAGGGACGCAAACAACGGCAACACAAAGGCCCTCTGGGAAATATATCAATACTCTGTTCATGAGCTTTTCAAGGAGGCCTGGAAACTCCACCGTGTGTTATTATGAGAGGAAACAAAAACTACAGGACGATCGAGATCCTTCACCTTGTACGTAGCTACTGCTGGAACAACATGTTTTTGACACCGATATACAAAATGTGTGTGTCTAACAAAAGGGTTTGTATCACAGGTGTTCAGGCATTATAAAGTATCATGATTTTACCGAATCAATGCCAAATAATATTGAATTATTGAGTTATAAGAAAAAGTAAATGTTTTTGTAAGGGATTTTTGTTCAAAGACACATACTGTAACATATTCTCTAAAACACATATAGCCTACAGCTTCTTTTTTTTTTTACAATAATGTCAAGTCTTGTGTACAGATGCCCAGAAATCCAATACATTTATTTTAGACATAAGTCTGACATACATTTATTGAACGGTCTTTTTTTGTTGCTTCTATGCCAAATTAAAAGCAAATTTGGCGCCGTTTTTCATTTTCGATATGACACTATTGATGATATTTATTTCAAACTACAAATAAGAGGATGCCAGATTCAAGTAAATCACTAACTTTCTTTCTTGATCTGGTATGTCAAAGAAAAAATACAGATGACTACAATTTGGTTAATTGTGTTGAATCCACATTTCTGTATTCATTTGTATTATTTGTGTGTTTTGTTCGTAATCACTTTGAAACACAAACAACAGTAACAGGTTTTGAGAAAAATGAAGATTCACCTGCAGTAACAGCGATACCATGGCAACCTGTATATATCCTATAATATCTGTATTGTAGGAAATCTCACATTCATTCAACTTTAACTCCGAAATGTATAGCGGCGATGTTTCACTTTTATAAGACTATTAGCATCTTGAGAGGAATCTCCAGGAGGTTTCAAAACTTTGACGAGCCACTCTGTCACCTGTCAAGCAAACTGATCTCAGCCAATCAAACGACTTCATTAAAACGCTGTGCCGAGGAACATCATCCATTGGGTGTGAAAAGACAGTAATTACCAATGAATATCACACACACACACACACACACACACACACACACACACACACACACACACACACACACACACACACACACACACACACACACACACACACAACACACACACACACACACACACACACACACACACACACCACACTCTCTTTGCCAGCTGTCGGAGTGTTTTGATTAGCTGCTTACGTACAGAAAACGCGTGAATAGGACTCCTTAATTGCTCGAATGTATGTGACAAACACATTTCACTCCATAATTGCAGGTGAAACATGCAATTATGGAGTTTGCATATTACTTTCTTTTACATTAATGTACGTGCAGCCCGTCAAATATATCATTTTCAGTGTCAGGTCACGCAGAATATATACGCTTCTGCGCATTTATCCTGTGTTTATCGCAGGAAAATAACTCATCTGGATGAATAAAATCCAAGTGTTTGCATCGCGGACAAAGGTGATGCTTACAGACCTGTATGGAAATGTTCACGCATATTGATGCCTCTGCTTTACATGGTTTGTGTTATTATTGTTTTCATGCATATGCACTAATAGATACAGTCTGTTGAGAGAACGCAGGCCTATATTATCTCGTTTCACATCTCCATTGTGAGGATTTACTGCACATATCAGCATTTCAGCAACAACACATTACATTCACAATTTATCCTACAGTTTTTCTTTAACCGTTTTTGGGGCTGTTAGCATTTGGTTTATTGGAAAAACTAAATAATAATAATACAAAAAAGTCACTTTAGCTTGATGCATACACAATATATATTTATAAGAGATCAAAAAAATATATTTTTTTCTTTTTAACCCTTTAAATAAAAGTGCTTAGGATTCAAGGCTACAATAATTATGTTCATTTTCTTTCTGTTTTATTTATGCTATATGTAAAACAACACAAGTTTGTATTTTGACAAAGCACGTATGAACAAACTAATTCAATGAGAAAGTTAAAAAGTAGTTGTGTGTGAATGTGTGTATAGTTACGGTGTTAGATAACACAAAGACACAAATGAGAACGTGTTGCTGTATTAAAATAGTCCTCTTGTAATCCCTTGTTTAAGAATTCCCTCCATGTATTTAACTTTTACTTGTGTACACAAATAAATCTATAGGACTTTTGGTTACGAGACATTTTAAACCATGACAAAATAATAAGTCAAGGAAAAGAAACTCTAGTTGCAGATCAACAAACGGAAACATGGTGTGTGTTGTTTTAGTAGAAACACTTAAGTGGAAGAGGAAGGAGAGATGGAGAGAGGTTCAGGAGGGGCTGAGAGAAAGGGAGGAAATATGGGAAAACATCTTGAAACAAGAAACATTTGAAGGGGGATAAAAGAGGAAAGGAATGCAAGGATGAAGCCGACATATTAGGGGGAAAAGAGGAATCATGTTGAGTGTGCTTTTAAATCAGAATAAAAGACCACAAAGCTGTCTATGAAAATTGCTTATGGACCATCTGAAAAACTGTGCATCTTGAAAATGTCATCTGTATATTTCTGGTCAATACGTCTTTTTAAACTGCCACAGCTATTCTTTCTTATATAACGGTTGCATTGTTGGAGGAGCTCGGGACATACGATCTACACTGTAGCATATGACATTAAAACCTTTGAAATTACATTGAAATGTAATCTTTGATCTACTGCCAATATATATATATATATATACTCTTTTTGGCTTTTCCCTTTCCTGTGTAGCATGCAAGTGATCTGCAAGGCCTGACACACCGCCAATGGACTTTGTTTACTTCAGTGACATAGTGACATCACTGTGTTACTCTCGCGCTTCTATTGGCTAGCGCTCCAACACATTGCATGTGACAGGCTAAGGGGAGCGGGACATCTCGAGAGCAGAAAGTAGAAGACACCTCTGATTTCAGATTAGAAGTGAATGAGGCGTCTCAGCTTTTCCCCTTGAGAGATTTATGGTCGATATCAGATTTTCCGATAAGCAACAGATGAACCTTCCGAAAAGAAGAAGAAGAAGAAGAAGAAGAAAGAAAGAAGAAGAGAAGAAGAAGAAGAAGAGAAGAAGAAGAAGAAGAAAAGAAGAAGAAGAAGAAGAAGAAGAAGAAGAAAAGAAGAAGAAGGTTGGCAGAGTGGGTGTTTTCCAAACTGCCTGTTAGTCTTGTCAACAGACTGACGTCTCCTTGTATAACCCCACCAAACACTGACTGGGAAAATACCACAAAACACAACACCATCACTCTTCATCTACTACTGTGTGTGTGTGTGTGTGTGTGTGTGTGTGTGTGTGTGTGTGTGTGTGTGTGTGTGTGTGTGTGTGTGTGTGTGTGTGTGTGTGTGTGTGTGTGTGTTGTGTGAAAGCTTTCAGTCCATCATGCACCGCTGCCGCTAATAAAGAACGTATTGTTGCTTTTAAAGGAAGCGTGGCAGGATTTCAGGTTTGTATTACTTTGTAAAACTTCTGAAGGATAATATCACTGTTCACAACAAGATATATAGAAATAAAGAACATTTTCCAATTGTAGTCCGGTTCCTACATCTGATGCTCAGTTCCTATTGTCCAAATAGTTTTGTCAAGGTCTTTAAAAATCCACAACACAATGGAGCTTCATAGTATTTAGTCTGAGGCTGCTCACGGTCAATTTAAAGTCAATAAATACATTAACGGAAGGAGCTACACTATTAGTAGATCAACTGATAAGTCAACAATTTCAGCCATTTTGGCACAATTCATAAGACTAAGTACTCTATTGCCCCTTTCACACCAACGCGTTCCAGTTCTAGCTCCGTGCTTGCGCTCTTATGGTTTGGAACCAGTTTTTCTTTTCAGCCTCCGTTCTGTTTACACCGCCCAGAGCCCGACTGGTGCTGCGTCATGACGTCACCATTTACGTCGCTGATTTTCTCCCCCAACGGCGCTCACAACAACAACAATGGGGGACTGCGTTGGGTCGATGATCGTGTTTGCTTTTAATCGCACAAAGCCAGATTACATTAAATAACTACTTCTCAACCCTTATACTTTTCTCCAGAGTGCCGTGGTTCCTTGTTTATTAATGTGTTTTCAGCGGCATTTACCGACGGCTGCAGTGCTGCCCGCTGTTTGGCATCACAACGCTGTTATGAAAGTTTCTTTGGTACACTGTAAAATGGGTGATGTTACCATAGCAACCGAAACCTAAACTGACTATCTTGACTACTTGTGCTATCCTTATTGTGCATACGCCGTTTCTACAGGCACATTTTACCGGCGTATTTTCATTATGATTCTACTTGTGATAGTCGGACATGAAACCTGTGCAGCCCATATATTGATTCCCATCCGACCAGCTGCTATAATACAAAACGTCTGCCTGCCCTCCCAGTGATGAATGACAGCGGATACGGATGGTCAAAGTAAGGTACAAATAAACAGAAATCACACGAAGCCTGGTAGTGTTGCCTGACTCTTATAAAGTGTTGTGGTTGCGTTCTAGTCACTTTGCTCAGCGCTACTGATTGTTACAACTTGTATTTGCCGTACTCGCCATAAACGGTGATCAGGTTGATCCCGCCTCCGACGTAAGCGGTAAGAACCGGTTTTCGGGGAAAGAGCCGGCTCCGCTGCGCTGTCTGGTTCTGTGAAGGCAGGAAAACGGTGCTTATCAGGCTCTAGTCCGAACCGGCCCTGGAAACCGCGTTGGTGTGAAAGGGGCATAACTAACCAGTTCCAGTCTTCTCCATTGACGTTTTTTTTAAGGTATTTTGTTGACCAATATCTTTAGCTTTTGGGCTCTCCTAGATACTTTATTAGTAGAGTATATATATGTTTAATTAAACTTTTTAGATGCATCACATCACAAAACAACATTTAACTTTTCCTCGTTAATGTGTTAAAGTACTTGGAAGCTTTATTCTTGCGTGTTTCCCAACTTCACCGGCTGGAAGGTCAAAATCTCTTCAGCAGGGCATGCTGGGACACCTGCCTGGGAAGCTCCAGTAAGAATAAACTGTATTTATAAAACAGATTCTGAGGGAAGTTGGAAGATAAACATAACAGGAAAGTTAGCCATAAAGGGAGGAGTTTAAACGTTTAGTTTGCTGTATGTCAACGGTTCCAAATAAACAGAGCTTAAAGAAACAAGTTGCACAAGAAGCCTTCCTGAGTTTTTTTTGTATCTGAACGTGATGCCTTTGCTTTTCTTCCTATAGACCTTAATATACGTGGCATTTCAGATGTCAGCCTCCATCTCCTTTTGAGGCAAATGTTCTCTATAGATGTGGGTGAACAGACGTCTATTTCTCAATATAAGTCAATGGGAAAATGTATTTTTTGGGCCCAACGGCATCACATGACTGGCACCACCGTGAGGCCAGCACAAATACTTGCTTTGACGCGCTATCACTTCCTGTAGGCTTGCTGAACGAGCATTACAGCTGCTTTACCTCTCGCACAGAAACATGAAGGTTGTAGGGACATTATATTGTTGGGATTATGTTCTCACTTCTTACAGACAGCAGAAGAGTTGAGACTTTTTGGTGTTAGAAGAGGCATTATTATCGCATACACTGAGGAACTGTTGCAGGAGTTCTTGCTGTGAAGCTGCTTCAAGAGAAAGAGACTCTCCTTATCTCCTCTGTTAAAAGCTGCAGAGGTTAGCTCAATCCTCTTCTCCGTCACAAAGCCCAACCCCGTCTTCTTGGCACTGACTTTACTATAATCCTTCCTTTAAAGCGGAGGAAAACCCCCGGCAAAATGAAAGCAGGGTTACGTCTTCTCCCAGTAAGCCAAGTGGCTATTAGAAGTGGAATCCATGTAGGGCAGGGCAACATGACGGAGACGTGCAACAGAAACCATCTTTCTCCTCTCATTAAGCCTTTCATCCAGGAGCACGTCTTGGCGACGAGCTCAAACGTTGGAAATGTGTCAGAATAAGGTGTGTGTGTCTGTGTGTGTGTGAGAATTAGCACACCTTGTAATCCTGAGATGTGTTTTAGCTTGTCTCGTCTCACAGACCTGAGAGCAGTGTTGCCAGACTGATCGTCATGGCAGCAGAACAGAGAGAGTGGAGCGGCATCAATCTACTGACACCTGACATTTACTGTCAAAAGGGCGGAGGCACAATACGTTCATGTTATATGATCAAGATTGTTATCTCATCTGAGATTCTGCAACACTATGCAAACCATCCGTTTCATTCTTCTAGAAAAGAACCCAGATATTCGACTGATATCGAAGTTGCGTCACGCATTATTGTGTGCCGTGTTGAACAGTCACGCACAATAACATGATGAGAGCGTCATTTAAGGTAAAAAGTGTCAAATTGAAAGACAAATAAGCAATTATGCTACCTATTTTAATACTAAAACAAGCAATATTTGTATTTTTTGTCTAACTTGAACTTGAGTAAGGTTTAGGCTACAGTTCTTTTTGTATTTTTTCTATTTCTATTATTGAATCTTTTTGTGTTGGGTGAAATGTATGTGTTACTTTGAAACCTATGAGAAATTATCATGTCTTTCTTTTGTCAATACATTTTGATTTTTTGTTTGTTAGAGATCGGTAAATGTGTCAAGCTACTTAACAAAGAAATATAAAGAAAGATGGACATTCATGCTTCACTTTTGGGAATAGCAGGCTATAAATAGAGGAACAAATCAATCAGTTTTCGGCTAAATTGGGTCCTCAAACACACACACACACACACACACACACACACACACACACACAGTCACACACACACACACACACACACACACACACACACACACACACACACACACACACACACACACACAACACACACACACACACACACACACACACACACACCACACACACACACACACACACACACACACACACACACACACACACACACACACACACACACACACACACACACACACACACAGGCGGGATCCTGTTGTTCTCTCCAGCCGAGCAGAACCTGCTGCTGTTATGAGATACAGTAAAACTCCCATGCGTGTTTCAGCTCTGAGACAAACCCCCCACACACACACTCAGAGCTGCCGCCCACTCCCATGTTCACACACAACACACACTGCTGTTTATAGGAAGACAGGAGGCCGGTCACACAGAGAAGAAGAGAGGAGTGGGCCATAATGGGACACAATCTATAGGGATATTATGTTTACACATGCCAATGGTCGCAGGATGTGCAATATAAGTAAGGCTGGTTTTAGTCAAAGACGTCATGCTTAATTTCTTTTTCTGCTTTACATTACTATTCCACAGAGAAGTCCGTCTGATGGAACATCATGTACTCCCATGTAAGGGTTCTGGGATACACATGGATTCTTTAGGTGGCTGCTGAAGTGAAACGGACACAAAGAACCACCAATCAGCCATTCTTAGAAATGTATCATTAAAAAAAGCCCCGCTAGTCATCAAGGGTTGGAGAGAGACAGAACATTGTTTGTACAAAGAAACGTGTCCGATTGAAGTGGCAATATTACAGCTGCAAAACAAGTACTTTGTTGTCGTCTTGTTAAAATTCCTGTTGTCGTCTTGTTAAAATTCCTGCTGTTTTTATATCGTAATATGCCATTTTTTGTTCAATACAATGCAGCCCTTATTAGTATTATAGTTGCTGTATTTCCTACTTACAAAATAAGCTATTTTTATGACCAAAAACATGCATGCTAACAGTAAGATAACACTAACAGTTGAGTTAAATGCTGTATTAGTATCACCTTCTTTGATAGCTAACCTTTTCCTTATGGAGTTCCAAAGTATTTACAACCGTAAGAAAAGTTAAAGCATCAAGATAATGGATCCTGCTAGCTGCACCCTGCTGAAGAGTCCTGTGCTCTGTGATCCAGGACTCTGTGATCCAGGACTCTGTGATCCAGGACTCTGTGACCCAGGACTGCACACAGCAGCCTCCGCCGCGTACCAAACACACAACATGTATCTGACTCACTGAGTGTGGATGTTTCGGAGCTCCTGCTCTGTCTGTCTCTGCAGCTGCTGGAGGTGAAAGGTCAGATCTCTACTCAGAACAGCAAACCTCCGCAGTCCTCCTCTCTCTGTGTTCTCCTCACACGCCAAAGCCTGAACACAAAAAAACACAGAACTTATAGAAGTGTGCAACACACTCTGGCAGCCGGGCAGTTAGCCTCATCTTTTCATTTCTCAAACGAGGGCATTTAAAAAATAAAGTTTCGACCTTGAATTTGTTATTTTTGAAGCTACAGTACTGTGGAACGCTCTGCCCCTGGAGATCAGACAGGCCTCCACACTACCTGCTTTTAAATCGCTTCTTAAAACCCACCTCTTCTCCTTAGCGTTTTAACATTTGGCGTTTCAACATCTGTTGAGTGTTGCTTTTTTTGCATTTAAATTGTTTTTTGTTTTACTTGTACTTGTTTTATGGTGTGTGAGCTGAGCTGTATTTTATCTATTTGCCTGTACAGCACTTTGGTCTGGAGGTTTAAAGTGCTTTATCAATAAAGTTGTATTGTATTGTACTGAGAATTGAGAAATGCTAATTTTGATATGTATTAGGTTTGTAACCTAATTTAATAATTTAATGACCCATTAAACATAATTAATGGACATTAATGGCTGACAGGAAGCACAAATACTTTCACTGATGGATGATTTTGTGTTAGAATTATGTAATTTTGTTAATTTAGCTGGCCATAGTGAGTGCTGCTCAGCTGTATATCATGCTAACGTACAGTAAGCTAGCACATTATCATGTTACATTAGCATGTTAGCATGTTACGATGACTTGATTGTCTTTTTAGTGTCGGTCTGCCTTTACAACAACATATTAAAGCCATCGCAGGTTTAAAATAAATATGTTGCGGAGCCTGGGGAGTGGAGTACTATTCCTAGTAAAACGTTTTTTTTTAAAAAAGGGCAGAAATGTACAATAAAAACTAGAATATTCTCTGAGATCAACATCACTTTTTTGTGAGAAGAAAACATCTGAAAACGGTGGGAACCAGTATACCAAGGGTGCAAATAAGAGCCCTAATGGACATACTTCTATTGAGCCCACACATATCCTTTTCTTGAGTGGACATTGCTTACTGAAAACACACATAATCACAAGGGAAAAACACTTACTAGAAGTAGCCTACGATTAAGAGAAATTGAGGATTGTTTAGCGTTTTGAATCAAAGTGTTTTCCTCTGAGACCTAGACCTGTGTCTCATGCTATATTGAAATCATTTTGAGCAGTGCTGACGGAAAAAATACAGACACATGTTCCTTGAGTCATAGATCATATCATATTTAGCCCAGAGGGTATCTGATATGAGTACACTTACTAGTCTGCCGTATACATTTGTCAGACATAGCAACATGTTGAGTAAAATAGTGATGAATCACCGGATGAAGGAGCTCAGAGTGAGGGGAGACAGACAGACAGACAGACAGACAGACAGACAGACAGACAGACAGAAAGACGGGCAGGCGGGCGGACAGACAGACAGACAGACAGGCAGACAGACAGACAGACGGACAGACAGAAAGACGGGCAGGCGGGCGGACAGACAGACAGACAGGCAGACAGACAGACAGACGGACAGACAGAAAGACGGGCAGACAGACAGACAGACGGACAGACAGAAAGACGGGCAGACAGACAGACAGACGGACAGACAGAAAGACGGGCAGACAGACAGACAGACAGACAGAAAGACGGGCAGACAGGCAGACAGGCAGGCAGACAGACAGACAGACAGACAGAAAGACGGGCAGACAGACAGACAGACAGACAGACAGACAGACAGACAGACAGACAGACAGAAAGACGGGCAGACAGACAGACAGACAGACAGACAGACAGACAGACAGACAGACAGACAGACAGACAGACAGGCAGGCAGGCAGGCAGACAGACAGACAGACAGCAGGTGTAAAGAGGTAAAGAGACAGTGAGGAGTGAAAATAAAGTTGGTTGAATCAGGTCGTGACTCGTGAGTCTGAGCTGAAAGGAACAGACCGACTGAGTCATGCTGGCAGAACATGACAAACCCGCCGTCTGTCCGTCTGCCCGTCTGTCTGTCTGTCCGCCTGTCTGTCTGTCTGTCTGTCTGTCTGTCTGTCTGTCTGTCTGTCCGCCTGTCTGTCTGTCTGTCTGTCTGTCTGTCTGTGGCCATGTGTCTGAGAGACATACTGCCACTATGTTCACACAGTAGCCAAATCTGAGTCAGACCACAATCCCACAGCTTACGAGTGGAAATGTCATTTGTTTCTCAGACGAGTAATTATTACATGTAAGAGTTGTTGTGAAACACAAACACTCAAGAGGTTCAAGACTAGGACAACATCACACAAGAGTCATTTCTCCCAAATATTCACGCATTTCCTCGTCAGTATTTTGTAGGTATTGTGCCATTCCACAGTTGCAGGGTTTCTGACCAAATGTATGAAAGCCCATAGGGGACCTTATGAACATTTAAATGTAATTCAAATTAGTTTTTCACATTTTCACTCTTGTTTTATATGAAATAATCAAAAAGTGGAAATTGTACATGGCAGGAAATGTGTTAAAATAAACCTCAACATTTGCGCCACTCATTTCTGCCTAGCAACGGCTGTTGTTTAGTGTCTTCTGCACATTTCTGCCTAGCAACGGCTGTTGTTTAGTGTCTTCTGAAAAGCAGAGTGCCAGATAACGAGCTAGAGATAGATTTTATGGATAGATACAGACGTAAACACGAGTGCATTCCTTACGGCACGTATCAGACAAAGCATGCATAATCTCCATGGTGATATAAACACGATACCAACCAAACTATTTTTTACCTTTTTACCTAATATTCTTTATCCAGTAAGTAAATTAGTTAACATATTTGTTTTGTTTTTTGTTGTACCCCTTGGTTCATTGAATTACAATTAATTATTAAATAAAGTTGAGTAACTGTAATTTCTTTTTTAAAACCTAATAAAGTGAATTGAAATTGTTATTTTTTAAAGTTGTAATTAGTAAAACTATTTAAAATGTTTATAGCTTGACTGTTTCGGACAGGGTGTAAAAATGCCCCTTCACCCTCCCTGGAAGTTGGAGTGTCATGAAATATTGAGGCTTGTTGTTGTTGTTGTTGTTGTTGTTGTTGTTGTTGTTGTTGTTAAAGCCCAGTGAACAATATTTCAAACATAGAGCTACTTTTATTTGATTTAAGGGAAAAAGTCACATATGCGATTGAGTAGGGGAACAATAGATTTGAGCTGTGTTTCTGAACAGAAAGGGAAAGGAAAGGGCGAAAGTCAGACAGAGTAAAACAGGGAGGATCTCAGATTCCCACGAAGAAAATGGAGAGAAAACCACAAGCGAGAAAGAATGTAAAAACAAATCCCCGTACAAACCCGTTGGAGGGAATACAGTAAGACAGTGTTGAGCAATTAGTCCTCGAGCCGCAAACATTCATGTTTTAAGAGCATCAGAAAGACAGTCGATGTCAGCATAGACAGACTGATACTTGATGGCTTTGTTCTGCTGGTGATAACATCTAATCTCTTGTCTCAGATTCCTGCGAAGCTGCAAAGACACTCGTAGCGATTTAAATCATTAAAAAGTCATGTGTTTCCATGACATTTAAAACAGGGAAATTCAGCTTTAGGTCATGATGGTAGTTTTATTAGAATCTAATTGACTGTTATCACCACCTGCAGTATAATGCACCCCTTACGGTTTACTTGCAGTCATGCACTTTTTGTATGCTTGTAATGTCTATCATTTGTAATTAGAGCTTCAACTCACTCTAGTCGCTGAATATCTTTTAGATTTAGATTCATAATTTGGTCTAGGGATGTCAGGGTATCAGACACAATAACAATTTAATAATTGAATACTGAAAATGTGAACATACTGACTTTTCACTTAAAGGTGGGGGAGGTGATTTTGGGGAAACCAGCTCGAGATCGCTGGAATGTGAAAATACACAACTGGAGAAAATCTGCCACTTCCTCACAGAGCCCCTCCTCCAACACACACAAACGCACACATGACCAATGAGGGCACGAGATCAGTTTGTGCCCAGATGGAAGGCTGACAGGCAGGAAGGCCATCCAGTTACTTTAGCCGGGCCGGCTCAGGTGATTGGTCGTGCTTTTTACAGCGCCACGGCTTCCAAAGATGAAATTTTTTTATGGATTTTTTTGTCAAAGCATTTAATGTATTCATTGCTATCGGGATGTTCAGAGCATTAAGAGTCAAATTGTATTTGCAACTACCTTTGTAGAAGTTACACTTTATCATAACTTATAAACTGAATGTTTAATTACTTCGTATCAATAATACTATTCTTTCTTTTTTTTAACTCTTTCTTTTTAAAAGGGTGGCCATTTTTCTACAGAAAAGTTACTTTTTCATCTATAAAAAAATGCTTGAACAAACTCAATTGTGAACACATTGCATCACACATTAAAACTCACATAAAAGTGAACAAAAGTGTATTAAAAAACCCAGTAGTAACTGCTGTTCTTTAATTGCCTTTCAAGTACAAACTCACTTTACATAAGGGTTAATATAAAGGTGAGATTTACAAGATGTCTCATCATTTACCTGTAGCTCCTCAGCGAAGCGTGGCTTTAGGACGTGATCTTCTGTCGGCTCTCGTAGTGTGTCTGGAGACGCAGGGAAGTCCTCTCTGTTTCTCTGGAACTCTGCAGGCTTTAGAGAAAGAGAAACCGACTGAGTATTCCATCAACTTTCACCACAGTAACCCTCATACAGTCAATCTGCCAACTATTTCCCAATCAGCAGCGACCAAACACTACTGGGATCCTATTGGCTGTCGATGAAGTGATGCTTCTTTAAACTAGGGAGGCGTGTGGCGCAGTGGATCGAGCCTTGGTGTTGGGATCAGGGGGTCACAGGTTCAAACCCCACTGCAGTCAGCATGTCGTCGTGTCCCTGAGCAACATACTTCACCCCAAATTGCTCCTGTGGGGATTGCCCTCAGTATTGAGTATGTACGTCGCTTTGGATAAAAGCGTCTAACAAGTCACATGTAATGTAACTACTACTACTCAATCTCTATTCTAAATGTGCACTATGGTTGTAGACCTTAAGCAGAAGGACATTCTGCAAATAGTGTTTGAGTATGTGGACATCGTTAATGTTAAGGACTAAGGCAACTCCCAGCTAGCATGATCTTCCTCTGGTTCTGGAACAAACCCTTTCATTGGTGAGGAATGGAGACAAACCGGTAGGATCACTCTCCACTCTCTAGACTAAAATATGTTCAAGTGAGCAGCTCGAGGAATTACTGTAGATGTCCTGAATACAAACACACAGCTGTTTCCAGACACAAAACACAACAGTGGACCAAAGTGTGTCAGGAGAATCAGACGGATGGAGGAATCTGATTGGACACATAAAGTCCGGAAAGTTTGAAGAACAATTGAGGGAAATTAGGAAAGTGAATATGAGTGAAACAACATCACAGAAGTAATTGTCGTGTTAGTAAGTGACTATGTTCGCCTTCTTAGCCGTAGCTTCTTCTCTAATCATTGTTTTTTTGTATTGAAATGTCTGTAATCGTTATTTGCACTAAATATCATGTATGTCTGTTCTATCGACCAATAAGCATTTAGTGATACATGCTCAGTATATTAAAATGAGATGAACCTGAATCATTTCTTTGTTCTTTTCAGGATTAAAAGCTCCATCAGAGCCACATTAGACATCATTAAACGGAGGAGTCGACTTGATGACTGCTCGTCAATTATTACAATATTTAAATTGGAGGTCTGTGCTCTTCGAATGCCATTCCAGTTGTATTATCTTACTGGTTAAACAACTTGAAAATAAATAATTAGCCAACAAGGCCATTGGTGCATTCAGGTACATTTCCTGCGTATGGAAGTATTTTCTTTGACTGTGGGGTGTTCTTGAACTTCAAGTAACTGTTCAAGTATTAAGCAACACATAGTTTGTTTGTTTTTTAAAGTAAGCATGCTTTAGCAAACAACCTTTCCATTAAACCCCAAGCCATGGCAGGTGAATCGACGCAGTTCAACACAAGATATGAGTCGAGTGGCCATGTTTACTTAAGAAAAGTCATTTAGGAAGTCTTCATTGAGACTGCAATTTGTTAATAGGGTTGAAGTCATTGTTTAAAACTGAAGCAGCAATAGGGTTGACCTTCAAAGTTTAAAATCTCCAATGTTTCGGATGACTTTGTACAAAACAAAACGTTAGGCTAGAAAACCCTAAATATCTTTTCTTTTTGAAGCAAAATAGAATCAACTGCCAAATGTTTACATTGGTTTGAGCAGCTAAATGTCAAAGTAGGCCATAGTAGGTGTTGCTAACCACAATACAAGTCGTCCTACTGAACAGACTCTCCCCACCCACCACTGTGTAAACACACCACAGAGTGCCATTGTGAGACTAAGCTCAAGAGGCTCATATGTTCATCTTAAAAGGAAGGAATCAATCTGCATGCATATATATAAAAAACTACAGATGGACAGCAGGCAATTAATTCCCTTACTCTCCATATGAGTGTATGCATTCACAACACGAGTGGGCTGGGTGTTGGTGACACACTGGATCTATGTTGTCTGATTAAACGCAATCAAAACACGTCCATTGTTTTTTAATCCCTCTGAGAATGAGGACATGTCTCGACAGGAGCAGAGAGGAATGTCTCGTTGTTAAAAGCATGATGGAGGTAAGATAAACAACTCTCTGAATATACAGTATTTAAGGAGACATTGTAGACCCAACAAAGTCATTTTTTCAAATCTCGTTATAAAGTATAAGGGTGGCTTAAGAATGTGGGATGCCATCATTTCTCTCCTGGTAACTTTCCAACCCTTTAAATTATGTTTATATACTGCTCATTTGCTTTCTAAATTACATTTACCAGAAAAACATAATTGGGAAAATGGATTAGTCGTATATGGATGTCATTTCTCGGAGACTGACAGTATAACATCTGAATCAGAATATCGTCATCAGACATAGGTAGAACTAAATGTTGTTTAGGCAAAACATTTAGGCAATTAAAGATATTAAACACTTCTGTACAAATGTTTCTGTATCAATAATTAATCCCTTCTTTATTATTGGTAACCACAGTTAGAAAACACATTTCCTTTAGCAAACACCATTTCCCAGAAGCCCTAGACCAGGGGTGCCAAACTCAATTTCATCGTGGGCCACAGTAGCATTATGGTTGCACTCAAAGGGCCGGTTGTAACTATATAAATATACATATATAAAATAAATACAAAATAGATATATAAAATAATGTGTTGTATTACATTATTGCCTCTGAATTGGATTATTATCGGTTAAGGTAATAACTTAGTAATTATCTACGTCTGAAAGCAGAAGTCCAGGGTAAATAATTGCAACTCTCTTCAGTGTGCAAAACGAGATGCATTGTGGGACATGTAGTTTATGGGCAACCTGCTTCTGTAAAGTGCCATCTAACCGTATAATAAACATATTGTATTCTTTGCAAGCTCTTGTGGGCCACATAAAATGAAGTCGCGGGCCGGATTTGGCCCCCGGGCCTTGAGTTTGACTCCCCTGCCCTAGACGGTTATGAGCGAATCGTGGAAGTTCGACCTAAGACACTACTAGAACGTAACCATATATACTCTTTACCAAATGTCAGCAGGACCATACAGCAGTTCTGATTGCAGAGGTTACAGCAAAACCATTTTATATAGAGAATGTAATGGTTATGGACGAAACCAAGTTACGAGAAAGTACCTGCGCTTGAACGTTGTCATGGGACCGTATGTGTTGTTTCTTACAGGCGTTGACCCAGGGTGAATTTAGCTGATTATCTAAGTTTAAAACGCCATGACTAATAACTTTCACATTACATAACTTGTCCCCACTTTACTAAACGCAATTAAATTGTTAAAATGTGCAAAAGCTGTTACCTGGTACGTGCATGCCTCGACGCATTAATGCAATTACACACGAAAACCTTCACAACCTCTTGCCCTGTGTCATGGTGTCAGCCAAAGGGTAGACAATCTCAATCATCCTAATCCCTGCCAAAACAACACCAACTTCATCATTATGTCAAAACTACCAAAATTATCTAAACATCACAATGCTTCTTTATTAAATATGAGACATAGTAGACAAAGTAAATTACTTTTCTTACAACAACATTAAAAAGTTGTTAACTAAGGCTTTAAAAAGATTATGTTTTAAAACAAGAACATTCATCAAAAGTAATAATATGCCTTAAAAATAATGTTAAGCTAGCTAAAGTGCTGCACTTAGCTAGCTTAACACACTAGCTGCAGAACAAAACAAATGTGTAGCTTTACCTCACCAAGTATTCAGGCTATAAGCTTTGTTACTTGTCTTTAATAAATAAAGTTAAATCGAACATCTTCAATATAAAGATTTGAAAAGTTAGCTGACGGACCAAAGATCTGTTATCAAGCTAGCACGTTGTTTCAGCAGTGAAGCTTAGAGAAGACTCTTTCCCTCACTGGTTGAAGGCAATTAAATGTAGCTTGTTAGCGGTTACAATGTTCTAAAAAGTACTCACTGCAGGTCTCGGAGAGAGAGAAGTGTTCATGATGACAGACAGACTCAAAACTGACTTTCCTGACTGAGCTCAAACTACAGGGGGTTCCTGTGTGTGTGTGTGTGTGTGTGTGTGTGTGTGTGTGTGTGTGTGTGTGTGTGTGTGTGTGTGTGTGTGTGTGTGTGTGTGTGTGTGTGTGTGTGTGTGTGTGTGTGTGTGTGCCGCAGTCCTGTGTACATGGAGATGACCCTAACTACAACCTCAAACTGACCACAATGGACACGCAGAGTGAGAGAATGTGAGTTTGTTAGTTAATATCTGTCTAGGTGTCCTGTGCCCGATTGATCAGTGTACTCAACCTCTCGTGTGTGTGTGTGTGTGTGTGTGTGTGTGTGTGTGTGTGTGTGTGTGTGTGTGTGTGTGTGTGTGTGTGTGTGTGTGTGTGTGTGTGTGTGTGTGTGTGTGTGTGTGTGTGTGTGTGTGTGTGTGTGTGTGTGTGTGTGTGTGTGTGTGTGCCGCAGTCCTGTGTACATGGAGATGACCCTAACTACAACCTCAAACTGACCACAATGGACACGCAGAGTGAGAGAATGTGAGTTTGTTAGTTAATATCTGTCTAGGTGTCCTGTGCCCGATTGATCAGTGTACTCAACCTCTCGTGTGTGTGTGTGTGTGTGTGTGTGTGTGTGTGTGTGTGTGTGTGTGTGTGTGTGTGTGTGTGTGTGTGTGTGTGTGTGTGTGTGTGTGTGTGTGTGTGTGTGTGTGTGTGTGTGTGTGTGTGTGTGTGTGTGTGTGTGTGTGTGTGTGTGTGTGTGTGTGTGTGTGTGTGTTACACAGTGTAGGAAACATCACCTATTAATGAAGAGAGGAGACCAATAATTAGCTGATAAAATGGCGTTATTTACTTTATAGGGCTGAATGTGTGCCGAATAGAATACTTGCTACTGTTTGTAATGAGTAATTTAAGCTCCCAAACTTTTAGCATTCATCCGTAAGACACACATGCTAAGGTTAACTCGACACGGGGATTATCGTGCAAGTCAGTCACACCGTTGGGCAGCAAAAATGAAGCAGAAAGAGAGTTTAAAACGATGTTGAAAAGCCATATCAAATGATACACACTCATGATAGGGACGATGGATTGGGGACAGACAACATGTTCGATGTGTCCTTGGGCAAGATACCGAACTCCAAGTTGCCCCTGATTGTATGGCAGACAGTGTGTGAGTGTTTGTGAATGTTAGCTTCTTTGAGCAGGTGGCCTTGTCTTTGCTTCATCGTGAAAGGGTTTCATAGACTGGAAAAAGCACCATATAAATGCAGGCTATTTACAATTTAAATTGAACAACAATTTTCCTAATTTGGTGTTTTCGTTTCATAGCATAAGAGATGATTTTTTGTTGGTCCGTATTTCTATTTTTAAAAAACTGTTTACCGTGGGCGAAATACTACGTCAGTCCCCAGAAAGAGTTATTTGCAAATCTTTGACAATTTCAGTGATCTGTTAAGAATTACTGTGAAAGAAATAAATAACTGTCACCTTTTTGAAAACTGTGACTTGTTGTCTCCATGTGTGGTTGGTTGTCAACATGCTCTTTATTTGTTGTTATTCACCCGTCTGTCGTCCTGTCTGAAAAATGACGGCTCAGCCTTTTCGTTATTTTGTTGGGAGGAGCTCAATGTAAGAAGGTTGCAAAACCAGCCGTGTGTGTGTGTGTGTGTGTGTGTGTGTGTGTGTGTGTGTGTGTGTGTGTGTGTGTGTGTGTGTGTGTGTGTGTGTGTGTGTGTGTGTGTGTGTGTGTGTGTGTATTACACAGTGTAGGAAACATCACCTATTAATGAAGAGAGGAGACCAATAATTAGCTGTTAGCGTTATTACTTTCGTAGAAGAAAGTAGTGCATGTAAAGTGTAACATACTAAACAAAGTGAACCCCAAACTTAAGATATGACTACATGTGGGAAAATAATGAGTCTCAATTCCAGACTATTTTCAAAACAGTCCATCTGATCTGGGGATCTTTGGCGACCACAATGTTGAAAAGGAAGCTCAATATAAACGCACTGACATGATGGGAACCCAGTCGTCAAGTCCAGTCAAGTTACGCGCTCTGCAATAATAAACTATGACTAAACCTGAGGTTGGGTTTGATCAAAGAATTCAAATCTTTATCCCCCCCCCATCCAAGTCACAAGAGTCCTTCTTCCCACTCAGGGTGTGTCAGGGTGGAGCCCGATGACTGTGGAAGGATGCCAACTCACACACACCTTGATAAGCTGGCCGGTATGGAGGCATGTCTGCAGCTCTCTGTTCCTTTTTGTTGACTTTGTTCGTTTCATGCCTTGTGTCTGTCTCTTTACGACACACACCCACGCACGCACGCGCGCGCACGCACGCGCACGCACGCGCACACACACACACACACACTCAGCTGCCTGCTAGTAAATGCGCTGTAAAACCAAAACAATAAGCTAAAAAAGACTCAAATGCTCTGTAGAACTGCAGATTTGGTTATCACTTTTATGGATTTGTTACTTTATCATATCAAATTGAAAATTCTCTATTTGTCCTGCTGCCAGAAAAACAAGGTTCATGTAATTTTTTTGTATTTAACAACAGAAGGGAGCGGACTTATATCATAAAGAAAAAGAGACGCACAAGATTATAAAAAAGTTGCCGTATTTTAGATGTAAGTGAATGTATGAAAGTATTAAAAGGAGCCGGTAATGTTAACAAATTATGAATACAAACACACAATTGTGTAAATTGCACATTACATAGACTTATTCCACTAATGGTTTATTTTAAAAATATTGGTTTGTGGAGCTTTAAAGGTGGGGTAGGTAAGAAACCGGCTCGAGATACACTTGTTATATTCCATGAATGCTCTTAACATCCCGATAGCAATGAATATCTGAAGTGCTTTGACAATAAATCCATAAAAAAACGTCACCTGTGGAAGCCGTGGCGCTGTCAAAAGCACGACCAATCATCTGAGCCGGCTAAAGTAACTGGATGGCCTACCTGCCTGTCAGCCTTCCATCTGGGCACAAACTTATCTCGTGCCCTCATTGGTCATGTGCGCGTTCGTGTGTGTTGGAGGAGGGGCTCTGTGAGGAAGCGGCAGATTTTTTCCGGCTGTGCATTTTCACATTCTAGCGCACTCGAGCTGGTTTCTCCAAAATTACCTAAGTAAAAATAATTCGTCTTAAACTAACTAAGAGGTGAGTTTAGTTTATTTGCCACGATCGCAGTGAAGAAAATTCAATATGTCCCTATAAAATTATTTAGGACTTTTAAAATCTACTAATCTGCAGGGCAGTGCTTCGCATTAAAGTGGAACTCATTGTATTGCCTTCACTATAAAACTGTCCGAGAGGAGAGCTGCACGGAAAGAGTTGATCAGTATTTAGTTGAAGATGTACTTCAGTTGGATGAGACTGAAGAGAGTAACTTTCTCTCCCAGAGAAAACTCTGTCAGCGGCTCAGAGGAGCGTCCCATTCTGTTCAGATGAGACACTGCAGACTCTCCCTGTTTGAACAAATCATATTGTGCCGTCAGGTGAGGTTATGAATCACTCCATCACCTTTGTCATCCACATTACTATATGCCCTTCCTATCTTTCCTTTTAGAAATATGTCGATCACATTGTTGTTATGTGATTTTAAAGACATCCAATTGTATCAGACAATTCATTTGCAGTAAGAAGAGAAAAAAGGTGCGAAAGGTATACTGCGTCTTTTGTTCCGTTCTCATGTCTGTACATGGCGTCTTATCGGAGTTCAGAAGTCTCTTGACATGCACCGTCATGATTACTAAACAAGTCATTACTCAGCAAACAGATCTGAATGCGTGAAGTGCACCGGGAACCCCCTCTACCCAGCATGCCTTACTCACAGCTGTGGTATGTCACCTTGTGTGCTGGTGCACTTTGATCCAGTAGCAGCTCTAAATTGGGAGACGCCCTGCATGCTCATTAACTGACCAGGAATGTTCCACATAGAAAAGTATTACTATGGGGTTAAAACTTAGTTTGAAAGCTAAAAGTGAGTAGGACATGTTACCATTTGACACACCATCACTATTTTACTTATGAGTGAAATGAAAAGTGAAAATAATATTTTCTTTTTCTCTAGAGTAAATTCGATAATGACCATAGGTGGTGAATTCTAGCCATAACACTGGGTATATACAGGGTTGGGAGGGTTACTTTGTAAATGTAATCAGTTACTGATTACTGATTACATGGCTCTGAAAGTAATCCGAATACAGTTACGTGCCTTAAAAAAGTAACGTAATCAGATTACTTTTAGATTACATTTGGATTACTTTCTTTTTCCTGGGTATTTTTTGGTGAACAGGAGACACAAAAAGCAAAAGGAAACTGAACGTGTTTTTACTGTTTTAATGGCGTATCAAGAGCACACTGAAACATCACATCTGAAACGATGTAACAACATAATACACGTTTTGGGGATGCAGCTTGGGATGTGAGGAGAGGGACACGGCTTAGAACAGGCGTGTCGCCTTCTGTCCTGCCAGTGTTAGCAGGACATGAATTAAAATGTCGAACTCGGACTTCATTTTAAGGACATTTCGGCCAGGGGTGTAGAGCTATATTTGTTTAAGCACCGGATTGGCAAAACAGGAGAGTGTGCACCAGTCTGCCTTGATCTATGAATTCATGTCCGTGACTCTCACAGTATCTGCTGCCCACAGCTGTTTTATAGAAGGAACACCTCCTTCACTTCATGACATCTCTGCAGCGCCAGGAGGCAGCGGGAGGGTTAACTCAGCCTCTGAGAAGACGAGCGTGCTGCGCAGTGCCTTTCACGCACCGCCTTCACTGTGTGTACCTTCAGAAATAATCATTAGTAAGGCTAAAGAACGACCGCAGGCTGATGTGTTTTAACCACACACACCCATCAACCCTGTCTCCTAAAAATTACGTTCCCACAGAACTAAACTGCATTCTCAATTACGTTTAGCTAGAAACATATTTACTCCCACGTTACGTTTGTTATGAACGTATCTCAAATACGTTTATTTTCTACATATCTTCTAGAAACATGTTTTCTCCCAGGTTACGTTCTTTATGAACGTATCTGAAATACGTTTATTTTCTACATATCTTTGCCATTTATTGTCTTGCTTATAATAATGATAATAGTCATTTATAAATATCATTTTAGAGCACACCTTTGAAATCGACAATCGGGCTCGATATATGGTTAAATTAAAATCAGTAGGCGAGGCTGTAATTTCGCCAGCTGTTACTCTCATGAGCGAGGCAGAACATAATAGTTTTAACATGCCAAAAAGCTGCTGTGTCGTTCATTGCACCTCAAACATTAAAACAAATCCAGAGTTACGTGTTTCTGTACTTCCTCTAAGAAGAAAGGACAGTATCAGAAGATCTCTGTGGCTT
The DNA here is from genome assembly GCF_902827115.2 of Pseudochaenichthys georgianus. Taxonomy (NCBI): domain Eukaryota; kingdom Metazoa; phylum Chordata; class Actinopteri; order Perciformes; family Channichthyidae; genus Pseudochaenichthys; species Pseudochaenichthys georgianus. The sequence goes on along the minus strand of NC_047514.1, from coordinate 2,412,135 downwards.
CAGGCTTGATCGCCGTTCAAATGACAGCGTTGGTTTCCCCAAAAGTGGGCGGGGCTGTAAAGTGAAGTACATTTTACTCTCATCTATTATTCAAAACCATTCTATTTATTCTAACGTATTACATGCCAGTGTTTTATCTTTTTATTTATTTGTTTTTATTTTAAATCGTATAATGTCGGACTTTTTTTGTCGTCTTTGAGGAAAAGAAATGGGGTTTAGAGATTTAAAATACTGAAATCTGTATTTTTTAAAATCTCTTCCTTCTAATTTGTTATTCTTTTCTAAATAACACACTGTTATTTACTCAACAATAGCACACAATTATCCTTGTTTTTATTTATTCGTTTAATTCTATAATCTTGGGCATTTTAGCATGCTTTTTAGCCGTAAATAAAGTCACCAGAAACAGACGGGACATTTCGAGATTTAGGATGGCCCAAGACACTACACTACCCATAATCCCCAGCTATCGTTTGGGACTACAGTCCCGTTGACAAACCCCGTGATGTTGCGCCAAGGTTACGCCGAGCATCAAGCTCTTTGAAATGGAACGAAACCACGGCAGCCTATTCAAAACTGGACTCGAACGCCCCCCCCAGAACTACACATGCTGGCTATTGTGTTTCGCAACATGTTCTCTATGGCACGTCTCTACTGGGAATTGTAGTTTTAAAAGACGTTTTTTCCCAAATGTAGAAGTTGACAGTATTAAACTGTGTACAGCCCTGGAGGTTTAGGCGATAGGAAACACATTGGTGTGTACACATTTAAAACATGTAATTACTAAATGGGTGAAAATCGCTTGTATCCATAATGGGCAGCATTAATATATACCCACACGACAGCTCATTGTTACTTTGTTATTCTACTCCACTACAATTCAGAGGTTAACCTGGTATTTTTACTCCACTACATTTAGTTTAGTTACTTTGCAGATTCTGATTAATGATGTGGAATATAAACAACCCTTAAAGCAGACTTTAGTTACACCTGAATACAATTCAGGGAAGGTGATTGTCAAGTGCCAACTATCAGGAGAGATATTTGATAGTTGGTGCTTGAGAAGACTAAACATTTATCTGCAGATCTTTATAAAGTATATTCATTACTCGTTATTCTCTACTAATAGTTAATTAAAAACTGTATAATGGCTATTTTGCATATCCCTTTCAAGATTTCAAGGTTTTCTAAGGTGTATTGATCTTATACACAACTTGGGTCGCAGGTTCCTCAACAGACATCTATCAATATGTGTGTACTGTATACCTCCACCATTAAACTGTCATATTCTGCACATTTCTTATTCTATCTACATACATAAGAGTATAATTAATGTGTATAATATCATTTAAAATAAGTGTTTCAACATAGTTAACATTGCAGGAAAGCAATATTTTAGACGTTAAGTACTTTGTCAGGCTTAATATTCATCTGTAGATAGATACCCCCAGAGCTTTTTTCTTGTTTAAAAGAAGACCTTAACCTAAAGTATTTTTTAATGTGTTAATAAAGGTTAATTCGTTTTTCTGTTTTGCACATCCTCCTATTAATATCTTTGAACATCCAGCACTAAACTGTTTTATTGTAGAGATCACTTAGTATCTTCTTGACTTTTTATATTCTATATTTCTATCATTGACCTTCTACTTTCCCCCTATGAAAGTATGTACTCTTAATATTGTTTTGATCAAATAAGATTATTCAACAAAAATAATTCAATAACATGCTTTAACCACTAGGCGGTGCACACAAGGTACACACAGCATACTAATAATAACTTTGTATTATTAGTGTAGACACTTATGTATAACATCTGAAGATGTGTAATTTTATTCATGTTTTTACATAATTTTACAGGATATTGCTATACTATTTCTCTTGTTTTACTTCTTCACATTAATATCTGATTTGTAAAACATCGCAGACAGAAAGGCATAGGCTATCCTTCATTTAATAGTAAGCTATTGCAATTGTGATTCCATAGATGTGTCTCCCATCACCCAAATCCCCTGACTATTCTCTCAACTCAGTATTTAGATTCTTATATTCAAAGAAAATCAGTAATATCTTTAAAAACTACAAGTCCTTTTTTATCAGCTGTGCACCGTTATGGTGTAAATATAACCAATATACCAATTGGATCAAATATAAAAGTCAGCCGAATTACTATTGATACTGCAAGGAGACGTATTTTGTGAAAAGAAATTGAAGATGTTGTTTAATTGTTGATATATTTATGATCCACGTCAAGTATTCAGTTTTGGCAGCAGTTCTCCTGTTTGTCTCTCTCTATAAATAAAGAATTACGGCAGATGTGTAATATTTAATGCAGCCGAACCGTGTATTACAATGCCGTTATGTGATGACTTCCAAAGAGAAAAGCAAGCACACTCTGAATTAGGTATTATTTTATTTTTCGTTGTCGGATATCATATCTCCATATAATATCAACACCATATCCCAGCGTGCATTGCGGCTAAAACATCCAATCAACAAGCTTCAAGCTGAGGATCTTGGGTAATCAGTTTAGTGGGTTTGTGGTGTGTATCGCTCAAAATGTCCCGTCTGTTTCCGGTGACTTTATTTACGGCTAAAAAGCCCAAGATTATAGAATTAAATGAATAAATAAAAACAAGGATAATTGTGTGTTATTGTTGAGTAAATAACAGTGTGTTATTTAGAAAAGAATAATAAATTCGAAGGAAAAGATTTTAAAAAAATACAGATTTCAGTATTTTGAGGCTCTGAGCCCCATTTCTTTTCCTCACAGACGGAAAAAAAGTCAGACATTATACGATTTAAAATAAAAACAAATAAATAAAAGATAAAACACTGGCATGTAATTTACGTTAGAATAAATAGAATGGTTTTGAATAATAGATGAGAGTAAATCTACTTCACTTTACAGCCCCGCCCACTTTTGGGGAAACCAGCGCTGTCATTTGAACGGCGATCAAGCCTGAAGTCACAGAGCTCTTCTGATACTGTCCTTTCTTCTTAGAGGAAGTACAGAAACACGTAACTCTGGATTTGTTTTAATGTTTGAGGTGCAATAAACGACACAGCAGCTTTTTGGCATGTTAAAACTATTATGTTCTGCCTCGCACATGAGAGTAACAGCTGGCGAAATTACAGCCTCGCCTACTGATTTTAATTTAACTATATATCGAGCCCGATTGTCGATTTCAAAGGTGTGCTCTAAAATGATATTTATAAATAACGAATTATCATTATTATAAGCAAGACAATAAATGGCAAAGATATGTAGAAAATAAACGTATTTAAGTTACATTCATAACTAACGTAACGTGGAAGAAAATATGCTTCTAGAAGATATGTAGAAAATAAACGTATTTGAGATACGTTCATAACAAACGTAACGTGGGAGAAAATACGTTTCTAGAAGATATGTAGAAAATAAACGTATTTGAGATACGTTCATAACTAACGTAACGTGGGAGAAAATACGTTTCTAGCTAAACGTAATTGAGAATGCAGTTTAGTTCTGTGGGAAAGTAATTTTTAGGAGACAGGGTTGCACCCATACACACACACACACACACGCGATTTAAACGCAGACTTTTGTTCCTCCATGTTTCGTTGTTATTGTTTCACTGAGCGAGCGGACCCGCGATTTTTTTCCAAACGCTTTTTTGGTCCATCTGCGTCGACTCTGATGATTCGAATCGGCTGTACCTACTAGTAATGAATATTACATGTTGAGAGGAAATCTTTCCACCAATAATTCCAATAAGTAATCCAAAATGTATTCACTTCAGGTTTACTTAAGTAACTGTAATCAGATTACTCGTTTTTCAAATGTAACGCGAGCTGAATACAGTTACTTGAATTTTGTATTCTGATTACGTAACGCCGTTACATGTATTCCGTTACAACCCAACCCTGGGTATATAATACAGGAAAAACAATAGTAAACATCATATTTTCATATTTTCTTCTTGCATTTTTCTACAAAAAAACAAAATGTCAGCTTGTTTGTGAAACAAATAGTAAATGGCAACAGGAGAGTCTATGCCAAAAATCTAAAATGTCCACCTGATTGTTATACCTGAATTATTAAAAGTAAGTATAATCAATTTACTTCAGCCCCTCCGCTAACCACTTCTTATGGGCTGTTAATATGGGCATTCACACTGATGCTACCTGTGTGACAGCCTCTTTCCACCAGATGGTAAAACCTGCTGCAGAGATGTGTTCCCATTCAGCGATAGTGGGGTCCGACACTCATGTTTGGGGATAAGGTTGGGGATTTCGGCATGATTTTTCAAGGTTGTATGCAAGTCTGTGCAATAGGTGGAGACATTTTATTTTACAGGCACAAAAAAAGCTTGAAGAGGATAATTTTTCTTGGTTAGTCCTATTTTATTTATGAAAACTGATGAACATCAAACGTTTTGGGACGTACATTTATTTTAATGCAGTTTGTCTCATTTCAGCCACAACACGCTTAATTAAACCACTGCAAAATGTTCTAAATTAAATGTTTGACGGATTAAATAAAAAATGTTTAGCAGTAGATCTAATCCATTCTTTAGTAAAAAAAAAAAAACGGGGACATTTACTGTAGACCAAAAATTGACAACCAGCATTTCTCACTCGCATCTCAGGGCTTCCGTACTTGGCTCACAGAAGGCGTTCATGTTTATCCTTAGAAGGTGAAGCATGAAGGTGATGCCAGAGCTTTTAAAAACACTTTTTCTATGGATCTGGCTTTGTGCACAGAGGCATTGTCACATGGAAACAGAAAAGGAAACACAAGTTGATGGGACAAAGTTGAATGACCACTATAAAAAATATCATTGAAGCATTAAGAATTCTCAGTAAGGAGCCAACGACCAAATGATACACAGACTTTGGCCAGCATACTATGAGGTGAGAGACGCTGACATCTATGTTAGGAATTATAAATAGTTAACCGCTCACTTCATTAAAAGAACAAGGCAGGTTTGTCTTAGTTAAGTGGATTGTAGCATGCAGCTCTCTCTCCTTCTCAATAAACACACCAGTGATTAAACAGTAGAACCAGTTTTGTACTTAATGAAGCGGTGAATTAGCAACATATCACTCCTCCTGTACTTGCTCTCCTTCTTTGCCTCTCAAACGAGTTCTTTTGTGTTTAACAATTACACCAGTTTAAGATTGCTCCCCACACTATCGGTATCTGTGTGGAACAGAACAAAACAACCAGTCTCTGCAGCCTCGGTTTGTCTTGAAAAGCCACTCGTACAGAAAGTGTGTTGAGCTTGTCATGTTCTGTCACCCTGCATCACTTTCTAACTGCCTTCGCCTCGTCAGTAAAAGTTAATGGAGCTCGATGAAGTGAAAGGAGAATCAAAACGCAGATCAAGGCCAAGATTAGAGAGAACTTTATGCCAAAGATTTTCATTTTTGATGCCGTCTAGTATGGAAGATGTCTGTTTTGTGTGATTGTCTTCACACAAAACAGACAGGCTTAATAACAGATAAAGTGAAGTTATTAAAAACAAAGGACGAGTTCTGGTAAAGTCACTTTGTCCCTCACACTTTGAGTACAGCAGACTGATTAATGGCATGCTTTCATTGCATACAGGTATTACCGCAGGTTAACACACACACACACACACACACACACACACACACACACACACACACACACACACACACACACACACACACACACACACACACACACACACACACACACACACACACACACACACACACACACACACACACACACACACACACACACACACACACACACACACACACACACACACACACACACACACACACACACACACACACACACACACACACACACACACACACACACACACACACACACGGCTGGTTTTGCAACCTACTTACATTGAGCTCCTCCCAACAAAATAACGAAAAGACTGAGCTGTCATTTTTCAGACAGGACGACAGACGGGTGAATAACAACAAATAAAGAGCATGTTGACAACCAACCACACATGGAGACAACAAGTCACAGTTTTCAAAAAGGTGACAGTTATTTATTTCTTTCACAGTAATTCTTAACAGATCACTGAAATTGTCAAAGATTTGCAAATAACTCTTTCTGGGGACTGACGTAGTATTTTGCCCACGGTAAACAGTTTTTTAAAAATAGAAATACGGACCAACAAAAAAATCATCTCTTATGCTATCAAATGAAAACACCAAATTAGTAAAATTGTTGTTCAATTTGAATTGTAAATAGCCTGCATTTATATGGTGCTTTTTCCAGTCTATGAAACCCTTTCACGATGAAGCAAAGACAAGGCCACCTGCTCAAAGAAGCTAACATTCACAAACACTCACACACTGTCTGCCATACAATCAGGGGCAACTTGGAGTTAGGTATCTTGCCCAAGGACACATCGAACATGTTGTCTGTCCCCAATCCATCGTCCCTATCATGAGTGTGTATCATTTGATATGGCTTTTCAACACCATCCTCGTTTTAAACTCTCTTTCTGCTTCATTTTTGCTGCCCAACGGTGTGACTGACTTGCACGATAATCCCCGTGTCGAGCTAACCTAAGCATGTGTGTCTTACGGATGAATGCTAAAAGTTTGGGAGCTTAAGTTACTCATTACAAACAGTAGCAAGTATTCTATTCGGCACACATTCAGCCCTATAAAGCATATGAACTATAACACAGTGTAACTATGCCTAAAACGTAGCACATCTTGATATTGGAAGCACAATTGCCCTTACCAGAAAAAGAAAAACATCAGTAATTTGTTCAAAAGCTATATTTGACCTACTATTAAATATATCTGCTCTAATATTACTGAAGCTCTAAAGCAAAGTGTAAAGTGATCAATAGGTTAAATTCATTCATTCTCAGGGCTTAATGTTTACAAAAATAATGGATGTTCCTGCAGACGGAAAGACAGACTTAGAAAGACATGTAGATAAAGGAGACTTTTAAATTCCCTCACTTTCTTAGTTTACTTCCATAACTAGAACATTGAGAAAAACAACAACATTCATACTCTCCAAGCACTGCTGCACCCACCAAGCCTGCACCCACTTGGCCATCCGACGAGGCTTAATGAGTAATAAGCACTGGGTGACCACAGTCTTGGAGTCAAGCCCACTATCCCAGATGCCAAATTGAAGCCTGGAGGTACTGCATAATGCAAAACAACACTCATTAAAACTAGGAGGGAGGAAAAAAAACAAGGAGCTATAAAATGCAAAAATGCACTAAGATGCATTTCAGGAGAAGCTCGGTGGCAGTTTTGAAATGACTGAGATGAATAATTAGGACTCTCAGGCATCCACTAGCAGGAGAAATTACAAGATGTAGGAAATGGGCTGCAATACACACTCATGACCCGAGAGTAAACCGTGTGGCCTGAACGTTATGTTGAGGTGGGAAAAGGCTTTTACTGCACAGACAATCTGAGTAGCATTCAGATGAGTTCAGCGAGATAATACGTCAGTTTGCAATTTGAATCAATTATAAGTGTACGTGTTGGGAAATAATGAATAAAGGACTTTGAATTCAACCAGATGATATCCTGTCCCCTGCACTCTATTGCAATGTATGTATTTGACTTGGTAATTCGTCTAAAATGGGATAAATATATATAAAAAATCGGTGTCACAATATGTTTTGCAATCAGCTGAAAACAAGTATATTAGCATATAATTCTACATCGTAAATCAGTTAATTTAGGAACAGACGTTAAACTATCGAAAGCAAGCTAAGTCAACACGCTGAACTAGTAAACCATGATGTGTTGAGTCCTGTTCATCTTTGCAGAGAAAGCTGAAGATTAGGAAACTAAGATGAACTGTGGCTCTGTTGCAGATCAACTGGATGATTATTGTAAGTCACTGTCAATAATGAAGTGGTTGTTTTCCCAACTCCAGTCATACAGAATTTAAACTACTTTCTTTTCTGATGTCCAGTTACCAGATAAGCAGTGTAAGGGAAACTTCTGCAGCAATGGAGAGTCAGGACTCAGAGAGACACGAGGAGAGTTGGAGCTTTGATGTCAAACAATGATAGTTTATTGCAAGGATACGGCCGGAGAATTCATATCACAAGTCACAGCAGCAAAAGGTTCTGACTGCACACGTGGGCTGTCATGTCAAATCCACATATTGGGGATGGGCGTAAACATCTGCAGACACAGGAGATGTCTCTCACATCTGTGAAGCTTAGAAAGCCAGCGTTCTCACAGTCGTAAACCATTTTGTGACCGAGAGTTGAACTGGTTGATCAAGATAGCTGGAGCCTCCCATTCCTTAAGAGAGATACCAGAGCCAGGGTTTGGTCGTAAATGTCAACAGGCGATAAGGTTAAATATCTTAGGAGTAAGGTTATTCTTTGACACTTAGGAGTATGACAGAAATATTCCCTTACAAGCAGGACAAACTGTATGATATTCAATCTCCTGAATGCCAACACCAACTGCACAAAGAACTCAGTGTAAAATAAGTGATGATCAAGTCATAACACATTATACCATTGGCCCTTTCCGCCCTATCATTACAAAGTTGAACAGAAGAAGGAAATAGTTCAAGTTTGGGGACATTTGGGAAGTATGTGGCCATGGCCAAGAATTTAAACAAGATTGAAACCATTATCATGACACCGCCCTTAATCTTACACTAAAGCCAGCAAGTAATTAACTTAGCTTAAAGGTCACATGTCATGGCCATTTCCACTGATCATAATTCCATTGTTGAGGTCTACTAGAATAGATTTATACTGTGCAATTTTCTAAACTCACATTGGTTTCGCATACAGCATCTCTGTAAAGTATGTGTATTCACTCTCTCCACTAAATGTCTCGTTGCAGCTCTTGCCCCCCCCCCCTCCCTGTGAGCCCAGTGTGCTCCGATTTGGTCGGGACCAGTCGGGACGTTGTGAATCGCGCTAAGCTCCGTGGAGGTGTGATTTCCTTGTTTAGCGATACACAGCCAAACTCACCCTGAGCACACACAAAGTCACAGCCGAAGTAAAAACAATAAGTGTGGCTTGATATTGAGTAAGAAAAAGGTTGATAAACGCTGTGAGAATGGGTCTGCAGAGAGAATTTCGCCGCGATCCCAACTGTCTGTTATCAGCCTGCAGCCAGGGAGGAGAGATCAGCAGAGCTGCGTGTGTGTGTGAGGAAGTCCGTCGATTGGTATATTTGGACCAATCAGCGGGGGCTTAACGTAACGGCTCCGCGGACGTAACGCAACGGCTCCACGGATTGGTCCATTTCGTTCCGGGGATGACATGACATCATGATGTACCCGGAAGAATCAAATGGACAGTGACGTATCTCCAACGAGGCGTTTTGGGGAGGTATTTTCTGTTTTAGAGTTGTACTCCCTACAGGGTGTACTTTGAGGGTTTTGACTCTGCAGACCGTTTACATGCATAAAAACCTTCATAACACACAAGGGGACGGGTGATAACCGGAAAAGCATGACATGTCACCTTTAACATAAAGACTGAGTCGGGGGAAAACAAACAAGACATTACATGTCAATTTGCTTAATTCAGAAGGTGCTGTCATGCACATTTGCAAAGCTAATCGGCCACTGGCTCAATGCATGTCTTTATCTGACTGTGAAGTTTATTCCGCACACACTTCATCATCAGGTGTTACCCCTACACAGAGGGCCGCAGTGACGCGTCCTGAAACCCGGAAGTAAACTCCTTCCGGTTCCTTCGTCAAAACGCAATGCAATTTCTCCATAGGATGTTGGAAAATAGCTGGAACTAAGGTCTGTGGTTGACACACATTTAAGAGACGGATCACGTTTTGTTCAGCCGGATAATCTCCACATGTCTACCCTACTTTTATAATTTTCTAATCATAAATCTAGTCGCCAGAAGCAAACGTTATGCTATAAAGGAACTACAGCAGGGTCGCTGCTTCAACGTCACGCCGACTTAAGATCCATATTTAAACTACAGATTGTAAATGGAACAAGTAGAAGCGTTTGTTTGAACAGTTATCAGGAGGCAGGGACTTGCTTTCAAGCAGAACACGGGCAAACGAACTTAGAGGAGTGTTACGTGTCCGGTGTAATGACGTACAACGACCTCCTCAACTTCTGTAGTCCTATTCCGCCACTTGGTAACAACCATCGTTTTTCAGACACGTCAACTCTTCAGGAATCACCAGCGGGGTCACTGCTGATGTATTTACTGTTGTAGAACAAAATGTGATCCGTCTCTTCAATGTGTCTCAACCACAGACCTTATTTGGAGCTATTTCTCAAAACCCTAAGGAGAAATCTCATTGCTTTTTATCGAAGGAACCGGACGTGGTAAAAATGATAACTTACTTTAGGACGCGTCACTACGGTTCTCTATTAACAACTAATTCATTTAAAAATTAGAAAACTATTTCCGTGTCTTGTTTCTGATGACGCCACCAAATCTGTGTGTTCACAAAGAATATCCCAAAAATGTGCTCAAGTGTCAAATCTTAGGAACTGTGAGGACCTATGATATGTGGTCAACTCTGGGATCTGCCTTAGTTACATCTGTGTTGCCAAGATGCCCAAAGATCATTTGTCAATCAACAATAGGGGGCGGTTCCACAATGTTCTCTTTGTGTAATTTGTTGATTTACAAGTTTGTTGACTTACTTAATTCGTTTTTCATGAACTAAGATATTGCATTCTCCAATTAGGGGAACAGCTCAAATCAATGGTGCAAGTTCATGACCCGTCTCAATGTGTGTTTATTTGCTATTCACATCATGTATAAATGCTGTTATCCTACACTTGAAACAAACCAAGTATTGTCTTGGCCTACATCAGGGGTGCCCAACCAGTCGATTGTTTTGAAAGGTTGGGCACCCCTGGCCTACATGCTGACTTTTGAACAACAACACAATGATGTGGCAACAAAAAAACACATCAGTGTTTAACGAGGAGCTGTCATTCACAGGGTGAGTCAACTTTGCTCTGAAGTACGTGATGTTATCATTTCAAACTATTTTGCATGCGTGTTTTGTTTGTTAGCCTTCCATTCAAGGCTCACACCCTCATTCCTAACATACTGCCACCTCCTTGCATCTTCATACTTTCCCATGATTCACTGCTGAGGTACAGTTGGTGACAAAATGACTCAAAATCTTGTGTGCTTGTAACATCTGGCCTATAATGAAATATCAACAAGTGCAAGGCTAGCTTTAACAGGTCATACGTTTAGGATGTTTTTAATAGGTTTGTGATCATTGTAAAGAAAGAGGGAAATCCTGACCTACATAACCGTTTTGATGAGTCAGCAGGCAGCACTCTGGTGAGTGATTGAAGTCTTCTAGCGAACGTATTACAATTCAGAATTGAGAGTGATAATTTAAACAATGCTAAACATTTGCTGTGAAGACACATTCTCCACGACACTGTCAACAATCTACAGTAGCACTCAGCAGTTTACCATGTAAGGAAGTAGCGGGTTCGATGCTCCATGCTAACATTTTAGCGTATGATGTAAGCACGTCTAAGTAAAACACAACCTACTTCCCTACTTGCGAAGCTGATTATTAAAAGTGGTGCATGGTTGAGTTTCACGCAATTTAACTGTGGATCATGATCACGTCTAGTACATTTTCTTTTCTATATTTTGTTCTCCATTGCAGATTGTAGCACCTCATTGTAAGCGTAATTCTTATCTGATAGGTCAGGGGTGTCAAACTCAAGGCCCGGGGGCCAAATCCGGCCCGCGACTTCATTTTCTGTGGCCCCGCAAAAGCTTGAAAATAATATAATATGTTTATTATATGGTTACATGCCACTTTACAGAAGCACATTGCCCATAAACTACATATCCCACAATGCATCTCATTTTGTGACATGGCACCGAAGAGACTTGTAATTATTTGCCCTAGACTTCTGCATTCAGACGTAAGTTATTACCCTATCCGATAATAATCCAATGCAGAAGCAACAATAATATTTATAATATAATATATTTATATTGTCTTAAAGTTACAACCGGCCCTTTGAGTGCTAATGCTATAGCATCCATAATGCTAATGTGGCCCGCGATGAAATTGAGTTTGACACCCCTGTGATAGGTGTTATCATGTGAAAGTGCTGTCACGGGACACTTGCTGAGGATTTTTCAGAAGAGGAATATTTTCATTTAGCCAATTTCATATCCCATGTAGATTAGATTAGACCTTTTTGAGCATTTTTGAGGATGTCCCGTGTTACGCTAGTTATCGAGAGACATTCCTCTTTGACCAATCAGTGGTCTGCTGTGCTTTAACTGTACTTTCCAGAAATTGCTTGGCTAAGCTTGGCTAGGCATGTACGGTTTACAGAATTGCTAACGAAAACCCCCCAAATGTTGTGCCATAGAGTAAAGCATTAGTTTAAGGATGTTATCACTGATTGTATTTAGTTAACATTACTGAAATAGAGATGGGGAAATGTCTCTAAACTGACTTTAATAATTGTCGCTGTACAGAATTGAAGAGTAGATTGATGTCACAGTTGGAATGAATGCGTCTATTGGGTCTAATGCACAAAACAGAGACGTATTTAGAGCATTACGGGAACTTTTTCTTGCTCTATAAAATCCATTGCGTAAATGATTGATGGGCACCCGATATCAGTTCCTCCTGATAATAATGGAAAAGAATGCAGCGCATAATAGACGGCTTGTTCATTTGACTTTTGGGCAGTACTGGCGAAGGCTAAACACTTCTTCATCGAGCCAAACTCTACTTCCTGCCTCAAGTCTTCAAACTAAGGCCCAACGACCACTGATACCCGACTGGTTTTGACACATGACGACAGCAATTATATATTTTTCTGACAACACTAATGAGCTCTGCATCCATAGAAGACTTACATTAGGTAGAGGGTCATATTATGCTAAATGTATACTATTTTGCCTATGAATAATTTACACAACCTAATGTCCCTAATGTACTTTTTGTGTGTGTGTGTTATTAGATATGGATAAAATAGCAAAAACTTCTTGAAAAGTATGGTTTCTTAAGGATGTTCACGGTCCAGGTAACTAAGTTAGGTGTCGGACAGGATGTGTGTAAACCTCTAATAACATGAATGGATCAGAATTTAGCATGAAGAAAAACAGACATACTTTTCCTCGGTTAAATCATGCTGACAGATAGCAGACAGACAACACCCTGAACAAGAATTCATCACACAGCAACGCAAGCACACTGCTATTTAAGGTATGCTTTTCTTTTTGTCAGTTATAATACCTTGTGTTCATTTTGATCCCTTAAACTAACAACTGCTCCTCTCTCTGAATATCTCATGTATCAACAGATCTGACAAAGTATTTACAATTTTTTTTTACTGTTAACATATCCTTCTTTATCCTTTAAGATGTGCTCATTATAATGGAAAGTTGGCAATGGACTACTGTCCCATTATTATATATAACACGTTTAGTGTTCTTATATTAAAACATGTTACGGTTCGTAGAGGATTGAGAATTCATTTGGTGTGAAAAGTAAAACAACAAAAAAACAATAGCAAGCAGTGACTTCTTCAAGTAACAGCGTGTGTGCTAAAGCCAAGGATGAGCTCACCTTTTTACTTTTATGACATAGCTTTATGCTAAGGTAATGGAAGTTTCAACACACACACACACACACACACACACACACACACACACACACACACACACACACACACACACACACACACACACACACACACACACACACACACACACACACACACACACACACACACACACACACACACACACACACACACACACACACACACACCCATGGGAAGCAGGGTTTCTAATAACAATGACATCATGTATAATCTCATTGATTAACGAATTACTGTCTTTTTCCATAATACCATGTAGCTTATGTTCTTAAGCTAAAAATGAGCCGAACTTTAAATATAAATAATATGACGCAGTATGTGTATACAAAATATTAAGTGAAGATTTAACTGTCACGGGTTAGATCACAACAACTAGTTCTTACATGGAGATTAGGTATATCTTAATATTAAACAAAAAAAAATGTATACTGTTCAAACTGAATAAGCGTACTGACAGAATTAACATTAGCATGTTAATATATGACTTCTTTAGACAGAGCCGTAAAAGAGTTGTTGATAATATCTGACCTTACACTTCAAAACAGTGTCTAAAATTATTAAAAAACGTAATAAAATCACAAATTACATTATCATATACTAATAATATACAATAAATGACTAAATACTGTTAGCTTAACCAGATTACTCCCTGTAATTCTTGAAAAATAGATTTCTAAATGAGTATACTATCAGTTACTTACTATTATTAATTATGCCATAACGTACTCACCAAGTCTTCAAATGTGCATATATTTGTTTAGCATGGTATTAAAAAAAGTTTGATTTGGCAAATGTACTGAAACTAATATATTGTATCAGCAGTTGTACATAAAAATAGCGATATTCACCCAGTAAGAGGAAAATATCTGTTTATTTTCATGCCTATAACTCCCTTTTATATGCAAGTTCAGAAGTAGTCAGGAAACCCTGAATGTCTATTTCTGGACTCTTTCTTGGCAAGTGTGTGTGAGAGACTGTGGAGGAGAAAGACGAAAAGGTGGGTGTGTGTTGGGCAAAACTGAAAGTTGTTTTTTCTCACTGGATCGGTTGGTCAAGTGTCTGAACCGGAGTCAAGGGAAAGAATGTAGTCCCATTAAAGAGATGGAGAGAGGGGAGGGGGGGGAGTTGACAGTGTGAGAAATCTCAATGAGGCTAACGGATATAAATGAACAAGAGGCAAGAGATCAAATACATTGACAAAAAGACAAGGGAAACGTGAGATTCGAGAGATATGCTAGAACAAAAACAGAAGGAGAAAGTGGGACAACTAGATCAGAAAAAGATGGGTAGAAAGATAAAGGGAAGGAGGATCGAAAGAGCCAGACAGAAGACAGCCGGCAGAGTCAGAGATGCTAGCAGCTTATTAGCTAGCAGTGAGAGTTTCTGCATTCCTCACTCAAGGAAAACTCTTACACATGTATGACTGACTCCTCCGTCAGATTTAGAAGCAAATGAGAGTCCTTCAGAATGTAAATAAACAAGATAGATATCTTCTATTTTCTTGACACGCATATTTAGCAGTCTATCAACCGTTTTCATTTACAGTATTTGACACACAGGGTTAGCAATGTTTTTCCGGCATACACTACGACAGGAGGCTAGCATTTTATAGCTTATCTATTTTGCACAACAAAACAGATACATTTTGTGTTTCAGGGCACTTTTTATTGGTTATATATAATGTCTATAGTTGCTAGCGCCACAGTTCAGGAAGCTAGCTATTTAGCAACATTAGCAACAAGCTTGCTAACTTGTAAGCTGAACAAATCGACCACAAGCCCACATATATTTGACCAATTCCCATTAACCAACTGCATGTCAATCATGTCCAAGTATAATGTTAACTCTCTCTCTCCACTAGAGATTGACATGGTAGTGATACTGCCGATAGATATCTTTACTGAATAGCTCGATCGGCTACGTTTTGTCCAACAAAGCAAGAAAAAGTAGGTTAAGTTAAACCTGTTGTGTCTTTGCAGCAAGCTAGTTAAATGTTATGATTGAAAATGCAGATCCACTTGATCCTTGTGGCAGCAACCAAAACTGAAAACAGCATTTCCCGCCATTTTTCCATTCATTCATTTTGAAATACTTTTAGAGATTATCTGCCGATCAATTTATCGATTAGTAAACGAATGGTCTTATCATTGCAACGCTTTTTGTACACTAAAACTATTAGCCTAAAAGCTCTGTAGAGAGTTGGTGATATCTCCTCAAGGGACCCCTTTCTAATCAAAAATAGATTGATTAATGGAGAAATTAAACATTGACTAACTGGAAACCACTGCACAGCTTTTATTCTACAAATGATTAATCAGTATCAAACAGTCAGATTGATTTAACAATAATACAACTTCCTGTTTCATCACAGCTGTAACGCTGCTATGGTTACATTTCCGCTGTAGATAAATTTCACCTGTTCATAGGGTTATTGTTATTATTGTTGTCATTAATTAACTGCTACCATAGGGTCCATGTGGAGCCAGTGTAAGTGACATTAGCGCCACCCGCCCAGCTAAAATAAATATATGGTCTCCTTTCCGCAGCCCTCTTATCGGTGCACAGTGCAGAGTTCAGTCAGACTCGCCCATTGACTGAACACAGAATAGCACTTTGGGAAACCACAAACAATATATTTCATCATTGGGACACGTTTCATTCTCAGTGGGTGTTTAACTACGACCAGTTGGGTCCTGCACAGATTTTCCGTTTCCGTTCCATTCAGATTGTGATTAAAGCTCAAGTCATAGTGGAAACAACTCTTATCACCTGATCTAACTATGACAAGACAATCCAACAGCCATATGTTTTATTTATTTATCTTACAGGATAACATTCCTTCAATGACTTTAAGTTAATATTTGAACAACACTCCTTGGACAAAAGTATGTTGCCGCCTAACATTCCAGCCATTGGGTGACACAAGTCCTTCATAAACTCTGCACATTGACACACTGATGACAGTTTCTACAGTTGTGTGTTAGACTTTCTACAAGATTCTACACGATTATCCAGATCATCCCAAAGCTGTTGGATAGGTTTGAGGTCAGTCAAAAAGAAAACCAACTTTTCTATTTGCAGTGTCATGTTGAAAAGTTGGGGGATCAGGGTATCAACATTTTGGCCCTAATAGATTTGAATCCTATGACTGATAATAACATTTCTATGTGGAAAGTATACTCGTAATATCAGCGTTGGAAGAGGTAACTTTAAGTAAAAGAAGTAATGCTATGTTAAACATATGTACTAAAAGAAGTCCTGAATTGAGTCTTACTAAGGAAAAGTCAAATTTAGCCTAAAAATGCAGGTAATATCCCAAAAGTAAAAGTATTCACTCTGTACAACTGCCTATTTCAGAATAATATATTTTAAATAACTGAATTATAATAAGCGCTGCATTAATGTGTGCATCTCTTTAATTGTGCAGTTATACAGTAGAAGAAGTGAAGCTTATTTCAACGTAGTAACCAAACTATCTTAACCTATACAAATAGATTACATTTTTTAATACAAATCTAAATAGCATAAAGTCAAAATACTCAAGACAAGTAGATGAAACTCAAAATATACTTTTAGAAGTATTACTCAAATGTACCATGTTACTTTCCACAATGGGTTAGTGGTAATGTGAATAATGTACTTTATTCAACTGCTGGTTATAATGAAATGTAAAGTAGGTTGCTTTGTATCCCAATTGTATAGGTCTTTGTAACATGCAAAGTCTTTACTAGCATGCATCACTTTGTGGTAAGTATTGAACGAACAGTATGCCGAACACATGTATCCTGCCTTCAGAAAAAGTTACCAGAAAAGTATATTCAGCGATTCCTCCCTGCAGTTGCCCCACTAAAAACACTTCAGGCAGACTAAAGTTTATTCTAAACCACAACCAAGTTAACTCCGGCAGCAAGAAACGACCACAAAGCGACGCAGGTTAAAATCCAACGAGCGTCCCGGTAAATGATCAGCCTCTTACCTGTTAGTGCTCCCTCTGCAGTGCTCTGCGAAGACTGACAGGCTGCTCGTTCTGCCTGACAGGAGTTTGCCTCGTGGGTGTGTCCTGGGCTACACCTGCCGCACACCGGGAACTGCGTAATGAGCGCGCGCGACGCCGATGACGCACGGAGGACAGTTGTCGCTTTACCTGTTGGAGGGAAGATCGGAGGGAAACGCGACGAGGGCAGAAAACAAATCTGGGGGAAGTCCACTGGGAAAGATATTCACTCTCTCTGCTCACCATTTATGGACATCCAGTGAGCCAGTCTCACACTAAAATGCAACGATTGAAAGACTTTCAGGAATGTTCTCCTCCCCCGTGGCCTTTTAATTTCCGGTTCTCCTTTCTGATTATGCCACTTATGGTTTTCTTGTTATTTGTTCCAGTTTTCTGTACATCTATCTAAAAGTAATTGTTGCATATTAAAGCAATCGAAATCCAAGCAAGATAAGAGATAAAATACAGTTTTATTTTTATTTTTTGCATAGTATAAAATAAATAACAGACATGCGTATTGATTACCCTAAATGTGTTCCCAAAATGTATACAAATATATAAAATAGTAATGGATAGTAGGTAGTTGATTTTTTTTGTCCACTTTGTCCCAGCCTAAGATTTTTTTACCACAACTTCTGCATGGATTTGATGGAGTATTCATGTTCCCCCCGGGAGAAATTGAAATAACTTAATTCCTTCAAGTAAAGCATCAATATCAAACTTTTTAGTAGAGTAGAAGAGACAGTAAATGGTGTATTTAATTGACATTCTCTATATTTGTCTGTCTGTTTATGTATTTATTGACTGTTTATACTTATTTTATATTTTATATCTCATGTGCAATTCCTTAACATTGTGCTGCAACAAAAAACATTTCCAATTAAGGACCAGTTAACCGTTAAGGTAAATCTAATCTAATCTACACAATTGTTATCTTTTGGACCATAAACCAATCTCTTTTGTGCGTTAAGCGCAGGCTTGATGTGATATCTGAACACTAAAATGTCAACTTTGATCTCAACATAATCACAGTGGGGGGGGGGGGGGGGACTTTTTACAAGACTAGAGCCAGATTTCCAGCAGTCTGAACTCACAGTGCCATGCAGCAGACACACTGGCAGCTCTTATGATGTTTGGAGTCTCCGGCTTCTCTATGCAGTCTTATGCAGCCGCTGGTTGCCATAGGAGTCAGACTGAACGTCTTGTGTTGAGAAACCCTGAACACCACGCCTCACATTCCTCTGTTCTGAGCACACACCCATTCTGCTGCCGACACTTTGGACTCACACACCTTACACATGCATTCAAATGACCTTAGTAATGTCCCATTTATAAGTGTATACAAATAACTTTGTTAAGACAAACCTGTTTGTGGAAAGGCTAAAGCATTGGAATTTAAATAAGTGACTGTCAGAGTGTCAGGTTGCTGGCAGGTCAGACTCTCCTGAGGAGGGTTTTTGAAAACGAATGGCCCCAGTATCTGATACAAGTGCAGCACGTTATCGTGTACAAACCAATGCACACGCCTGCTAGTGGGCTTGATAGGAATGAGATGTAAGCAGCATGGCCCTCTTGTTGTGAAACTGTTACAAGGACATCGTTAAAAATATGTTTTTTCCATAATAACCATGTTTGAAATCCAGTCTTACTCACATTACACTTCATAAACTTTTATGCAACAACATTTAAGTCCACATGGGATAGGAGTCATCCTCAAAATAAAACAATCAAACTTAATAAGGATTACCCCATGGTATGGAAGTGTTTAGGTGTCGTTGGCCTTTACCACAACTATTTGATAACGAAAAAGGCCCTATTGTGCTTGGTGGGGGTTTCTCTGTCCTGTAGTGTGTTATATAATGTTCTTTGCATGTAAATGGGCTGAAATCCCAAAGTTCCCTCCAGAGGGAGCTTCAGTAGAATGAATAGAACATGTATTTCTTTTTTAATATCTCTCTCAATGTGCAGGACTTTTGCCTCCAAGAAAGTCCAAGGTGCGATGTCCATGACACCAATAGGAAACTGGCTTCCTGCTATAATGTATCTGGGAAAAACATTGTGTAATAAGGTAAAGAATAACAAAGTGTCCCCCTGTCAGTCATTGTGCTTCCCTCTGTAAGTGATAAACACATTTCCTATATTCAGAAGATCTTAAAACGACTCGGTTAGTAACATCCTCGTGGATTCATCTTCTTATTACAGACACATGCATTTCCTAACATTCGGTCTATATGCTGTAAAATGTATTATCTCTTCGATTTACACACGGCATCTATTGCACGTCTGTCCGTCCTGGGTGAGGGATCCCTCCTCTGTTGCTCTCCCTGAGGTTTCTCCCATGTTCCCTTTAAACTGTGGGTTTTCTCTGGAAGTGTTTCCTTGTATGATGTGAGGGTCTAAGGATAGAGGGTCTAAGGACAGAGGGTCTAAGGACAGAGGGTGTCGTTTTTCTCTGTGCTGTTGTATTTGCTGTAAAGTGTCTCTACTGTAGGCTATTTTTATTATATGTACAGCACTTTGGCTCGACCAAAAATCGTTTATAAATGTGCTATAAAACTTGATTTGATTTGATTTGAGTAATCATTCAAGTTTGGGTTGTCTGGTGAATTTCTTTTTTTAACTTCATATTTAATTTTTTTTATTAGTTAGTTACACAATTTCTGCATCACACACACATTGTCTTTGAAATCACTGCCAGTGTTTGCAATTTCATTTCTAGTGAGTAAAGAAACATGCTGTGCAGCCGTACTTTGTTTAATCTACAGAACTTTGAATTCAATTGTAAAAAGATTAGAATGTCTCAATATGTATTTAGGTGAATTGTGTCTATCCTCAAAAGACGTACAGTAGAGTCGAGGATTTGGATATCTCACTCAGTTGTGATATGAAACTGTGAGACACCCCTCAAGCGACAAAGGGGAAATAAAAGTGAACGCTGCGTGATGAGGAGTTAATTTCCTTCTTTCCCACATATATTTTCTTTGGCTGTGAATCAGCAGAGCGCTATGTTGGATGTTCAGGGTGTGTGTAGCTCAACATGCTGCAGAGGGGAGCGTCCGGCTGACAGCCTTTACTCACACACTGATTACTCACACTGCTGCAACAAGAGGTGATCTTCTTGCTCAGTTATGCTGCTCATTAATACGTCAGCAGAATTGTTATATACGTTTTCTTGATTTACGTAGACAAGCTTTTGTATGATTAGTCGCTTTTTCCATTTTGCAAGTCTCTTTTTTTTGTATCACATATCTTTATTGTTTTTTTAACAATATACTGTATGCAAATGAAAATACCTGTCTTTACAAGTCTCTCTTGAATAATTCATTTTTAGGGAATTTACTTTGCACAAAGAAATAACATAAACAACGCACCATGACAACGCTTGTTTGTGGATATAATTACTGTTGATTAATGCCATTGTAGGGAAAACATTTCAAAGTCTGTGGACAGATGTAATATTCAGAAAAACGAATTGTTTGTTAAAAACTCAGAATATCTGAGATGATAAAGTTATACATGTTGAGGAAACTTTGTGAAATGTTTTGACACTAAATGTTAACACAATTCATTTAGATCTTTTCGTTTTTATCTAACGTACAATGACCCCAAAACATTGTTAATTCACTTTTTCTCCACAATTTCAGTGTTTTATACGCAAAATACTTTAAAAACTGGGAATTTCATCTGCATGCTGAATCAAAAATGGTAAAGGACTGTGTAGTTATTGCAAAAAAAGTTATCCAAATTTGATTTACCCAAATGACAAACTTGTGGGGTATTGTCAACATTTTGTAATGTCCTGAAAGTTAATATTTTATACGGCTGATTTCATTAATGTTGCGGTGGAAATTCCACACCTTCTGGTAAGAAAAGAACAAATAACACAGACCGAACATCAAGACAGCATGCTGAAAGATGATCTAAGACTCAGGTGGAAAACATCCAGCGGCCACACCTGATGGTTTGTGGCAGAACATGTTGCGTTTCAGTCTAAAAACACTTAGACTGAACAGGTTTCAGAGGAAAATGTTCCAACGTGCTGGAAAGAGCTGCCAGATGAGTGCTAATGAGTTATCCTGATCTTTTGTTCCTCTAAACAAAAGAAGTCATGTACCCTTCTGACTCTCAACTTATAATAACTTTAAAGCTTTCAAAACCAAGTCAAAGTATAGGAAAAGATTAAGGACGGTTTTCCCTTTGCATGTTTTGAGAAAGGCTCCAGTCGATGTTAAAAAGGCCGTACATGTAGCTACGCCAATCATTCACCTAGTTGGGAAGAAAATACTGAATATGTACAAAATGTTAACACAATTCATTTAGATTAAAACATATTTCGATACCTCAACGACACATGTACTCCTCAAAACCACAGAAGATGACATGCTATGATCCATAAGAGATTATAAAGTTGGGTTATTTCAGGCGTTCCTGGTTTCATAAGCAAAAGTCTTGCTCTTTTTTTCATACACGATTTAAATGGGAGTGAAAGTGAGCCCCAGGCTAGGGTGGACATGAAACTCTCCTGGCAGAATCATCCAGAAGCCGACAAAAGATAAACAAATGTGTTGTGAAAAATCTGGTTCCCGCTATGTAAGGGAGGCGTGTGGCGCAGTGGGTAGAGCCTTGGTGTTGGGATCAGGGGAGCACAGGTTCGAACCCCACTGCAGTCAGCATGTCGTTGTGTCCCTGGGCGAGACACTTCAAAAGCGTCTAACATGTAATGTAATACAAGTCAACAAAACAAGCCAGTAGTCACAGTTTTAGATGCTTGTTTAACGTTAAAAACACAACTAATTTGAGACCAAATGTACTTTATCGGGCAGGAGGTGACGGTACAACACGTGGTGCTCATGATCTTCTTCTGTAACTTGTATTACGCATCAGCTTGAAAATAAAGGGTTTTCATACAGCCTGTACTTCACAGATGGAGGGTTTGGCCACTGTGAGATGAAAGTTTTTTTCACAAACAGCTCATAAAATGTGTTCATGTACTAAGTATCGGGAAATTGACGTCAGTACCTGTAGCCCACAGGCAGATGCCGATGAAAACACTTTGGTGAGTCAAAATGAAAAGTCATCCTACATTGAATGGAGCGTTTCCTGTAGGGATCATCAGGACAGGAGGCAATCCCTTCAACTGAAGAACCAGTTCCTCCTCAGGCTCGAAACCTGTACAGGCGTGTTACATTTGGGTGGAAACACAGACTGTAAACACATGGCTTATTATTCAAATTAGTGTCAAGTGTCAGACTTATATCGTTTGTGAAATAAACATAAATCATCAGAGCCGAAGAATATAGCTGCATAAGGTCAAAATGCTCCAAAATAAAGGGGTTTGAATACCGATTCTCATCCGTTAATACAAGACACTGAATACCTACATAATACATCCATCGAAATGGAGATGTAACGGTCAAATTAATCATTTGCCCCCTTTTGAAATAAGCTTATCCTTTTCAGTGTCACAAAAGACAATCTATCCCAGCATGCATTGGGAGAATTGTATTCAGTGGTACACCCAGGACAAGGATTCCAGTCTATTGCAGAGCTGAGACAATCCCACTAACAGTACAAGGTTAGGTGTTATGTTGTTGTGCACACGATATAGCCTAGCTTAGCGTCCAAACTGTAAAAGGGGGGATGAGGTGGTAGGATTGCTGACTGCATCATTACAGGATATTTTAATATTCGTATTATGACAACACTGAATAAGGTTAAGCTACAAACTGCGACCACCACACATACCTGACCATAGATAAGTTTATGTTTTTACGATTTTTGTTATTAGTGTTCAATGTATTTTGGTAGATTTACACATGTTGGTATTATTGAAAATTAATGCTGGAAGTTAACCATGCTACGACCATTCCTGCCCAAATGTAAAAAAATGAAATGCTCAACCGTACCTGGAAAAGACGTGTCACTGCTTCGTCCACTGGAGAACGTAGAGCTTGACTTTACTGAGGAGGGGGAACTGGGTTCTGGGACAGTTTTTTTCAGGAGGAAATTGAAGACAAATCCACAAGAGAGCACCAGGGATCATCCAGGGAATAAACAGGGGAACCATTAAAGAGTAGAACAACACCAGGGGAACCATCGGCAGGAACATCGATGACAGACTCAGAGAGAACACTGGGAAAGACCGGCATATATGCACACAGAAGTAGTTCAAATGGACAAGACACAGCTGCAGACGGCTGGCAAAATCACAAGGGCAGCAGGTCATCACCAAAAACACAAAGACAGGAAGTGAAACAAGACAACAGGAAACATATAAATAATAAGGATCATTGCATGTATGACTGAATTCACGGTATAACCAGCTAAAAATGAAATACCAATCACCGTCCATCTTGCAGAGGAAGGACGCAGCCAATCATCTTGCAGTCTTTTGTGTGATATATGTAATTCAAGTAGAAAACCTTTTCTTAGTGACTTTAGCCAACATGCCGTGCCTCCCCCTAAGTATTGTACATCCCTGGATAAACATTTTCTTTTATATAAACTCAACGACAGTCCCTACTTGCTGTTGTTCTATTACCTGTGGACTCTAAAGCGTAACGAATGGCTGATCCGTCTGTGTTTCGGTCCAGTAGAAATATACAATTGCACATCCCACTGGCACTGACAGTCATTCCCCTCTATGCTTTAAAGACTACAAAGAAAGAGGCATTCAAAGTGCTGCGTTATAAAAATGGCACATGTATTGCTACACACTGGTCATGAACATGAACCTCATTGATCACTACGAGATGAGAACCAACCGTTGGGCTGGCACGAGGAAGAATAAAACCCTCAGCTCAGCAATCAAAAAGAACCCTGTTCCCCAGCACCTCGACTGATCTACAATAAAAAAAAGTGTAGTAACAACATCAACAATAACAGCAGCCATAAGGACAATTCTAAGTATTTAGCATAAAAAACTAAGTAAAAGATTAAAACATTAACCAGAAATAATTAAGGAAACAAGGAAATTGAGATTCGAGGCGATCGGCCACACAGGGAAAATGTTGTCTTCTTGTATGTTTTTCACATTATATTCTTCTTTTATTGCATATTGTCATCTTTTGCCAGCTGGGATTGGACGTCCTTAACTGTGGCCCACTTCAGTAACATGGTTCAAATAAAACATATCGTTTTTTTCATCCATTTCGAGATTTTTTTTACCAGAAATGTAAAAACTGTAATATTTTATTGTGGTTTTTATCTTACTCTACAGCAGTGGTTCTCACATTTTTTCTGTCAGGCCCCCCCTTTGGAGAAAAAAAAAAGTCGGGCCACCCAAACACAAATAGTCAGGCTCAGTGGCGGCGCCAGAGATTTATTTTGGGGGTGCTGTGGGGTAGCTTGACGTTTCATAGAGGGTGCTCAAACATTTAGGGTTTCCCATTAATGTACCGGGCGCTACAGAGGAATGTTCTACTGCAACACTCCCCACACATATACACAGTGTGACAGTTACAATGAAGGCTCAATAATCAGCTCCCGGCATATAGGTGTAAGCAGGGGTAAAGTGCACACAAAATGGCTCGTTCCACACACACACAGAGCTGAGCTTTAATGAAACACAGAGACCCAGACGTAATAGTACTGTATCATATTATTTTCGAATCAATCATTTCAAAATATGATTTTTTTTTTTTTTTAATAACCATTTTTCCTCCTGGTCTCTCGCGGCCCCCCCTGTCATGCCTCTGCGCCCCCCTGGGGGGGCGCGCCCCCCACTTTGAGAACCACTGCTCTACAGTAATCTGACTTTTTCTGCACTTATTCTTTCCAGTTGTTATGGTATGAAAGGATTGCCCTGAAAAAAAGAGACACATATATTTAAAGTTATGATTGATTACCTTTTGATTTCACTTCTAAATGCATCTTCTCAACAGCGAAAGCGAGCTAAACAAAGAAGCTTTTAACAAAAAGCCCAGGCACTGATAACTAATTATCTGCTTATCTGTAATTCTGCTTTATGTATTTCCTTCCTTTGCCATCTCTTCTCTGAATTGCATCACAAGTAACAAGAATAAAGAAACAAGGCCACATTATTATATGTCCACCTTCCAATAATGATCGTAATAGGTAAAGTTGAGATTTAAAATGACTGATCCTTAAAAAGAGAAAAGTATTAACTAAACTGCACTTGGTTGTCTTTGTACTTATACTTGCAATGACAATAAAGTTGAATCTAGTCTAATATCTAATAAAATAATCAGATTGATATAAGCCGCTTTCACACCAAGTACTTTGCCGTACTAAGTGCCGGCACTTAGTGCTCTGGCACTTATAACCCCAGGGCACTAAGTACCAATCACGTTCACACCGGAGTGCTTTCCCCTGAGGAAAGATTACGCAAATGAGCCGCTGACGTCACTTCGTCTTCTTCTGCTTTGGGTTTACTGGCAGGCCGCAAACAACTTCACGGTGTATACTGCCACCCGAAGTCCCCGGCCGGAAGTCCCTGGAGTTGGGGACTGGCTCCGAGTAATTCGCCAGAGCGCCGCTCCCTAGTGATGGCAAAATGAAGCTTTGAATGAAGCATTGAACCACTTGGACAATTGTGTCGGAAATAGGTTCATTTCTCGAAGCTTCAGTTACAGCGACCTCTCCTGGCGAAGTGCAAGGCTGCAGTGGGTTTAACGTATCTTTGCCTTGAAAAATATTCGATGCACACACACAGACTAAGACTGAATATCATGTTCTATTTGCAATTAAAGATTGATAATTGTGTGTATTGGGTTATTGAGAAGAGACTAGAGAGTGCTGGACATTTTTTTGGGAGGAGAGGGCCTTTTATCAGTTATTAAAGTTGAAAAGCAATGATTAAAATACATCCATTCCGGGCTTTGAACCAGCTGCGGGGAGGACATCACCGCATTCGGGCCACCGGCTCTACCCACAGGGCTATCTATTCCTTGAAATATTTAACTGTTTTTATATTACTGATAATTGTCTTTTTGTTCACAACTTCTCCACATTTCGAAGTGTTGTTATCATACCAGCAATGGGTCTTGTTCGTTCTTTTGCTTCCCGTCTGATGAAAGGACCAGGAGTGGCTGGATCAAGTTAGCTACCTAGCTAGTAGCAAGCGTTAGTAAGCATTACAGCCTTAGCCTTGTCATTTGTATTAGCCTCAACATGAAGTAACCCAAAATGTTAAACAGTAAGAGTAGTAGTCATATTTCGTGAACCCTTTGAAGAGTACTGTCACACCAGTGTGATCATTCTATAATACACCATTTAAGCCCGGGGGAGAAATGCTAACGCTAACGCTACATTAGCATCGGCGATCTTTTCTACTTCATGCTATCTGCACAAATGGTTGACATTAAACATTAAAAAGATCAGGCCGACAGAGAGAATCAAAGGAAGGCAGGCAGGCAGGCAGCTTTGCCTTCTTCTGGACGTGTTTCATTGTGGTGATAGTCAGGGTAGTCAATCCCTTTGGCAAGACAGTAGTGACGGCCATCTTGGTGACGTGTGTTGTTCTGCGAGACCAGAGATGTAGTTCATTGAGCGTTTCACACACAAAAATGTGTTACTTCACAGTTTTACGAACAATTTTTTTTTTTGACTGGCAAAATTATCTTTTAAATTGACAAACATCATATGTCTAATTTGTGGCACAATTCAAACGGGATCGAAAGATAATCTTTCTCTCTCCATTGACTTCAATACATAATTTTTCAGAAATAAGGTTCCTTGGAGGTCCACCGGAAGGAGAGGGACTTCGCCACTCTATATAGATCCTGTCTCCCTTGTCTTGTTGCCAGTTCGTTTCATGTTAACAATATTGTATTTATTCCAGTTTAATGATTGTGATTGAAAAGCCTGAAGAGGCTGGTAAATATTGCAAAGAGGCTAAACCATATCAAAGAATACATTTATTCTACATTATCACATTTAGCTGTAGCTTTTATAAACAAAAAAAAGACGTATTGACCAGCCGTTGAACCAGGGAGTCAGGGACCTTGCGGTTGTGAGTCAACTGCTTTCCAGCTGAGCCACAGCCCACACACTGAATCCACCTGAAAACACTGGATTCTATGTATTCCTGTATTTATTCATGTTTTTATTCCTACACTTATTTATGCTTTTAATTTATTTATACTTATGACATGTTCCGACCTCTATATGAGTGAGGGTCTGAGCTCTCTTAATTCCATCGTGTCACCGGGCCCGGGTACAGGAGGGGTAATATCGTTCGGGTATTGGGTATTATGAGCGTTGTGGTTCAACCGATCTAAAGCACTTTCTGAAGCAGTCACGTGGTATCGACAGACAGCGAGGCTTCGTTTGTCATCAGTGACGTCACTGGCCCAAAACGATACAAGCCTCGGTACATGCTTCATAAAAAGCTTCGGGGATTACGGCCCGTCCACAGGGAGGCGTGCGTTGAAGCTTCAGCGCTTCTGCCCATTCACTTTGAATGGGGTGACGTCACGCTTTGCCGAACTGCATTGTGGGAGCGTGGCTTCGCTTTGCTCGCTTCAAAAGTTGAGCAATGTTCAACTTTTGAAGCTTCGGCGGAAGCGTCAGCCAATCAAATCATATGCCAGTATAAGCTCTAGCCAATCAAACCGCGTGCTTGTGTTTCCGGGGCGGGAGATTCATGTGATTGGTTGTTGGTCGAGTTTCAGACAAGCTCACAGGCAAGCTTCAACGCACGCCGCCGTGTGGACGCTGCGTTACTCGACACACGCTCCGAAGTCTCGGCGCAATACTACTTTTGGGTTCATACTGGTTTGCCTAGTCGTGACAATGTATGTCAGTAATTACTAAACTGAAACCATGGCACTTAATGTTGAAGAAAATAAACATAATCCAAAATATAAGGAAGTGTAGAATATCAAAAATGTATGAATTTGCTGCTGCTAGTTTATGCTGTGTCTTACTGATAGCAGATGATTAAGTACTTTTAAATATACTTTCTAAAACCGAGCAATTTAGGCCCCTTTAGGAAGAATTATCTCAAAGATGACTTCTTATGTTGCCCCTAAACTTTAATTTCTCAACTGAACTGAAACTAAAAATACTGTTGAAGTTTAACAAGTTAGGGTCCCATAAAAGTATAACTTGTTTTAAATGTAAGTTATTTAATTTTAAATAATATTCAATGCTTTGAGGGAATTACTTGGCAAGTAGAGATTTAAGACATTGGCAGGAGTTTAACTTAGGTGGCGATTAAAGACATGAAAACGGGCTCCTTTGATTGTTGATGTTTGTCACAGGAGTTATATCACTTTTTCTTGTTTTCTTCCTGTATGTTCCTGACTGTGTACATGACATAAGCTGCTCATAACTAATTGCCCCTTGCGGGATTAATAAAGTTGTTGATTGATTGTATGACATGTTTAATAGAAAAAAATGTGTAATTATTAATTGGAAAAAATTCAATTAAATGTAGTTATATAAATATTGAACCAACGTTCAGAATTGTTGTGCTATACCGATGTTGGTGAGTGCTTATGTCTAGAGTATACCCAACCTTTGGATAGACTGTAACTGTTCATTTAAATGGGTGTATGATGAGAAATGCTTCCTGATTCTAACAGCGCAGGGAAAACAAACAACAACAGTGGCCATTTTGAATTCAACTCATTATTGCAGTAAAACTGGTACAGAGTAACAGATTACAAAGCTCATGGCACAGTCACTGAAAAAGAGAAATGAGGCATGTATGTACAACAAGGGAGAAAAGAAACAAAGGTATCAATTTGGCTAATAGAAACATCAGGGGTAACATAAAAATGAAATACTGTAATTCGGGAGATGACTTGATTATACATCAAAGAGAAAATACAAAATGAAGCATCGCAAAAATAACATTACGTAAAAAATACATTTAGCACTTACAGATTCAATCCTAGTGTTTTACCTAAAGGTCCGATTCAAAGCAGCTTTTCCTTTTAACAAAAAAGCTTGATTGATTGAAACTGCCTTGCACATGATCTGATACATTTTTGGGGAAATAGCTGATAAGATTGTTTGCCGATGACCTGCTTTTTTTATATTAGTGGCGCTCCAATCTTTTACAACATTTTCATATATTAATCTTGAATTAGGTGCTAAGGGGGTTTCATTTTATTAACATTTACAACCCATCGTGAAGAGAATACATGCACAGGAGTCAGAGCCAGCCCAAATCGACCAGGTTAATTAAGTATTTAAATATGTGAACAGTCTTTGGATATTTCAGTTAAGTTTTTGTATAGCTACTTCCGAAACAGGTTAGTTATTTGTTATAACCAATTTGTAATTTTGTTATTCTTTTTTTGATGATCACAATACCATTTTTGAGGTACATAACAGAATCAGGTAGCGTATTTTGCAGTTATCATATCAGTTATCATCTGTGTTCTTGTTCATTGGCTTTTACACATTCTATAAGGTTTGCTTTTTTTTGTCAGTGACCACCAGTGCGTTTTTTCTTATGAAAATCGAAATGATTTTGTAATGTGCCGCTAAAAAGGCCCCAATCCGGCTCTGACACAAGTGATGCTTGGTGCAACCCAAGAGAATAATTTGACTTCCACTTCAGATGGTCAACCTAAACCACATACAGCACTGACTCATACTAACAGTTGGCTCATGGCTACTGAAACGGGACGAATACAAAATCACTAAAAATGGAAAACAAGATCATCATCATCATCATCATCATCATCATCATCATCATCATCATCATCATCATCATCATCATCATCGTCGCCTCTCACTGGCAAGTCTTCACCCCACAGAAAAAAAGTTTTATGACTATTTACACAATTCTCTTCAAAAAATACATTTAAAAAAATGGTAATGTCATGAGGCATGGAGAATAAAACAAATATCATATATCTTTTATGTTTTCGGATTCCTCCCATGAACCCCACAGATATAAACCTAATGTTTGAAACAATAAAAAAAAAAATGATTCTGAACTTTTGACCGCACTACATTTTCAATGTGACACATTTTTTCAACACACACTGAATTTTACTTTTTCATATTTTAACAAAAAAACCGATACAACATATTTCTAAAACACAAAATAACAACAGTCTACATGTAAAAATATAACTTTTACATACACAATTTCAAAATAATGGTAAAGTTTGCCATTTTGTTGCATACAATTTACAAACGTCTGTGTGTTGTTGCCTTGGATAGAGAGCAGTGAATGGAGCTGATGACGCTCCGGTCCCATTTTTGTCCTGCGCAGGATGCCGTACTAGTCAGAGGGTGTTGTTATGGCAACAACAGAGAACACAACAAAGTCAGTTGAAAATTTCGTAACACTGAAGGGCCTTTCCAACGTCTGCCAGTTCAATCTTTGAGAAAATAAGTCCTCAAGCAAACACTCCTCTGGAAAATAAAATAAAAAAAATAACAGAAAAAATGGCACCCCTCCTTATATATCGTATATATTTTTTTGTACATCTATATATAGATTGATTTATTCAAATAGATTCTTTTCCAGTTTCCGTGCCTTCCTGTTGATTGGGTAGCATTTAAAAACGCATCAAAAATGAGCACGGACAGAAACGGTGCTGTCAGATAGCTAATTGTGTTTTTTGTTTGTTTTTGTTGTTTTTACATTTTCTATAATAGACATGTAAACCAGAACAGACAAAGAAAAAGTAATAAGAAAAAAGATTCTTCTTAAAAAAGAGAGAGAGAGGAAAAAGAAAATCTGTTTTACAACATACGACCACACACTTTGTACTGAAGACTACATTGGCTTACGAACAAGCCGATCAAATATTGATAAAAAGCTGATAAGCTATAATACAAGAAGAGACGCGTTGTTCACCATGGAAACAGGGCTGGGGCTAGGACCAGGGGGGGTATGGAAAACTTGGGGGGGTCAGGGAAGGACAGGGATAGGGACTTGTCCTGCTAAATCAAGCGTCTGTCTCATTGGCTCAGAGCCAGAACAGGCTGTCTACTTACATATAAGCGTACAGTACATTAAATACAGTTTAGTTTTTTTTATCCAAAAAATACTTTTTTTTCCTTTTTAGCTTTTTTTAAATTCCCAGGTCTGGTAAAAAACCTGACTGCATAGAACCTAATGACTAAGAACAGGTTTCCCTAAGCTTGCATCCTATTAAAAGACCAGTTTAATGTCCTCCTCTGGCAACTCGAATGATATGAACTCTAAAAGGCACATTGGTAGTGTGAATGTTCAAATTGCATCTGCGGGTCTGCTTGGGGGGGGGGGTTGGGGGGGAAGAGGGGCTCGGGCTCTGGTTTAGGGATCATAAGGCTAGGGTCAGCAGAGAAGACAGAACTAGGACTGGATATAAAACACAGGCCTGGATTGAGAGAGGATAAACTGGGACGAAAGTGAAACGGGACTTTCAGATTAATACAAGAAAACAATGGAAGTTCTTGCAGATATTCCCGAATAACTTCCCCTGTTGGAGGGGAGTGCACCTTGATACTTAGCAATGCAACACACTTTAAGGTTTTGTTAATGACCTATCCGGACCTTATTAATTTTTTTACAGTTTTCTAAAGTTCTATCACAAAGCAACCCTTTGTCTGAAGTATTATTAGTGGTTTGGCTCGCAGATTGGACTTGCCTCAGACAATGGTGTCACTTGATTTAAAAAGTGTTTGGAATTGACATGTATATTGAGCAAAACCCATGCTGGACTGATACCAGACTCACAAGGAATGACACAGTTTTATTTTGAGGGCCATGACTGGCTGAAAGTGTCTGAGGGCGAACCCTAACTGTAGCAGATGATGGTCTGTTTAAATTGGGTCCCATGTCTCAGGAGCGCAACTAGTTTTGTTTCTGAACAAGCTTAGCTCGTCTAAACCCAAACAGAACAGAAAGTAGTCTTCCAAAAACAAAAATCCAATTGGAACTGTGGGATATTTAAGTATACTTGATTCTCTAGTTTCTACAATGCTATGCAGAAAACAAGACACAAGGTTTTAGAAATGTTCAACAATGCAACTGGATTGCAAGGTCAAGGAAATGTAAGGTCCCAGTGACAGACTCCTCAACTGCAATGAACCTGTCAGTTATCTGCAAGACGGAACATTTCGATCAGATAGTCCCAGAAGGTCGTACTCAGGGAGGGGAGAAGTCTAAGAGGGTAGAAGTTTAGGGTAATGATTGGCGAGATACTAATCCAGGGAATACTAATACATCCAAGACAGGAATGCTTTGACTTCTGCTGCTTGGCCCCCAGAAGAAAGTATTCACCCTGACGATTGTTCCCTTGCTTCCCCAACAGCTTCATTATCATTTAGACCTCTCATTTCTATTGTCCATACTCTCCCTTCTATTAGTAGCTCATGGGGATGTTGACCCACCTTATGACTCGCACAACTCTAATGGGTCAGGACTTGGGACTTCCAGAACCACTCGATTCAAGCAGAGCATTGGTGATTCAGGGAATGTGCTAAACATGGAATAGAAATCACTTCAGTGCTCAGTCCAGTCCTCTTCCCTCTAATCCAGTCATCCATGTATCATTTGTATGATCTCACCATGCTCTCAACCATCTGCCCGGTAATCTTTTGATTTAAAAAAAACGCCTGTACATGATTTTAAACTCTGCACATGTTGACGAATATCTAACAAAGGTGTGTTTCCTACTCTTTCTTTCTGGCCTCAAAGACCCCAACAATCCTTAACAAAGATGTCAATAGAAGTATTTTCTTCCTGCCACGTCTAAGAGTACAGTTCTTCATTGCTGCATGATTCTTTCTTCTTTTTTGATTTCTGTAATTCCTCTACCTCTAATCGTTTAAACACCCCGGTCCGCCTGGAGTCACTCACTGATTGATTGAATAACTGATCGATTCTTTAAGTATTCTCTTCCTTCCAGAAAATACACTCTACAACTGTTCAGCCTTTTTGAAATGGTGGTCCTCCTAAAAGGTTTGAAGTAGGTACAATTTAGTTGTTTCGTAAACAAAGTCAACTTGTCAACACTGCTAAAAATACATAAACACGTTCACGGTTTTTTTAATCTAAGGTGAATGTTAGTAGGTTAGGAGGGAATGCATTAGAAGGGGAAGAAGGAGTTGCCCATGTTTTTGCTGTTTAGCCCCGTTTGATTCTAGTTATCTATGATAGTCAAAAAGCGCTTGCAAACTTAATTTCCGCTTGAATGACACGGCATATCAGGACCTAATATTGTTTACATTGTACTTTAATCTGTGATGTGTGGCTAGTCAGGGGATGGATGAGTGGGCCGCTTGCTTCTGTGATTCTTTCTGGATTTTCCGGTTCTTTTTTAATTTCTCTTGCTTTGCTTCTCCGTGTGTTTCTATCTGACTGGTTGGCATCCAAGAGGAGATCAGGCACAGCTTAATCCACAGTGTGGCGTTAGATTGCCATTCAGTCAGAGACGTGCTGCATTCAAGAACAGCTGCGCAATGTTGCTTTAAAGAAAACAAAAGTTCTTTAACACTTTGTGATATGTTTTGCTCCGTTCTGAATAACTTGCTCGAACACAAACCCTCCAAACTCCCTGCGTCCAGTTGCCCTTTTTTTGACAAGTTCTTTGTCCTTTTTTGTCCTTTTTGTCGTATATATATATATATATACTATATATAGAACCATTTTGTTCATTAAAACTGGGAATGCTGATAAAACAAGAAGTACAAGAAGAAGAATTTCACGGATGATGTGATCCCAAAGAAGTTTGTCCATTGCTGTCACTTTGTGTCAGAAGCTCCCAGACGGCCACTTTGCAGCAGCCATGTTTACGGCGGCCATTGAACGTCTCCACAAAGTAGCATCTAGTTCACTTCGACTGGAGATGCAAAGTGACAAAAGCGTCTAACGTGACGCTGTAGTTCGTTTTCCCGAAAGAAGAAGAAGACGAAGGTGAAGAGCAGGATAAGAGACAGACAAGAGGAGAGAAGGAGGCTGATCTGATTGGTCAGACCGAAGATCAAGAGAATCTGATTGGTCAGGCTTAAGCAACAACGTGGTTGATCGATTGCAGGGAAACGCTGTCAGAGGAAGTGGTCGCTCATCATCTTGATGAACTCTGGCACCTTTGACCTGAAAAGTATATAAACAATTAAAGGAACAGGGGATTAGGAGGGACATTAACTTACCGTACAATCAAACACCTATTTTAACTTTAAGAGTAGCTCTAACAGTGGCACCTAAAAAAAAACATTATTTATTTTACCCAACTCCTCAGGTGTTCAAGAGAAACTCCAAACGTTTACAGTCAGAGCAGACATAAGTAAATGTACACAAAGTACACAAATCATTGTGATTAATATATAAATGACTTGACAAAAATATATTTCAATCAACATAAAAATTGATATATACTGTAATCCAAAAGAAAACAAACATCTAAACATCTAAAAACATAATGTTGATTTGATGAAAAGGTATTTAATTACATGTGCATTTAACATTTTCAATGTTTTAAGAGCATAGAACATTGACAACACACACAGTCGCACAAACAAGTCACACTTACTTCCAATCTGTTGTTAAAATGTACCCGGACCAGAAAGAAACTCAAGTTCTGGCCTGTATTTTTCGACCTTCTGAATGATCAGCTCTTCCAGATTTTAACTGTCAGGAACTAAACAAAAACCCTGTCCAAAAACATTCAAGTTTTAAAATATATTTGACCTATATAGTATTCAGTCAACATGTTGTCTGTGTAATTTATAACCTTTTTTCTGCAATAGAGTAGACAAATAATGCAACTGCAAGAATACAATGTAAATTGTGATCATTTCCTCTGGTGCACATGTGTCAAACTCGAGGCCCGGGGGCCAAATCAGGCCCGTGGTGGATTTAATTTCGGCCCGCAGGATAATTTCTAATTACTATTCGATCTGGCCCGCCGGTATATTGCACGCACACCTTCACTCCATCCTGAGGGTCTCCTCCGCTCAGAGCCTGAGCCCAAACATTGATGACCTTGCACCCTGATGAGATGCCAAGTATCTGAACTAGCATCACAGAGCAGCACACTGAGTTCAATGGATGCTTCCTTCTGCACTTTGTCTCTCACGGCAACAGGGCATGTTTGGGTTTCTCTTTGAGGGGAATCGTTTTGTTGAAGCTGTTGTTGGCCTGTGGGAAAATGTAATCATAAGAAATGACTCTGGAAAAGCTGCAGATAGAGCCATAAGAAATTAATGCAACTGATTATTTAATGTTTAATGTTGTTTTTATAGGCAATCATTTAAGCTTTGTTAGTTCCAGGTTTAATATGTGCAATAAGTTCATTTCAATACGTTTCGCAATAAACATTGAACCAGTCCGGCCCTCCACTAGCACCCATTTTTTAAATGTTGGCCCACTGTGTGTTTGATTTTGACTCCCCTGCTCTAGAGTCATAAGACAATAATTAGAATCAAATGTTGTCATCAGTTAATCTAAAGTGTAAAATAGTGCTTTGACTTTACTTTACTTTTACATATGTTTGAATTACTGATTACTCATTTTGGTTTGCTTATAATTTATTTATATCCAGGAAACAAATGGTTAAACAGTACACAGACAACATGTTAAGTCATAATGATTTAAATATAACTTTTGACCCTTAAAGCATGAATGTAATATTCCAATTTGTTTTCATTGGGAGCCAACGTAACATTAGTTTCAATGGAGGCATGTTTACTTAGCCATCATGGCAACTGAATGCTATAAAAAAAAAAATCTTGAAGTTTCTGGTCTGGTTTTTAAATGTAAACTCTTTGGTTTGAGTTTAAGGTACAACAGCAGATTAGTTTATAAGTGAAACCTTCTGACTATTCAGGAGTTCAGGGAGGTGTTGCTGCGTTTTACATTTGTCCCAGGGGGTTGGACCCATCGCCCATGGTGGCGGCGGCGTGGTGAGCGGCGGCCAATGAGAGCGAAGCGCCGTCCGAGGACATGGAGCCCTTCTCCTCCTCGCGGCGCTTCAGACACGCCGCTTTGGGATTCAGGTTTCGCTCTGCACACATGGAGGAAGAGATTATTTCTGGTGATTACTGGCTCTGACTTAATCTTCTTTTACCTGTCCCTTCTTAAAAACAAACAAAACAAAAAAAAAGTTAAATTAAATAATCATAAAAAGTTAAATAAAAGCAATATTCTTTCAGTCACAATTGCTTACAAATACTGAAACATAAAAAAGTCAACTTCATACTGTCCTTACTGTATTTTCTTTATGCTGTGTTAGTTAATAAGTATTGGAACTTTAACAAAATCAACAGGCGCCAGTGGTTCCCTCTCCTGGAGCTCGTAGAGCACTACATGTGCTAAATGATATCTAACTTCTTGATTCCTACCTTACATTCCCTTTTAGCTCCAAAGACACAAGATGGCCAAACTCAAGCATTCAAAACAGTATTCCACAAACCAATGGGTGATGTCACACAGACTCAGTCCCCTTTTTAATACATTCTATATTTTGTTTACGGTGTTGTTTTCCTTTCCTGGATGCAGACGAGCAGCTTTCAACCTCCAACAATATTTTAACCTGGAGGAAAAATCTGAAACATTTGGATCCCAAACCCAGAGATGGTTCATGATGGAAGGATGGATAAAAGTGACGGTGCAGCTGCACCTGAAGAACGACAAACCTCAGACCAAGTTACTGAAACCGCACCAGGCCGTGGCCGTCATCAAAGTCTGATTTATGAATACTGGAAGTTAGGATGTTAGAAATATTTTGTTTTAAGGTCACAAATGTCCCTGCAGACACAGTTTCTTATTGCATCAGGTTCAAGATTTGTGACCATTAACATTTGTCCGTCATTCTCTGGATTGCGCCTAAAAACTACAAATGTATTATTATTGTTATATACATTTAGTTGCTATGTATTTTATTTATTATTTGTATAAGATGAACAACAAGATGCATTATATTGTTGTGTTCTTTTAACTTTAGTATAATCATGATGAACTACCAGTCTAGGCGCAATCAATTAACATAGAAGAATAAAAGCAGGTACTGAGGTCGAAGGTCAGGCGTCTCTATATAAAACTGACCTCGGACTTGTTGCTCCAAACTGAGGATGACGGCCACGGCCTGGTGCAGTATCAGTAACTTAGTCTGAGGTTTGTCGCTCTTCAGGTGCAGCTGCACCATTTTTCCCAGCTCCTTGAACGCCTCGTTGATGTCGCGGACGCGTAGACGTTCCCGCGCATTGTTGGCCATCCTCCGTTCCCTTTCTCTCTCCATCTTCTGCTCCGGAGACAAGTCCTCGTCGTCTGCGTTGCTGCAGTGAAAAGCACAAAAGGCAGCAAGGGGAGAGGAAGCAGGGGGTGAGGGAAGGAGAGGAGGAGGATGGGGAGGTTTTGAGGGTTAGAGCTCAGTTTGTAACATCAACATCATCATCATCATCATCATCATCATCATCATCATCATCATCATCATCATCATGACGCCCTCCATCATGAACGATGTCTGGGTTTGGGATCCAAATGTTTCAGGTTTTTACTCCAGGTTAAAATATTGTTGGAGGATGAAAGCTGCTCAGCTGCATCCAGGGAAGGAAAACAACACCGTGAACAAAATATAGAATGTATTAAAAAGGGGACTGAGTCTATGGGACCACACCCTTTGGTTTGTGGAATACCGTGACTGAATGCTTGAGTTTGGCCATCTTGAGTTGTTGGAGCTAAAAGTGACCATATTTGGACAATAAGGGTAGAGACGATGTGTTACAACCTGTCAACCACGAGCTGATGTATTTTACTTGAAATGTGAACAAAATGTATCAAACAAAAATCATGCTTAATTTAAAAAGGCCTGAAGCTAAAGATTGAGACCATACGCTCATTAGAAACATGTTTACTGTGGTAATACATCCAGTGAGAAGTATGGACATTTGTTCATAGACTTTGATACAGTATATTCTACCAGTGGTCACCCCGTTTGGACCATTAGGAAAAAAATGCAAGTTTAGGGCATTTCCAGATTGTCTTCCCTTTTCAAATGGCTAGGTCCACTTATTTGTATACAGTCTATGGATCAAAACCACTTTTGATATTTGTATTACTTTAAATATAGCAGGCTTGAGGGCTTATACAGTGTGTAGATGTTATACCTGCCTTTGAAATATCTTCAAACAATTTTTTAAATGTTTATAATTAGAGATTATGAATTTTCAATGATTTTGTCGGTGTTGTTTCCCCAGCTCTGAATACGAGGCATCACTTCTTTGAGAATATTGCGCATGAGCTCTACTCTGTTGTGTGAGAAACAGCTAAAACCAGGTGCAAGACCATGGAGCGACTCAACCAGGAACAACTCTGATTTGATAGAAAACAAGTATATTTTGTTGTATTTAGCTGCTTCTCATCACACTTAGTTACTTCATCAAAGTCCAAAGGCTGGTTCCCCACAAAAATCACAGCTTTAAGACTTTCCTTGTGTCTCGTAAGATTCAAAAGATTGCTCCATTTCAGTTTTCAATTCCTGTCCTATCAGGAAATGCTGATATAAAATAGAGAATGAAAAAGCCCCGGATAACTTGAGTTTGTATAAACCCAACATCTTGACTCCCTCAAAGAACTTTTTTTCTCAATGAACAAGGAAGGTCTCTGGGCATGTAGGTGTTTCAACGCCTGAGAGGAACCTGAACCTAGATCTTTACCTCTCAATGGACTTCAGGTCCTTGCTGTCCCCGTCCTCCTTCTTGGCGTCCAGGGACTTGCTGTCGTGGTGGAGGTTCTCGTCTCCCTCGTCCTCCGACTTGATCTCAGAGCTGACGGAGGAGGCGCTCTGACCCTGGAGGCCTCCGGACATGGCTGCAGGAAGAGGGGGGGGAGATGAGGAAGAGTAAGAACGTGCACATTGAGGTATAAAATACACGACGACTTGTTTATCTTTCGGCAGGATTACATAAAAACATCTGGCCGATTTTAAAGAAACTTGACCCATACAATTTGGAAGCAGCTTTGAAATACATCGTGCACTATGACAGCATTAGCCATTATTTCTAACATTTGATGTGACCTATGTCTACGGTTAGTGACAAGCAGTCTTTGCAGTGGCAAGTTATTGTGCTCCATAAGCGTCACAGGTGAAAGTAGCATTACACTTCTAGACAGTCGAAAAGCAGAAGTGGGTCCATTATTGTTTTATGTCATTGCAATCTCTAGTCCCGCAAAAACGAAACACAATGCAATGTTGAACAGGCCTGTGTTAGAAAGTTCTGAAATCAATAGAATAATAGAAGTTTAAACAAATCTGCATATTTATGTGGATAAAACAGTTAATTTAGGCAAGCAATGTTTCAAAAGAACATGTAAGGCGCTCAGTTTCCCGCTCATTCTGCAGACGTCCGAATGCAGATTTCTGTGCCGTCGCCCTTCAAGATGGCCGCATGGAGGAGTGGTGATGCACATGTGAGTCCTCTGTTCCTCTCTCTGACTCCTCAGCTGAACACAGCAGTCTTTATTTGACTTCTGTGTGGATCCGACACTGGGAAGCTGCCAACTTCGTTAACACAAAACACTCCGCTCTGTTCTCCACACACACACGGCCAACTGTCAGCCATTTTGAATCACCGTCTGCCTGACTGAAGGCATTTTGTGATGGCCTGTGTTGTGTGTGTGTGTGTGTGTGTCATTCAACATACAATCGCTGTGTGTTTGTGCATACATGGAAGCATTTATCACGGCTTTACACTGTGAAAAGTGACTTTGTATCTCTGACTGAAGCCAGACAGACACAAACTAACAATGGAAGGGACGAAAATACTTATCGAGGGCTATATATAAAAGATGATATCTTACCCAGAGTCCTTATTTGAATGATCCTATCTGTTTTTTGTCCTTGACGACACCGAATCAGCTGGATAACAGCGCCTGAATCTAATGATATTTTAAGTCGACATTGATGCATGGACACAATTCAGATTTTGCGGGTAACAAGTGACAGTTCGGCTGATATTAGCCAAAGAGTTCAGAAGGGCTGAGAAAAAACGAACTACAATGTTGGATAAAACTGCCGCAATGGCGTACGTCCTGTCCCCCGATGATGATTAGCTAATTATTTGTCCTTCAGCGGATCATTGGCTCCATTGTTTTTCAACCTAGGAACAGCTGAGCCGATGTCAGACAAACATTAACCCTACCCTAACCTAACTTAATGGAGTGGGTGGATTAAAAAAAGGGTTGTCTTGTCACGGTCAATCAAATCTGATAAAACTTCACAAACAGGGGTGACAGTTTTAAAAATGTAAAGTTAATAGATATTGCCTAAAGATGCAACCGTCGCTTATGCAGTATTCAATGTCATTGAGACATTTTGAATATTACGACCCACATTTTCTGGGCAATTGTTGTCAAACCGCTTTAGGTAGAAGAGTACAACAAATTCAACTTACAAATATTTTGGAAAATAAATCCTTTCACTTTGTTACTGTAGGTTTAATTATGATTAAAACAGCCCACTATGATACGCCAATATCAAAGGGAAATCGTATTGGATGTTCAATTGGCAACGTTTAGTGTGTGTGTAATTTGGTTGAACTCACCCCACTGTGGAGTATGGGGATGTGTGTGTGAATATAACTTAAATCGGTACGGTTCATAATTATTTTGAAATTGAGAGAGAGGGAGGAGGAAACCACAGCTACTGAGTTTGAAGTGTTAGCTGCCAAAACCATTTTAATACCCTCTATTTACAGCCTCCACTTGCTGTGTGTGTGTGTGCGTGTGTGTGTGTGTGTGTGTGTGTGTGTGTGTGTGTGTGTGTGTGTGTGTGTGTGTGTGTGTGTGTGTGTGTATAAGGAACACATTCAGCCTGGGTGTGTGTGTTTCTCTCTCTCTCACCTCATTACACACTTGGCTCCGGCTGCCGCTGGCTGAACTTTTCTGCCAGCAGACTCATTTTCAGCCTTTAAAAACGAGCTCAGGGCTAATTTGCTCCACAGCACGCTCATATACACTTCTCCTCCTCCATATTCATATCACACACGCGAGCTATATTTATTTACCCTTCTCGTTAAGTCCTTTACCGCTCGGTGCAGTCCAGGCCTGCCAGCTGAGATCTGACTGTGTGCGAGTCTGCAGGTTAACTCTCTGACCCTCAGTGTCTCATCTTCATCACCGAAAAGGTAAGCTTGTCCTTTTTTACAGTTTGGTATAACTTTTTATGTTTTGAATCATTTCCAATGTTCCATTAATATTGCTTTTAATTAGATTTAGATAGAATTGGATTTGATATACTTTGTTAATCCCAAATTGGAAAATCGTTTTGTTACAGCGCCATGTTTACAATGCATTGCATTCCCCTCCGCTACCGGCCTCTTAAACAAGGCCCGGCCCCCCCACTGACTCTTTACCTCTTTCACATTTCATACTTTATATTCTAAAATTCATTCATAGCATTCTATTTCCATGTAAATTACTGCTTTATTTCATTGTTATTGCTATTTAACTATATTTTATTACGGTGACATTTTGATTTGTTTTATATTAGATGTCTTGTTTTTTTATATTTTATGTATGCACCGTGATATCAAGTCAAATTCCTAGTATGTGCAAACCTACTTGGCAATAAACCTGTTTCTGATTCTGATGTGAGTTAAAAATATAATAAAATACATTAAAATGTATAAATGTATTGAAACATATCAACTGCAAAAAAGTAAAAATATTTAATTTATATATTTTTTCCTTCACTTCTCTTACTTCCAACATTTTGTTTATCTTCAAAAAATGTTAAAGGTGAGAACTGGATGGAAAAGAATGGATATAATTGTATGCTGTTAAATTTCAATGTTTTTTTTTTATACTTCCTACCCATTCTTAGTATTCTGTCATCCTAATTATTTATGAAGTATTTTAATTGTCCAGTCATTATTTGTGTCTATGTATTA
Organism: Pseudochaenichthys georgianus; assembly: GCF_902827115.2. NCBI lineage: Eukaryota > Metazoa > Chordata > Actinopteri > Perciformes > Channichthyidae > Pseudochaenichthys > Pseudochaenichthys georgianus. The sequence continues at coordinate 2,369,746 of NC_047514.1, read as the reverse complement.
TACCCTATTTTCATTCTATGCCTATTTTCCTTTATTGATACACAAGAGAAAGACAGGTGCTGTACAAATGATTTATCACTTACTTTTTAACATTTTGTCATTACAATACAGAGTTGGGAAACGTAATTGAGTGTGAGTGTAGTGCATGATGGGATACCAGTGGGATGGAAACACGCTTAGCACGAACAAAAACAACAGATGCTGATGCAGTTTATTCATCAGTATGCATTTCTTTTCCCTGCTCATCATTCACTTAATGAAAAATATAAAAAAACACTTTGATGGGAGGGTTTCAATGTGTACTGTTCCGTTATTGCAACGGTTTACTACTCCCTGGAACTGCAAGTGTATTTCATTGTAACTTGTGAAATGTTCTCAACTATCTTCTAAATAAAGAATTGTAAAAAAACAACAACACTTTGACGAACTTGTCTTGTAATCTGTAAGTGTTTGAAGTACAAAAGAAATACAGAATAACCCACAGAATCAGAAGTATATTAATCCTGGTGTTGTGGGGTGTTCAGTGTGTCTCTGTGTGAGCGGTGTTTGAACATGGCGGAGGGTCTTACCGCGGTACGGGTCGGGCTGGTTGAGGTCCGGCGAGTTGGCCGACTGCCCCGCCAGCTGAGACCCCGGTCCCCCCATCGAGTGGCCCCCACGCAGAGGGCCCACACTGCTGCCGTCTTCTCTGTGAGAGCCTCCCTGGAGAACAGAGAGGAAAGAGGGGTACGGTTTTTTTTGTTAAAGAAAACATTGGCTTGAATTCTAACTTCTCTCTCACTCTTCCGGACTCACATTGGGCTCTGGTTTATTTTTTAGAAAGGGTAATTCAAAATGTTATATACAAATACAATGCAGTATTGGGACTGTTTTTCAGCAACGGATTAATCCTCATTTGAGGGAAAAATACTTAAATGTTTCAATATTTAAGTATGTTTATTTTTTAAATGCTACAATTTGAATAAGAATAATTCTCAACTAGAATACGGTTACTGAAAAGTAGGTTACTCACTTGTCTTTTAGATTTGGAGCAAACAATCCACACATTAAATGAAAATACAAATACCATGAACCAACTAATACATTTAGTATACCCATATGTGAAGAAAGAAAGAACATGTCACTTCAGCGTTAACAAGTAATTAAGAAATGATAAAGTGATCAAATCAACACTGGAAAATAAATATAATACTGTAATTGTCTTTTTAGAATAATTTATTTCTTTATTTTCCTCCAGATGTCCAGATGTAGTCCTCTAACTGGCCTGTTGAGGGCATCCTCTGCCTTCCTTAAACCTCAAGCTTCTCTCTTTCTCTCTCTCTCTCTCTCTGGCCTGTTGAGGGCATCCTCTGCCTTCCTTAAACCTCAAGCTTCTCTCTCTCTCTCTCTCTCGCTCTCTCACACTATCCCACTAGATGTTTTCTCTTTGCAGTTTTCCAGTACAGTACTACTCAGATGGGCAAACTGTGCTCTGCTCCTCCAATTTGCTTGTGTGTGTGTGTGTGTGTGTGTGGTGTGTGTGTGTGTGTGTGTGTGTGTGTGTGTGTGTGTGTGTGTGTGTTCATATCTGCATGTCTGACATGTATATTTACACCTTTTGTCTTCTTGTTCTCACGTGTGTTTTCAGGGATATATTTTAGGGGTGCATGTGTGTGATAGTGTGCGAGGCTGAATCCTATCCATCTGTCGACCACACAAACACAAACACACACTGCAGCACATCAACTGACAATTATCTTAATGCCCATATGTTTAATTGTGGGATTTCTAATTCCCAGAGCACCGAGCAGCTTCCAGCAGGGACTCACTGCTTTGGCACGAGATGGGCTCTCTTAGAGTGTGTGTGTGTGTGTGTGTGTGTGTGTGTGTGTGTGTGTGTGTGTGTGTGTGTGTGTGTGTGTGTGTGTGTGTGTGTGTGTGTGTGTGTGTGTGTGTGTGTCGTGGCATCCTGCTGTTTGGAATGGTCTGTCCCTCCCTCTTCTCCCTGAGCTTTTCACTTTGACAATATCAGTGAGACAGTGGCTTGATATAAATGATGAGATATTATCTGGTATAAAATGTTGATAACAAAAGTTTTAAACGAAAGTAATCTAAATAGCACTTTGGACAATCTGTGGAGGGTCTGAAAAGCGTAATAATCTGCATGTAATAAAAAAGAGAAATACAACATCAAATGTTTTCAGGATCTTTAAATATATAAATTTTTGGAGCGTAGTACAACAGATGTTTTTAAATTTCGTGGAATACATACTTTTTTGTCAGTTAAAACTCTTTTGAACGATACATAAAGTTGTTTTGAACATCAAATCCTCTGGGTGTGTGTGTGGGTGTGTGTGTGTGTGTGTGTGTGTGTGTGTGTCAATCCAGCTGGCTGACAGGAAGGTGTTGCCCACCACATGCCGAACTCCCCTCTCGCTCCATGCAAATATCACAAAATGTCGACTGACTTGCGTGCGTGTGTGTGTGTGTGTTTCAAACTGAGCGTCTATCCCTCCATACTCTGTCTGCTCCCTTGTTTATTATTTGCCTCTCGTCTTTTCTTTCCGTTCTCTGCCTTTCATCACTGCCTGGATTCCCAAATGTAAAATGGCAGCAGCGAGGGAGACAGAGAGGGTGGCGTACATTTTTAATGGAAGGCTTTTATATTTTAACGAGCCTTCCTTCTCTCTTCCTTAATTTAGTTCAATGAGGAGGGAAGGAGGAGGAGACAGACGGAGGGGAAAATATAAATAAATTACACGTAAACTGATCTGCTGCCGGTGTAGCTCACATAGTCAACATTAATCTCAGCCACGCCCATTTTTCCACCATCAATCAGGTTCAAGACATCTGATTGGATGACAGTTTACACGCCAATAACAATATGGAAGCATCAGCGAAATGCTTCGATTGTCTTATCAATATTTGGGTTAGGGTTAGTTGCAGTTGAAAGTAGCGGAAAAAGAAAAGTAAGAGGACCCTGAGTTGAGATTATCTTGTCAACATTTCTTTAGATCTTTGTTGCATTCAAAGACTCTCATGCATCTGTGATTTTGATTGTGAAGAACAGTCATTAAACTTGTCTAAATCAAACCCAGAAACAATCATATTGTGATGAATATGGTTTGATTCATAGAAACCTAGTAATGGTTCCATTTCTGTCACTTCCCTCAACTGAATTATCACAACAACATAAACACAATTCTTATTGATGGTGCATTCAAGGACTCTGTTAAATCTGACAGTTGGCTACAAAACACCACAACGCAGTCATGATTTTCCTGTGAGCTACTGAATGTCACACATGCACCACCAAGGAGTGTTTATAAGTTCCAGTAACTTTAACAAAAAGTTAGGGTTAGTTGTTTAAAACCAAATGCAATCATAGACCAATGTTCAGGATTCTTTACCATAAGAAACCAAAGTTTAACGTTTTTAAATGTACGTCTGTGACACATTTAGTTTGAGACAGAGTTGGTTATACTGTCCATTAGTTATTTAAATTGTAAAAAGTAGATTGGAGTCTACATAGTACTACACATAACATAGTCACTTATACACACGCGCGCACGCACACACACACACACACACACACACACACACCACACACACACACACCACACACACACACACACACACACACACACACACACACACACACACACACACACACACACACACACACACACACCACACACACACACACACACACACACACACACACACACACACACACACACACACAGGACCATTCTTTACTGTAAACTGAACAGTCTGCCCTCTGTGCAAAATGAACACTTGACAGAAAGCACCTGCTGTAGCGATGTCAACACACACACACGCACGCGCGCACACACACACACACACACACACACACACACACACACACACACACACACACACACACACACACACACACACACACACACACACACACACACACACACACACACACACACACACACACACACACACACACACACACACACACACACACACGCACACACACAGCTCAGTGTTGAGAACTTCCGTGGGAGGACAAATGACTGTAATATTTTCCAATGGCGTGATATTTATGGACTTTTCTCTTAATTTCCCATGAAATGAACGGTGAAGGACGGCAGACTCCTCTGTCGGGTAAAATGTGAATTAAAAAAGAAAAGTAAAAGAGAGGGAAATGTATGGAAGAGAAAGAAAGATGCACTTGAAAATAATGACTATAAATCAGTCACTAAGTGCACATCCAGCATATACACATCTAGGAATCAATGTTGATATTTTTTGTGGTGTTATTTTCTGTAATAATTTGTTGTTTTTTAATTTTGAGACATTTGCTTACATTGTCTTTGCTTAACCTGAGACTCCAAAACATGTTGTATAACACATGATATCGTTTATTAAAGTTATTCATCAAAAGAATATCCTATTCCGGGTTCTTCTGTGAAACTCTGTGCCCCACTTTGTTGTTCTGGAGGTTAATGGGACATTTCCAGCAGCTTATAGAAGTACATTTAGTGGCTGAGAACAGAGAGGAGATGCAGAGTATTAAAAGGCATTAGTGTGTTTTACAGAAAAGTAATGCAGATTATGATCCAATCCACCTACTGTCGCTCTGCTTAATGGAGAGAGAGACGTTTCTCTGCTTTAACCTTTCCCCTCGTTCCAGAGTCGCCCTCCCAACCCTACTCTCAACTGTATTATAACATCATACTAAAATAACACTAGAACAAATGTTGGTTATTGTAGATGTGTTAATTGTGGTTTGAACTTTAAGGGGGGCACTACAGGTCAAAGCTAAACTAAAAAATGTCACCATTATAATGACCTGTTCTGTAAATATACTAAGGATGTTTTTAGCTTTGCAAGTGTTCTGAAAAGTTACGTTTAAATGAGAAGATGAGGCATTGTTTGTTTTCATATTTGTTCATTTGCTCAGAAATCTGAACATTAAATAAAGCCAGGTTCTAAATTCGTGTTTCACCTTGTTGACAAATTAGTGTATATGGTTGTTTTAGATAGTGTATGATAGTGGCAATGGCCATACAAAAAGAAAATACTTCAAATGAAATATTAACAAATCTCTCAGCACAGAGCTTCAGAATAAATAGATATACAGATATAGAAACAAAGGGAGTAAGTACAATGTATGTAAGTGCTACTGAAGTGCAGATTTCTAGTAAAATACCCTAAAAATATATCCAATCAATTTTGCGTACTTAGTGTAAAGGTTAAAATATTTAGCTAAAATGTATCACAATCAAACCTCCGTTGATAACTTACACTAAAACAATTATTGGTTTCCAGTTTTCTGAAATGATTGAAATGTGGAAATATGCAAATGATGCATAATCTTATTTAACCTTTGGATGTTTTCTTTCCACTAGCCTGACAAAAAGACAGCTAAAAACTACCGAACAAACTCCCACTTTTTTTTGTCAGATTCACACAAATGTTAAATACAATGACTGACTGTAATGACTTGAGCGTAAAGAAAATATTGCCGTTGAACAAAATGTAACATGTCGGAATATATGTGTGTATGTAATTGAGTGTGTGTACGATGCATACAAGTCTACGTCTCCCCCACATCAGTCTACCACCTGTTTTCCCAGAGTAATGACCTCAGCCTGCAGGCGTCTCTGCCGAACACTGCCAAACTACATACAGCTGTGTGTGTGTGTGTGTGTGTGTGTGTGCGTGTGTATATGTGTGTGTGCACATGTGTACGTAAAAGAGAGGGAAAGAGAGACGAGGCAGCGCAAATAAGTACGTCAAGACAGGAAGATGAAAACACAAGTGACAGAAAATATGTAATAAAGTAAATATTCAATAAAACGTGTGTCAAAAAGAGAGCAAATGCGTGTGTGTGTGTGTGGTGTGTGTGTGTGTGTGTGTGAGAGAGAGAGAGAGAGAGAGAGAGAGAGAGAGAGAGAGCGAGAGAGAGAGAGAGAGAGAGAGAGAGAGAGAGAGAGAGAGCGAGAGAGAGAGAGAGGAGAGAGAGAGAGAGAGAGAGAGAGAGAGAGAGAGAGAGAGAGAGAGAGAGAGAGAGAGAAAGCATAAACACACAGCAGGAGAAATTGAGTTGTAACAGCTGCATGGACATACATGGGGGGAAATATAGAAAAAATACATAATGTTAGAATATAAGGAAGAACAGAAATGGCCAAATTAGTTAAGTTAAATAAATAGTGAGGGAGTGGAAAAAGGAAAAGTGAAGGTAATTGCAAGGAGGACATGTTGTGCAAGAGGACATATGGGGAGGTGATGATTTTAAAGAAATAGAAATACTGAAAAGAGTGATAAGGAGAGTTGCATAGCAAACAAAAAGGAAAGTGGTGAATGAATGCATGCATGAGAAGAACGGAAAACGTCTCAAACACAATGGCTTCATTTCAGACATTACATCACTCCTTCCTCTCACTTTATTTTTCCCTCATCTCTTTTTTTCAGCATGTCTATTGAGTCTCTTTCTATTCTTTGGTTCAAGCTTCCTGTTGAAACAGACACACACTATTGGTGCCAATTGAAATGGGTCCACATAATCCAGTTTTTGTAACTATAAAGAACTGTGGACAGATGTTCATAATGTTGTTTATTTTTTATAATCAGTTATTGCTCATTTTAATCATGGCTGTGTTTTGTTTTTGCACAGAACTTTTACAACAAACCTTTTCACCTTATACTGTATGTCAAAGAAAACTAATCTGAAATGCTGTAAAATGTTTTAAAGAAACTTTGCTTCCCCCTCATTTCTGCATAATGTGATTCAAGCGTATAAAATACAAAAAATGTATAAGGCAATACAAAATGATATATATTCTTGTAAAGCATAGCTTAAATTAAGAAATACCTGTAGAACAGTGCTTGGTTAGCCTGTCTTCTGCATTCTGTAATGAGTACTCGTAAACACCACACACATCTCCTCTCTTATAAAAGTCCTGAGACTGGGAATCATGCGAGTGTGGTTCGTCCCTGGCAATCTTTTGCAGACATTTCCAGCATTTATTGTGTCAAAGAGAGAATATAGATCATGTGTCTATTGGTCATAAGCTTTCCACCTCCATAATAGAGGGGTGATACCTCCTCTATAGGGTTGAGAAATTGAAAGTGCAGTGGAAGGAAAAATGTAACTGTAAACCTCAGTTTGACAGCCAAAGTCACCGGTGGTGTCCCCCAGGGCTCAGTCCTCGGTCCCCTCCTTTTTAAAATGTACATCCTTCCCCTCGGACATATCCTTAGCCAATATGGCATCCATTTACACTGCTATGCCGATGACTATCAACTTTACCTCTCCTCCAAGACCATCACAATTATAGTTGTTGAAATGTAATGCAATCACAAGAAGTTAATTGCTAACGTAATGCTATAAAATTCAGAGTTGTCCAACTTCACGTCACCAAAGCTAAGCTAAAGACGGGTAATGTTTGATGTGATGGCATTAAGTGGTCTTATTTAGCTTCTCATTAGCAATCAACATTTTCATGACACATAGAAGCTTCAGACATTCGCTAGTGGGGTATTTACTGGCACATTTTATGTTGTACAACTAAACATGAAAATCTCGTTCAGTCCATATTTTGGGAATCCAACCGAAAACTCATTCAAGAAAACTTTGACTTTAAGACGGGAAAACTCAAAAGTGCTGAAATGCTGACTAATTTCTGGGTTTCAGGACTTATTCTTGCACCACTCTGAAGCAGTTTAATTTACACTTTTCTGTTGTGTAAATACTACAGTTATAAGTAAACAAGTGAACAAATTGAGTGTAATTACATAGAATACTGATAGTTGAACTCAGATACGTAAAAATATGTTCTCTAGTCTGCAGGACTAGGACATATTAGCTCAGCTGCTGAGGGCATACAGCTCAGAGACCCTGATAGCAAGCACCCCGCCCATGGAATAACTTTATATAGAGCTGCTGTGTTTTCACTCTTAATGAGTCTGTTTGTGTATCAGCCAATAGTCCAGAGCCTGAATAAACACACACACTGGCCCTAATGACAACACAAGGAGCAATTGATGAGCTTTTGTGTGTGTGTGTTTATAGAGTCTATAAATAAGACTGTTTTTTTTAGCACATATCCCTCACTTTATTTTATTCTCTTTTTCCACTAGTTGCATACGTATAAAAACAAGTCAGAAATGTATTTGGATTAACTTCAAGATCAAGCTTTAAAGTAGTTTATACAAATATTAGCCTTAACAAGGAGTTTTACTTGTAATGTTTTCTTGGGCTAAACCGCACAGCACTTCATAAAGCTTAATGCCAAATTTGTCTCTGGGGATGTCCAAAGAGCAGCAAAGTGTCTACAAAGTGCACCACAGAATTAAAGCGAAAAGTCGTTTTTCCTAACTTTTAAGCCTTTTTTCTACCACAACTTTAAAATGACATCATTAATCCAAAAACACTGTCGTCTTCTTTCCACTCATGTCAAATTGTTATGCACTCATTTTGAAAAGCGGACATGTGTTTTATCAAAGTTCTATCCAAATGTATTATTAGTGTCCCATTGTCCCCAAATTACATCTTTTAGAGTGATGTTTAAACTACGCAGTAATATTCTTATTTATGTCGAAGACAATTTAAGCCCAAAAAGTTGGAGCCCAAAATGTGACCCGGCCCGGCTAAAGTAACTGGATGGCCTACCTGCCTGTCAGCCTTGCATCTGTGCACAAACTTATCTCATGCCCTCATTGGTCATGTGCACGTTTGTGTGTGTTGGAGTATTTTCAAATTCTTGCGCACTCGAGCTGGTTTCTCCAAAATTACGTACCCCACCTTTAAAACAAATCCCTGCTCTACCACTATGGATCTTTCAGCAATGGAGAGAAAGTCTCTGTTTATTAAAATAAATACATTGAATTGATGATAACAAATATTTAATTATTCCACCCGCCTGTAACATATTTGTGTTTAGATGGATTCTGATTGGCTGTCATTTTTTTCTCTCCAGTAGTTGTGTTATGGATATCAACTTGAGTTTGAACATTTAAAAAAAAAGGTAAATTCATGGTTACATTTATAGCCACGTATTTGTTTTTGTTTTGAGAAAGATAAAGGCGCAGAGAGAGAGAGGTATAATTAATATTCCAAACATATTGTTATGTTTATAATTGATAGTATACTGTCCAATTGTGTTTACATGCAAATTGAGACGAGAGAGACAGCTGGACAGATATGCGTGAGAACAAGATAATCTCTGTGGGAGCCGGCCAGTGCCCAAACACTCACACACACACACACACACACACACACACACACACACACACACACACACACACACACACACACACACACACACACACACACACACACACACACACACACACACACACACACACACACACACACACACACACACACACACACACACACACACACACACACACACACACACACACACACACACACACACACACACACACACACACACACACTCCACTGTACCACAGGTGTTCTCCATTTAGAAAACATCACTTCAAAGTACTTTAACAAAGACCAGAGAGAGGGGGGGGGGCAATGCTATGCTTTTGAACTACTGGCGCTAACAGTAAAGCTACTGTTAGCGCCCCCTACAGGACACACCGTTAGTTACAACTGCAACACAATACTGTTGGACAGACACAAATCTAAATGTCCCTTGAGGATACTGGACGTCAAAGATTTTTCACAGAGAGAGAGGTTTTGAAGAGTGTATTGGTTTGCATGTCCGAACAACTGGTGTGTGTGTGTGTGTGTGTGTGTGTGTGCGTGTGTGTACATGTGTATATGCTCAAAGCACAAATAAACATAGTAAGTTTGACTGAACTCTCTCTCTCTCTCACCCTCCTACATCTCCTTATGTCACACAGCTGCTTGGTTCTTTATGTTTATTGTTTCAAGTTGACAGACAAATATCCCAAACTAAATATGGAAAACATTACTGCCGTCTATCTGACTATATCATTGTAATTCTTCCCTCCTCTTGTTCCCTATTCTTTCCTTTATTTAGCCCTCTACTTTTTTTCCCATTCCTCTAACCTCCTTCCCTTCTCTTTCTTAACTCACCCTTCTCTCTTTACTCCTCCGTCCCTCTTCGTTTATTTTACAATGTAAGCCATATTAAATTGCCAACAACAAAAACAGTTTTAAAGTATCTTGGTTTTTTGGCTGTGGGAAGACATAATAGTGTGTTCAAACCAAACCAAAAGCACGTTTTTTTTGCATCACAGAGTCAACTCAAAGATACAAATTCACATCATTCGAAATTTCCACTGCAAAACCAATGTTAGCGTGACAAAAGAATAAAACGTTTCAAACGAAGCAAATCATATTTTTCAAATAAATGATTCCTGCCATGTTGTCTATTTTGCATCCTGTCTTTTCCATGTATTGTTGCAAGCCTGACAGTATATATTTGACAATACACCTATAACAATATATATTTGGATATTCAGACATTCAGCACTACAATATCTTCAAAAACCATTGAAGTATTTCCTTTGTGTATGGTCTCACTTGATAAAAGGGCCATATTGACATGTTATATTGGAGGTTAATGCAACTCCTATCATCATGTTTCCATTCATTCCCTCAGCATGCTCTCAGCTCCTACCATGAGGTGTCTGTTGGCCGACAGCAGTCCTGACCCGTATCCGCTGTTCAGAGCTCCCATGGCGCCGTTGTGCGTGTGTGCGGCGCTGATGAGGTTGTGCATTTCTCCGTGGCCACTCGGCATGCCCGTCGACGGCCCCACCGCGTGACTCCGCAGGACGTGGATGGCATCGTCCAAACGCTCCAGGCGGTCCTCGATACGACTTTGCTTCAGAGTGAAAGAACACAGAAAAAAGTAAGAGATTTACTCTCACACTTCCTTTCTTATCTTCGTCCCTATACTTTGAATAAACATCCAACTATCCCCACAGTTCTGGGCAAGTCATCATGATCTCTAGAAGATTTACTAGAAGCTTTACAGAGATGATGCTTTACCTGTTTTAATAACCAAAGTCAGACAAAATGCATAAGGATAATAGTTACGCTACATCAGCTGAGCTCCAACTCACTAAAATATATTTACATGGATTTTCTTAAGTACACTCTATAGTTCGTATTTAGTGAAAGACAAAAGTCGACCAACTGACCATTTGAGTGTCAAAATGGTGGGAACATTGAGTTATCATTCAATGTGTATAGATTTCCCTTGAATTGTGATGGAAAATACTGCAATGAGCTCATTCAGAGATACAGAAGTGTGTGTGATAACGTAGATAACGAATGTGACGATGAGGGAGTGTCTGTTGGGCGACAGATTTAGCCTCTAGGGCAGTGCTTCTCAAAGTGTGGTCCGCGGACCACGGGTGGTCCGTGAGCGCCCCCTAGTGGTACGTGAGTATATTGGTAACATTTTAAATAAATAAGTTAATTTAAGTTTTCCACACTCTCGCGGGAATATCTCCGCAAAGGAGCGAGGTTAAGTTTCACTTTTGATTGCATGATATAGCCCAGCGCAACACCTTCGTCACACATGTTGCCACCTGTTTTTACCATTTTCAGGCGATTTGTAATCGGTTCTAGAAAAACGATGTGTTTTTGGATATTTGTGGAGTTAGGTGGTCCGCGAGTGTTTTTTTATTGGTTTATTGGTCCTTGGTATGAAAAAGTTTGAGAAACACTGCTCTAGGGAGATCATGTATTTATTTATTGTGTGTATGTCATACCAGGGAGTGTAGTGGGGCAGCCTCGTAGTTTGGCGATGATGCTCCCTGTCCGCCATTCCTCGACCATACAGCTGAACTGACAGCTAGGAGAGAGGAGACAAGGAGACATGATCAGAAGAGGAAGTAAAAGCAAAAATGCATGACAGAATGCAAACATTTTAGATATCAGCAAAAGATGTTGGAGTTGGACACAAAAACTGATATCCCTTCATTTCTTCTGTGATGGACAGCTAAACGGTTCTTGGTAAGACCCGCCTCTCGCCCAAAGCATGCTGGGATAGGCTACATGGCTGCTGCTTGTGTAGAGAAAATGAACGGCTGTCTGCTTTTTTGGATTAACCTCTTATCCTTTTCATATCTGGCAAAAAGAAAGCACTCAATGCTGCACCAAACAAAACATCCTCTCACACGAGGAGCGCTTCATCCGAACCACTCGCGGAGCTCGGACATAATAAACTGAGAGATGAGGAAGAAAGGACAAAAACAAACCAATTCATATCTCCGAGCAGAAATGCTAATATCAGGCTTTTGTTTTTTGAAAGGGTACAAGTGGTTGATTAGCATGGGCCCTCTGCAGAATAAACAAGCTTTGTGTCTCTGTTCTTTCCTGCTTTTGTGTTTGCCGTCGCTCTGAAGGGTCGAATCTGAATCGACAGGTTTCATTAGCTGGTAGACAGAGGAGGCACAATGACTTGTGTACATTAACATTAATATGAGGTTCTGAGCAGGGTCCGGGCTCCAGATGGGACTCAAGCTTTAAAGAGTTTACCCATATCACTACAAACACTTTTCACCCATCTTAGTTGTATCTAGCCATATAGATAGTTTTCGTTTAATGTTTTGAATTAAACTCTGAAACTCTTGTGGTGAATGTAGCTTCGTTTTTGGTCACTTGAAAAACTAGAAAGCAACACTATTTGCAAAAAATATTCCAATTACTTATGGTAACTCCTCAGAATGCACTAAATAGTGTTTATCGGAACTTGGAAAATAGTATTAATGTTGTTCTAAGTAAAGCCCATTTCTATTGATGTGGGAACTCAACGTTGACTTTTGACCACCAAATTCAAAGAAGTTTCAAACCACAAGAAAAGCTATTAAACTCCATTGTATTGCTGTGGAAAAGAGATTTAAGAAACAGATATTTTTTTAACAAATAAAACCAAACTATCAGCATTGATGAAAGCAGCAACCAGAAAGTGGAACATTGCAATTCACCTGAAAGACAGTCCACAGTGACACATGTTTTAAGTCAGGTGTAAGGAAGTGTTCATGTCCAATGGGTTAAGAGAGAGGACCCCACCTCGATACATAGAGGAGGATTGGTTCTATGACGGCTAGATTCAATTTGAAATTTGAAAGTTAATTGCATATAATGTGCTTTCTCAATCGGATAATTTATTGCTGGGTTAGAACTCGCAGTAGAACTTGTTTTCATTCCTAAATGGTTGTATTTTTGTGCTCGTTTCGTGTTTCTCTATAGGATGAAGCCCAAATCATTAATGTAGATATTGAATTGATCAGGAAACAGACATCTTAAAATAAAACCAAAACATTCAGCACGGATAGAACGTGTACAAATCCAATACAGAAGGTTGAACAGTGCAATTTATATACACAACAATGTAATCAAAGTATTAACCGAAAGTAAAAAAAGACCATTGAGGGACATATTTATCCAGTCGGGTGACAGATTAGTTCATGTCCTCAAGTAGCTTTGCTCTTTTCTTGTGTCATGTTATCTTTACTCTTGTTTTCCTCTCCATTTGTCCACTTGTTTTTTTCCTATTCCTCCGTCATCATATCACAATTATTTGTTTTTCCACTACGTGTCTCGTATTTTCTTTCATCTTGCCTTTCAACATGTCGCCACTTTTGCCTGCCTACTTCCCTACTCTTCTTTCCCTTCGTTTCCTCTTCTTTCTTTATCCCTATCTTTCTAATTCTTCCGTCTCCTCTCCTCCTCTCCTCCTTCCTACCTTAGTTTCCCCTCCTTATTCCCCATCTCACCTCCTCTGTGCCCCTGCCACTGATCCCTCCTTTGTAACTCTGATCTCATCTCATTAGCTTGTGTTTCTCCCCCTTTTTTCTAATTGTCTTCCCATTTTGTCTCGCAGTCTATTCTCTCCCCTTTCCTCCATTCATATTACATGCTCATTTGCATATGCTAATTAATGAGTAATCACCTGGGTACATTCATGTGCAAATACAAATATATGTATTAAACGGCAGCGTAAATTATTCCAAGTCCAACCCTGTAAAACTCGTAGAATTAGCCTTGTATATCAATTTGCATGTAGTTTGCTCTAATAGGCTTCATTTCTAATTTGTAAAAAGTGGAGTAACTCTGACACAATGATAAACACCAATTATGGTTTCACAGGCAATATCCGAGGCAGCTATAATGACGAGGAGGAGGAGGAGGAGGAGGAGGAGGAGGAGGAGGAAGAGAGGAGGAGAGGAGGAGGAGGAAGAGAGGGGGGGGGCTGGTGTTCTGGGAGCCGGTAGGTTTGTGAACGATTTGTCGGAGTGGTGCTCGTAATTAAAGCTATCAGTCACCAGGCGCGGAAATATCAAACGGTGTGTGTCGCAGCGACAATTACAGACAAATTTGACACAACTATTATTAGGAAAAGTAATTTTTCACTTTAAGGAGCGGGGAGAGTTTACAACATCAGCCGCGAGGAGGACTAATATGTGGAAATAAGAGGAGAAGGGGGCGGGGGGGGGGTAGAGGACACACAGGGATTATGAATGTGTTTTTATGGTCCTGTTTTACGCCCAAGCGATTACACTTAAGAAGCAGCGATGCCTTTCATTAATTGCAAATAAATGAAGAGCTTTAGGTAAATGTGTTGTTTGTAGTCGGTTGATATGTTTTACTACCATTTCTTACACTTCTACTTCCCAGAGCTGTATTTAAGTCAATTGAATTAGGATCATATCAAGAATACACTCATTTGAACATGTTAAACTTTAGTTTCCAGTCTTTTGAAACAAGTTCAAGTCAAGTTTCAAGTCAATAGAAACACATCGTAAGTCTCAAGTCATTTAAAAACAACTTCTAGTGTCGGTTGCATTCACAAGTCAATTGAAACAAATGTAAGTCTTGTCGCTGGTCATTTCAAACCATTTCCATTAAAGTCTCAAGTCATTTCAAACAAGTGTCAGTCTTGTTGTAAGTCATTTGTGACGAGTTCAAGTCACTCGAAACAATGTCCATGGACGTTGAAAATCATCCTAAACAAGATCAACTCGTGTAAAAAGGCATTTGCAACAAGTTCAAGTCGTGTCTCGCGCAATTGGAAACAAGTCCACGTCTTTATGTCTTTATTAGGATCCCCATTAGCACTAGCATGAGCATTGGCTATTCTTCCTGGGGTCCTCACACACTCAAAACATACATAAACATACAACAAAATTAAAACAAAACAGCTCATCATTTCATGCTATTTACAGTGAAATGAAGTGAAACTAAAATGGTCATCCAATTATCGCCATCCTAAGGCCAAACAAAAGTAAATACAAATAAGTGTACATAATAATATATGCATACATAGCCACAGGCACAGTTCAAATGTACGTCAAGTGTAAAGTCATCAAACACGTTTAAGACTGTGAGGAGTGTGAGTGCGATGTGGTACCTGTGAGGGAGGGCGGGGAGCCGACTGGTGTGGAGGGATTGGACGAGTAGCTGTTGTTCGTGTGGTCCGGAGAGTAGATCTGAAAACATAACAACACGTTTCAAAAGAGTCCGCAACTCTGAACGGCAAATATTAAAAAGACAAAATGCAATAGTTTTAAAATGGAGAAACATTATAAAGCCATGTTGCATTTATGACGTACTGAACAGGTAGTTGACATGTGTATTTAGGCCTATGTTTACATGCGTGTTGGTGTGTTTCACTTACAGATGCGAGGGCTTTCCCTAAGGCGTCTCCTGTCTGAGAGCTGCTGGCGGCAGCGTTCGGCGCTCTGTTAGCTGCGACACACACACGGGAACAAAGAGACACAATCTTGTAAATAAGGATGTTATTTTGTAGAATTTGTAATTATTCTGTCAAATTCTGTCACACTCAAAAAGCAACACATATGTATTAAAACTGAAAGGTTTATGCTATTTGTACAGAAACATCCCAGTATGAAGTAATAGCCTCATGGCTGGAAATACACATGTAGATTAATGAAGGAAATGAAGAACTAGCGTAAATAGCTAAGCGGTTAGCTCATGGCTATATGCTGAGGTTAGTTCATTGAAACACTCCTCTTATGGTGGACACGTCTGAGCATTAGACATGTCAGTTGTAAAGCCTTTTTGACCTGTTGCCTTTTGAGAATATGTTCGTACAATACAGAGGTGTTTGACAGATGTATTAGTTGTATAACAAAACTGTTTACCATGGTTACAAGTGGGCATAAACACAACAAAATATGTGAAATCAACACGATTTTCTTTGCTGTGCTGATCTTGCAATAGACCATGACTACATTGAACCAAAACAGCATTTGTAACCTATATTCTTCTGTAGGGTTAGCCAATCATTTAAGATGGTGAAAACTGCACAGCACATCACCAGGACGTTAAACATCTGCTCAAAGACTGTTGGTCAACCCGGTGAGAGACTCTATGACTCATCAGAACAACCTAGTGAGGCTGTCCAACCACATCGTCTCCGACCCAAAGCATGTTCTGAACAGTGAATATGAACTGCTACCATCACATCGGAGATACAGGGTCCCGCCATTCAATAAAGTCAGACTGAAGCACTCCTTTGTGCATCAGTCAATCCTCTCAGTACACACAGAGCTGATCCCAGATCAGATGCACGCTGAAGGCTTTGAGCGTGTTTTCTCTCACTGATTGTGTTGTTATATTAAATGTTTGTTGTTTGTGTTTCATGTATTGTGTCTGGATACTTGTCTGTTGGTGTTGGACATGGAGCTGCTGTGACGCAAGTCACATTTCAGACTTGATCTGACAAATAAAGTATTATCGTATCGTAGGACGGAGCTGCCATCCATGGAGGACCTTTACTCCCAGCGGCTCAGGAAGAAAGCCCTCAGGATTATCAAAGACCCCCACCACCCCAGCCACACACTGTTCTGTCTGCTGCCGTCTGGCAGGCGCTACATCCGGACTAACACCAGCAGACTCAGGGACAGTTTCATCCCTCAGGCCATAAGACTATAAACCTGAACTCTGAAACAACATCCACAACATTAATCTGGCTGCAATTTAGAAATTATGTATCTAATATATCATCTTCCAATAACTATATAGACTTTTATTGCACTATTCCACTTTTTTTCTTTTCATATTTACTTGCACTATATTTGTCTGTTTATGTGTTTTATTGTGTTGCTCTGTTGGAGGAGCCTGTGACCTAAGATCTTCATCGTCATAACTACAATGTAGCTATGTTCGTTTGACCAATAAAAGCCTTGAACCGTGAAACATTTTTGAAACGAAATATCCTGGTTTCTTCTTCACAGGTCACATTGTTTTGTTGACAACAAATATATGTGTTTATATTGTGATATTTAGGATACTGATTCAATATGTTACCATGTAACTAGGGATTGTAGCATTTCAAAAGTAACCCAAACCTGCTCATATGTACTGTTTTAAGAATATTTATCATTTTGATGAATAAATTGGTCTTCTTTTTTACAAACACTGTGTTGTCGTTGTGTGCCGTTTCCTTTTTATTCATTTTTTTATCTAAACTGCAGGAAATCAAGTATTAGTGTCATTTCAGTCTGCATGGGGACGAAGGGTAAGTTGAGATGAATTCAAAAGACTTAAAAACACCTACTGTAATTCTACTATAAGCACCTGTTTGCAGACCGTGATCAGTCTCTAGAAGTTATACTTTGGCAGGGCAAAGTTGTACAATGTGATGATGTGCTGAGCCTTCCTAAATAATTACAGAACTATAACAGAGTTCAATAGGATCCGACACTCAACATCTACATGTGCTCGCCTGCTAACTGACTGATGTGATCGTGTGTGCAACTGTTGGACCTCGACACAATCTGTTTCACACACTTGAAGAGCACTGAGGCCAAAGAGGAAGGAAGTGACCTCACAGGACCAGATGAGCGCGCACACACACACACACACACACACACACACACACACACACACACACACACACACACACACACACACACACACACACACACACACTCTGAGGCAGAGAGACACATCTCTCCTGATAGCAGACCCCAGATGGAAAGTTTACGCTCGCACACACACGTTAGACACGTCCACGCCACCCACACACACACACACACACACACACACACACACACACACACACACACACACACACACACACACACACACACACACACACACACACACACACACACACACACACACACACACACACACACACACACACACACACACACACACACACACACACACACACACACACACACACACACACACACACACACACACACACACACACACACACAGCGAAAAACATCCTTTCATGGCAAATGAATCCATTACAGAAATTGGCAGGACCGGACTGCTGTTAGAGAGAAAAAGAGGGGGAGGAGGGGAGATACAGGGATGAAGATGGAGCGAGAGACAGGAAGCAGCATATGTTTTAGGGTTAAAGCTTCATGTCTCACTCACGCCATACCACTGGCCTAGTAAACCATTCAAGGGATTACTGACGCACACACACACACGCACACAAGCTTGTATCCGGACTCTACACATAATTTAGAACACATGCAGGAGAATATCTTTTTCATAAAGGAAAGCTTATCAGCAGGAGAGGAGAGCATCCCGAAGATGAAAGTGACTTTGCGAGTTATTTCTGTCCATGTCCATCACCAACCAGAAACATATATAACAATTTGAGAATCACATTATTATGAAATATGTTCTTCCGCTCTTTCTTTCTTGGCATAATCGAATACATGATTGCTTTGTAGGCCTATTTGTTCCACGCTTCAAAAGTACAGTTGCATCTGCCCTGCAGAACCTTTGCCCTGTGCCAAATCCATATCACATATTACTTGTACAGTATACACTGCATACTACTGTATGAATTAGATTTGATAACATACACTTCTGTATTAGTTTACAACACATCTATGTTCTTTAAACTGAGAATAAACATTTAGATAACCCATTTGTTTTTACTTTATTCACATACAGGTTCATTAGAATATCCATCTATTTCTAATGTGGGAGCATCAACAGCACCTGTTAGGATGCATCTGGTTTCTACTGGACTTAAATGGTCTGTAGCAGTGTTCAGTGCGGATTCATTTAATTTACAATACAAGCTACCGTACTTTTCGGACTATAAAGCGCACCTGCATATAAGCCCCAGCAGCTAAAGTGTCCTCTGTCTTGCTCTCGTTCTGTCTCTCGGTTCCACTTTTACTTTGGCGCGCTACCTGCCTCACTCTTTTCCCGCCGCTTAGAGGTGGCGGGCGCGGACCGGTCATAGAGCCCATAGTGTTCAAGGTGGTTAATTGTACCTGTAAAATCCATAGATTTAGGAGGTTCCCTAGTGGCCGTTAGCTGTACACAAAAAATGGGGGGAAAAGTCGCGGCTTATAGTCCGAAAAGTACGGTAATGGTCGCGTGGAAAATACAAAATATGAAATAATGAAGATGTCCACTGTCACTGTCGTTATCATTATTACTTGTGTGGTTAGTAACTCGTTCGAAAACAATGAATATTACCACACTTCCCTAAAACCCAAGGTAACTTGGGTTTAGAGACATTTGATCTACTATACCAAAAAACAAACAAGGAAACGCAATTAATCGATTATCAAAATAGTACATTTTCTGCCAATGCTCGAATACATGAACCTGCAGCTCTACACTGAAGCTTTGCCTCTGACTCCTGCTCCAAATCCTCTGCAGTATGCTCTTAATCTTTTTACCATAACATAGACCCACGCACATTCAGGCTGTGCCACCCAATGCTCATCACGAGAGTTGACTGACAATCTGACGCTTTGTTGATGGAAAATTATATTTCCAGTGCTAGAATCAATTGTATCTGACCGCAGCTGCTACTCTCTCCAAAGAGAACGTACCCACTTGTTTACTCGTGCAAATCGGCCGGATGCAGAGGATCGCCTGTAAACACTGCGCGGCGGCGTTTAAGCGTTCATGTGTGCACACACGTATCATGAGTTTACATTTAAACGACAGCATCAGGTTTTTTTCATTAGCTTCATGTTGTGTTTACACTCATCAGCTCCGACTCGTGTGTGTGTGTGTGTGTGTGTGTGTGTGTGTTTGTTCATTCTTTCTGGAATGTTGGAGATGTCTTCCAATGAAAACAAACTTTCAATCTGTTTCTTATTGCTGTTCCATTTGTTCTATGCGACTCGAAGCAAGGGGTCCATACGGCATGCTGTGTGTGTGTGTGTGTGTGTGTGTGTGTGTCAGAAAAGTTCCGTTTGAGCCAGAATGGGAAGTACAGTTTAAGCCTGACACTAAAGTTTGGTTGTTAAGTGGTTTCGATCAACCTGAGTCCAATCCCAGCGGGGACTCTATAACTGGTAACGTGGTGGTAAGTTAACACGTGGCCTCCTGACTAGAAAGGATCGTTAGTGTTGCGTTGAAAGTAGTGACTGTGAGAAGACATGCAGCAGAAGCTTGTGTTCGACTCAGACTTTAAGTCAGGAACTGCTCACATGTGCAGAACTTTTTCCTGGCGTGAAATAAGCGCGTTTCCACCAACTTGCTAAAAGCAACCCAAGTCAGTAAGATTCATCCTCTGGGAACCATGAACGATGGTGCAAACATTCACCATTAGTGTTATTATTATAATATATATGACATGTATGTAATGTGTGTTGTTTGCATTTTATCTACTTGTCTTTCTTCCTTTCTTCATAACTAATACTGTTGATGTATTGTGATTTTAAAAAGGTGTCAGTTATCATCTGGACAACAGCTGGACATTAGCAAAGTTGGCTAAAGCTGCCCCAATTACTGTTTTTTGTGACAGTTGATCAATGGGGACTGTCCACGACACTATAAACAAATAACCTAAACTAATCTAAATATGTTGAGGTATCAGGTCTGTTAGAGTAGCGGGCTAAACCATGGGATGACTGTTAATGATACAGTATTCATTTCAAGACGTGAAAACCAACAGGTGTCTTACCCATGATGCTTTCTGTGCCGTTGGTGGAAGCGGTGCACGAGGCGGTGCTGTAGTGATTCCCCCCGCCCCCCCCTCCTCCTTCCCCTCCCCCTCGGTGGAAGCTGGACATCGGAGGAAGGCTGGAGTTGATATCTGCAGACGAGTGCGACGGGTAACTCTGCAGGAAGAAAAACAGAACAAAATTGAGCTTTTAAAAAAAAAATATATATATATATATTGCAAAACAGCACAGAATACATGAAAAGATAATAAACAGTGCATTTGTACATGTCATTTAGCATGTAACATGACTACAGATAGATTCACCGGACGTGTGTTGCTTGTACATGTATTCATTTGAATATTAACATTTGAACTTATTCATAAAAAGGGGATCAAATACAGTGAATATGTCTCCTAGAAAAAACCCTTTTATATCACACTGGCTATGATCATCGATTTAATTTGTTTAATTATTATGTTTTAGGCATACATTTGATCCCCAAAAGCCTTTGTAATAAGCTAGCTTTCCTTGAAGCAGGACAATTTACTCAACACACGTAATGTCTTAAAAACAACAAAGGATAATTACAAAGTGTATGTCCATTATCTGTGTTTCATCTTTGGACAGACTTCCTGAAAGTCAAGCATCACCTGTGTCACGCCCTGTACAGACTCCCTGTGATTGACAGCTCTGCTCACCAATCTGTCGTGAGGGTGAATCCCGCAGTAAGAGGAGCTCTGGGAGGGGCCGTGGGCTGAGTTCCCGCCCCCCAGCATGCTGCCATGGTAACCCTGCTGGGGCATACTGCCACCGCTGCTGCTCCAGGGGTCGCCGCTGTGGTGACCGTCTGACAGAGAGACAGAGAGGGAGAGAGACAGAGAGGGAGAGAGAGAGAGAGAGAGAGAGAGAGAGAGAGAGAGAGAGAGAGAGAGAGAGAGAGAGAGAGAGAGAGAGAGAGAGAGAGATGTCATGTTTGTATTTTGTTTGCTTTGTGCAGCCCTTTGATCTTGTGATTTGGGGCTGTAATACATTTGGATTTGATTTTGATGTCATGCTGCATTCTGGTCTGAGATCAGTCTTTGAGAAGGTGAAGTCATACTGAGGTTTCTATCTGCTGTCAAACCACTCTGTGCCTCAGTCTGTGCGACAACATGCAGTTTGGTGACCTGACCCACTTTATGCCGTAACCTGGTTTCAAAAAACATGATTTTAGGAACCATCTCTGTTTTACTTATTCAGGTTAGATAATAACTTGATTACCACTAAATTGTATCACTTCCTTTAAAAACACATTTGATGGTTTGCGACATGAAACCCATCCGTGAGAAAACTGACAGTCTCAAATAAGTCTGAGAACTTACTGTTTGTGGTCAAAGACTGAAAACACTCGCCTGCTGTCAAATGTATGTCATGAATACATATTATATTCACTTCTATTAAAACTTGTTTTATCCTGGACTACGGTCGCAGAACATAAGTTAAGTGAGTAAGTTAAGGAACTTATACTAAAATTAATCCTTGGTGAAAACCTGAATTCCATGAAATAATGCTTTATGGTCCCTCAATCCGACTCTGTTCGGTTGGCAATCCCTCACATGTTTCCGGGTGTGTGTTAAACTCTCTTGTTTTGTTAGTCCATATATTTAGCAATGTTTGCAGCAAGAAGAAGTTTAACAATTAATTGTTTATCAAAATAGTGGATTAGTTGTCTGTCTATCCACTAAACTAACACGTTTACAACTAATCATTGCAGCTTTAGTTCAAAGAGTCTCAACGTTTGCAAGCCACATGTTTTTACTGCCCTGTTCAAAAGATGAATACAATATATTGGTATTTTGTAAATAACAAATCAAATGTCTGACTGAAAGCTTTTGAAGATTGTGGTAAAAGAAAGAATTTCACAGCGTCTGTGATCCAGTGTTCACAATGAACACAGAAATCCACTGCAGGAAGTTTTTTAGGAAGGACAAATATGTGTGTGTGTTGGTATGTTTGTTTTTAATCACTTGTGAGGACCACGTTTTGAGAAACAACCTGTTCTGTGGGGACATGTTGGGAGAGAATGGCCTCCTGGTGGTCATGCTGTGCAAGTTTCGGCAAGTATCCTCTTAAAAATAGTAAAAATGGAAGTGTGGTATTGGTGTGTGTGTGTGTGTGTGTGTGTGTGTGTGTGTGTGTGTGTGTGTGTGTGTGTGTGTGTGTGTGTGTGTGTGTGTGTGAGTAAGTACCTGGCATGAAGAATGAGCTTGAGAAGCCAGCGCTGGGAGGTTTGGAGGAGGGATAACCCGGTGAGTCTCTGTTGTAGTCTGCTGTACTGGCAGACGGAGCGTACACCTGCAACACAAACACACACACACACACACACAACGTCATTCAGGAATCCTCACTCTGATCAAAATACAACATGTTTTCATCACAAGTCTCGCAGCCAAACACAAGGTGAGGCTCAGCAGGAGACGGCTTCACACACAAGCCTTTTCCGGCAGGAATAAACAAATGATCGACACTTCACTCTTTAACTCATGGTCTTTGTTTTTATTTTCAAACTGGAATAAAAACAGCAGCTGCTCTGGGAACTCAGGAGTAACACGATCTGTATGATGTACAGTGTGTATTTGCTTTGGTAACAATTAACTTGTTAGGTATACCTAAAAATAAATAAAAGCTTATTAATTATTTTATTCTTAAACAATTATTAACAATGAACTTAACTCATTCTATGATGCATACTGTACACATAAGATATTTAAAAAAAATAAAACAAGATTTATGTACATTTTATCATATATTTTTAACAAGTACATATTTGCTTTTTTTTCAAATCATTTTTTCTAATCATTTTGTAGGTTTTTCAACAGTTTGAAACAATGTTATTATATAACATTAGTTATTTTACATGTTGATCAATGATTTTGTATTTACTATTTGATTAAAGACTATGATCTGATACCTCCAAAACGAGTTGAGTTTATATTGTGTATACTGTACAGTATATGTATAGCAAATGTGTGTGTGTGTGTGTGTGTGTGTGTGTGTGTGTGTGTGTGTGTGTACAGCTGCAACAAGACTTAAATAATATCTAAACTAAACTTGGATAATCCTAATTTTTAAAGCACCAAATGACTTGATAACGGGTTGTTTTAATTCATCTTTTTTTTTTTAAAGTTAACTAAATACAACAACTAAAAATGCACACCATAAAAAATACAACATGGCAACCACATCAATTGCATCTACAATGTGGATGCTGTGACCAAAACATTTGTCCTAACATAAACCCAAGCCACACCACATATGCTTCCAGCCTTCTTTCATTCAGACGAGGGTGATTCAGTGATTCTGTGTTCTCCTCTCAGAGGGGCCGCAGTCATGCAGCACACATGCAGTAAAACGTGAGGCTGCAGCCTGTCCTCCCTCCAAACAGGTGACGTTCTCCCTCACACAATGCCTGTGTTTGGTCATGCCTTCGACTGGGGGTCCCCACAGCACGCCTCTGTGTGCGTGCGTGTGTGTGTGTGTGCATAGCGTGCGAACACTCAGCCATGACGCTAGCTTTGCGCCGCATGACGCAAACCCTGGAACAGCTGTTGAAAGCGCTCTCCTCTCCCTCAGTCTCCCCCACTGACTCACATCAAAATGAAAGCGCCGCTCCACAGCTACACCTAATCTGCCTCAAACCCCCCGAAAAGACACAGGTTGCTTTGTTAACTTAACAGTATTTGCATATGGATGGAACACAGATGTTGTAAAAGAGAATCTGATGGTAGAACACAGAGAGAAGAAATATTAGAAAAAGATGAAGAAAGAAAACAACACTTGGGGGCATTTAAAAAAACATCTCACTTCCCACACTCCCTGAGAGAAATTATTAAAAACAGAAAACAGCCTCAAACTGTTTCTGTCAAACATAAAACCTCCTGACTTTTTCTCAGATCACTAATAGCTTGTTTATCGGCTTTAACTTCTGAGGGGAAACATCTGATTTATTTTTCTGTAACTGTCCTTTTTATTTAATGGTAAAAGATGATCAGGGAACCGTGAGACCATACAGAAAAACTAAAGAGACTTGCAACTTCTTAAACTAAAAACAGTCAGTCATAGCCAGATGTGGAAACATGGAGAGATATAGTTAATATTAGTTAATCAACTTTAACACAGTTATAAAAAGGTGATACTGACATATATGTATATGGTTGATATATTCAACTTAAACTCAACTTCATGTTTTAAATGTCTTCCCGCCATATATCTTGAGTATTGTTCCAGCCATCTCAATGCCTTAAAAGCTTCTTATTCTATTCGTAATTACACCCATCTCCCAATAAGGTGTGTTCAGGTTCAGATGCTTTATCCGCAGTTAAATGCAAGACTGTAGAATTAAAGAGAACTTGATGCTCAATCTACCCAACAGAGAGATGGCTAAAAGTGTAACGTTATAAAGTTAATTAATTGACGTAATGAAGTTAGATCCCTCCATGTGTTTGCAGTGTTTTGTTGCA
This sequence comes from Pseudochaenichthys georgianus, assembly GCF_902827115.2. Lineage (NCBI taxonomy): Eukaryota > Metazoa > Chordata > Actinopteri > Perciformes > Channichthyidae > Pseudochaenichthys > Pseudochaenichthys georgianus. The sequence continues at coordinate 2,344,421 of NC_047514.1, read as the reverse complement.
CACACAGTTCCGTTGTGTTTCAGAGCCAAGTTGTTTACTTCCTGAAAAATACTGCTCGAGGAAAGACGCAGACGCAGAGACAACTACCACAACAATCAGGACTTCTGAGGGGAGAGACACACTGGGAACTGTGGGAATATAAGACTGAGGTCAGGAAATACACAGGCAAACACACACACACGCTCACACAAACATACACACACGCTCACGCAAACACACACACACGCTCACGCAAACACACACACACGCTCACACAAACATACACACACGCTCACGCAAACACACACACACACGCTCACGCAAACACACACACACGCTCACACAAACATACACACACGCTCACGCAAACTTGAAGACACACACGTTAAATACAAAAATAAAGTGCTATACGGAGCTAATGTTTTTGTGGATGCTGGCAATGCCCCACAATGCACCTTGCAGGAGTTATAAGGATACAAATGATGATTCAATCTCCACACACACACACACACACACACACACACACACACACACACACACACACACACACACACACACACACACACACACACACACACACACACACACACACACACACACACACACACACACACACACACACACACACACACACACACACACACACACACACACACACACACACACACAGGGGTCTGCAGATCAGGGTCTGCAGATGTCATTAGAGCTATAAGCTAATGTCAAACTTCCTCCTCCTCCTCCTCCACTTCCCCTCTGGGAAATGAGTTTGTGTTCTGATGATAAAACCACATTTATTGACCCAGAGCACACACACACACACACACACACACACACACACACACACACACACACACACACACACACACACACACACACACACACACACACACACACACACACACACACACACACACACACACACACACACACACACACACACACACACACACACACACACACACACACACACACACACACACACACACACACACACACACACACACACACACACACTCTTGCGTTGAAAGCATTTTGATTTATATCTGTTGTGCACACATATCTTCCCATTGAATGCATTTTAAACTGGTGACGAAAGGCTGTGATTTGTGTGAGAGAGTGTGTGTGTGTCCGTGAGTGTGTGTATTAATGTGAGTGTGTGTGTGTGTGCGTGTTACAGACAGACAGGAACAGGTGCAGAGTGTGTTCAAGTCCGAGGAATGTAGAGAGACACAATAACAACTTCACTTCCTGCAGTATGTAACACACACACACACACACACACACACACACACACACACACACACACACACACACACACACACACACACACACACACACACACACACACACACACACACACACACACACACACACACACACACACACACACACACACACACACACACACACACACACACACACACACACACACACACACACACACACACACACACACACACACACACACACACACACACACACACACACAGTTTCAGTATTCCCACTGTTTCCAGGCGGACCTTCAGAGTCACCCTTGACAGTGTTGTCATTGGCAACTAAAGAAACCGTACACCACAAGAAAATAATGAGAACTTTGAGAAGTAAAATGTCCGATCGATAACCTTCGTGCTAGGATTCCCCAAACATTTCTAAGAATTGCGAGGCCTGCTTATGTCAAAAAGTGACCGGACATAATCATTGCAGATTTGTTTTAATTAATTAGATTTCTACCTGGTTTTAAACAATTCAAACCAGGAGAGGAAATTAATCATAAAACAACCAGCCTACCCACATCTGTGTGCCACTGAAGAGTCATAATAGAAACCAATCAAAGCGCAACAACAGAAACGTCTAAAACCGCATTGAACCGGTTCTGTATGTAGTGATAGAAAAACTACAGAAACAAGTGAAATCGCTTCTGATAAGTGACAGATAATCTGGAAACAGCCAATATGTCCAGGATTCCATTACAGTATATTTATCCAAAGCTAAATCGCTATCAGTATATAGCCACTTGGTTGCCAGGTTTCAAACCAAATGTACCCCAAATGATGAGAAGATTGAAAAAAGAAAATGCTAAATGATTGCTTGTTCCCATCCGATACGTTGATGTTATTAATATTCATGAAGATACATAAGCAGCACGTAGCAGCATTCCTCCAGTTGGAAACACTTTATAAAGTTGCAGAAGAAGAGCGTGCAAAACAATCATTTCAAGAGACAACAAGAAACTCGGTCAAAAAAGTAGAAAACATGATGAAAAAATAACATTTGTGTTTGCTTGATAATCTGAGGAAGGAAACATCTGACCTTGGAGAGGAACGAGGAAGTAACGTTGGACGTTGAAGTCACTTACGTAATCATTTATTTACGAAACCTGTTTCCATCCATTCTTTTTTCCGCACTACGCTTCTATGATACCAAGTTTTCCACCACAGCAGAGCATAGCAACGTAATTGCGCCACCATTGGGACTTTGTTGCGTACAAACTATGATCAGAACCAGAACAATGACAGGTCGTCCTAATGGGATCCACGGAGCCTCGTCCCTGACAGAATCCAGTGGAAGTGGTTGTGTAACCTCCCGCTGCGTGGTGACGGATCGGAGAAACATCACAGTTTCCTTCAAAGAATCGCCCCCGGCAACAAGGCGAGAATATTAAGGCACATTCCTCTGAAAACTCATTCCTCATGGAGCTAACCAAACACATCGAAGCACAGGACGTTTTCTGAGCAACCAGCTGTGCAACTCTCTGACCCACAGGTACAACTTGAATTAGAGGAAGTTAGCGTACTGTACGGATACATCCCAACTCAATTAGCATATTCAAAGAGAGCGATAGTACATTGCCGTCAAACTGCTTATGTTGTATGATTGACAGTCACGAAAACAAAAGCAGCCACAAATAGAGAAACCTTCAAAAGCAACAAGCGAGGAAAGACACGCTAAAAGTGCTGAATCATGACCGCGGAGGTTTGAGAGTCAGCATTAAGAAAAGAAGAGAGAAAAGCAACAACACGCTTAATTGTCTCCGCAGTGTTTCAGTTATACCGTGTTGACAGCGATGAAGACGCTGCAGGGCCAGAGTGTTAGAAAGAGAACATGGGAACAAAGTGGAATGCTAAAAGTTGGATGTGGATAAGAAGAAAGAGGGGGAGGAGGAGGAGGAGGAGAAGGAGGCATTTTGTCTTCGTTCAGTGTGTGATGCTTCTGCTCCGTGTTATCGTCTCCAAATGTGGAGAGCATCTGTTCGACCTCCGTGTTTCTCCTCCTGCTCTTCCTCCTATCCTTCCTCTGCCCTTTTGACCTCACTAAACTTCCTCAAGATGTGTGCATATTTTACATCTTAATACCAAAACATAACGCAGTGTGACTTTGATGCAAAAGAGCGGACCAATGGGATTACGCCGCACGACCGAAACAAATGTACACACAAAATATCTGATATGATAGCACGGGAAATTAGGAATATATTCAAAGACCGAGTGATTTTTGAAATACGAATACATATTTCTTTCTCTTTCTTTTTCAAAGCTTATAACACACACAACTTTACTGTATTTGTGATTTTGTTGTCAATTTGCAAGCTTGGATCAAAGTCTATCGCACATTTTCCCCAAAGTTAGTGAAAAATCGGAGTAAGGAATATTATTGCTTGTTTTGTTCCACTGCTGTTATGAGATTATTAGTTTAAGTAGTTGCATAGGACAGAAGCAGTAAGGCTTGCCAATTCTCCACTTCGAACGTTTTATAATATTGCAAAGGAAAAGGTGCAACAAGAAAACCTCATCGAAGAAAGTGTAAGTCAAACAGAACTAGGGGGGACACAAATAGAAACTTGTGTGGAAATAGCATTTTTGAGTTTCATAATCGGAGGGCGGTTACATCAGATCTGAGTTACGCATTAAGGGAAACGCAGTTATTCGCTTGAGTGGATGTTGGAGTCACACGCTTCATTCTTAGTCGCAAAATCTGTTTCTTATCGATACACCAATGCACCACATGTACATTCCAGTGGCGATATTTCTAGATTTTGAAATTGAACATGTACATGGAAACACAAACCGTGACTGTAACGTTTTGAGTTGCATCTGACGGATCCCATTCGGTTTTTCAGCCTCTGTTTTTGTCATTAATTGACTTCCATAAAAACACTTGCACAGACAGAACTATGGGGTGAAACATGGAAAAGAAACAGATCTGCCTTCGCTCCTTAAAGGACGTGTTCCTGACTTGTTTTCTCTTCTCTCTGCCTCCTGCTCACACACACACACACACACACACGCACACGCACACGCACACACACACACACACACACACACACACACACACACACACACACACACACACACACACACACACACACAGTTTACCACGCTTCATCCAAAGCAGATGTGCTGGAATGCGAACACTCAAAGGAGCAGTCACGAAACCTCTTGACACACACACACACACACACACACACACACACACACACACACACACACACACACACACACACACACACACACCACACACACGCACAGTCGGCTGCACCTGTGCCTGTCCAATTCCTCTCTCCTCCTCCCTCCTTTTTGTCCTCTACCTTTCTCATGTCCGACATGTTGCCGTTATTCACCTTCACACAAACAGTCCATCACCACGACCAGCTAAGAGGAGGATGAAACTCAACATATGCAAACATGTGGTTCCTCTGCTTTTTCTGTTATGACATAAAGCTCTATTGATGCTTCCACTGTATCCGTCCTGTCCTCCACCTCTCTCCACCTGTAGACGCACTTTTCATCTCCGCTCCCCACTCATGCCGCCGCGCTCAGAGCCGGGGGCAGATGTGGGAACGAGAATCAAACGGGCCGCAGACGGATCAAACATATTTCGGGGGTTTTTCTGTTTTTCAGATGTATTTTTATAGCGGAGATCTGAGCCGCGGCCTCGGAATCCTCTGAAGGTTAATTACGTTCCTGATTCAAAACACATGGAGTAAAAAAAACTGAGAGTGTGTGTGTGTGTGTGTGAGAAAGCGGAAGGAAATCCCACCCACCACCTCTGAGCCGAGCCCTTTATTCTACCAACCTGCAATTGCACTAATGTGAAGCAGATGTACACACACACAGTTTGGAGCATGGCCGCCTAATTGAATCCATACGATGCAGTGCGGAGAGACGGATGAAGAAGAAGGAGAAGAAGTCAATGGAGGGAAAGAAAATTATAATTTAAGACATTTAGAAATATCAGAAATTGTTAAAGATAGACACATTTATTTAAAATAATTAAGAAAGGAGGGAGAGAAAAAGTTAGTACAAAAAACAAGAGAAATTAAAAACTGGAAAATAATAAATTAAAAACAACAAATAAATTAATTAAAAACTTAATCAAGAAGTAAAAAACAGCATGACTGCAAATAAATTAGTTATTATAAAATAATTAAAAACAGGAATAATTAATACAAACACAGACAGACGAGGGGATAAGAAGTGTTAGAAAGTGATGATGGAAATGCAGATTTCATGTAAAGACAGCAAACACACACACACACACACACACACACACACACACACACACACACACACACACACACACACACACACACACACACACACACACACACACACACACACACACACACACACACACACACACACACACACACACACACACACACACACACACACACACACACACACACACACACACACACACACACACACACACACACACACACACACACACACACACCCACATTTGCAAAAACACCCGTGAGTAATTGAAAACATCCAGAGCCTTCACACAGTCACAGTGAGATTCATGGACCGAAACACATTCTTCAACTCACTTGTGACAGAACACACACACACAAAAACACACACACACACACTCGCACAGACACACACACACACACACACACCAAACTCCCTGTGGAGCTCAGGCTTCCTGTGGCTTGATTAGAGCCCCCTATGTGAAGACAAGTGGACTCAGCGTGTGTGTGTGTGTGTGTGTGTGTGTGTGTGTGTGTGTGTGTGTGTGTGTGTGTTAGCATGGTGCACCTGTGACTGAAGGGGGGTCGAGTTACTCAGACAGAAAACACTGGGGGGCCGGACAAAGAGCGAGGGAGAGGTGTGTGACACATGTGAGCGGCTGTGAATGTTTCGCCATTAGAAGTGTGTGTGACCGAACAAATGAGTGTGTAAGTGAGAACAGGAAAAAGAGAAATTGGCCCCAGTGTGTGAGTGAACGAGAGTGTGTGTGTGTGTGTGTGGAATACTTCAAGGAGGAAAAAGTCCATTCATGACGCGCGCACACACACACACACACACACACACACACACACACACACACACACACACACATACTGTACACACACACACACACACACACACACACACACACACACACACACACACACACACACACACACACACACACACACACACACACACACACACACACACACACACACACACACACACACACACACACACACCTGTTTGTGATGCTCTTGCTCTCACTTATCAAATTAAGTTTACAATTATTTTAACGAATGATTCATTCATCCACTTTTTTTATTTCCACCTCTTCTCGTTCCTCCTCAACTCACCTCCTTCCTCCTCTCCTCCTTATCCACTCCTCTCTCTTGTTTCCTCCTTTCCTATCATGTATCCTCCTCCCGTTTCTTTCCCCATCTCCTCACCTGTCTTGTTTCCTCTTCTTTTGCTCTTTCCTTCTCTCCTGTCGTTTCCTTCTCTTTTCCTTTTTCACCTCCTACCTCCTATCCTGCTTTACTTGTCTCCTCTTCTGTTGTCTCCTCTGCTTTTTTCCATTTTTCCTCCAATGTGTCTTTCTTTCCTTTCCTATTATTTCCTTTTTTCTTCCTTTCTCTCCTCTCATTTCCTCTCTCCTTACCTCCTTCCTTGCCTGTAATTGTCTTCTACCCTCTCCTGATTAAGTTTCCCGTTTCCACCTTGCTTCCTCCTCTTCTCTCCTCTCCTGTTCCCTTCCCTCCTCTTCTCTCGGTCCCTACTCTCCTGTTTCCTTTCCTGTCCTCTCTCCGGCAGCAGACTGTGTATTCATTATTTAAAACGGCAATATAAATGAATACAAAATAGAATTGAAGAAAAACTGAAGGCAGAAAAAAGTGAAACTGCAAATTAAAGACGAATAAACAAATCAGGAAAACAAAGTAAAGTAAAGAAGCAGAAAAACCAGAGAAGAAGAAGCAGACGGAGCAGTTGAGTTAGTGTTTACTCTGCGGCCGCTAAATGAATTCAAGATGGCGTCTGGTCTCGCCAGGAGCCACAACATCAAAGAGTCAGACAGCCAGTGAAGGCAGCGCTCTCCCTCACTACTAATGACACGAGGAACTGTAAGGCCTTCATGTATCTCAGAGCAGAGTGTGTGTGAGTGTGTGTGAGTGTGTGTGTATATATTAAGCTAATCAGCTGGTGAGAATTGAACATGTTCTGTCCATTCTATTAGATGGCCAACTCAACATAAGATATGTAATACATACAATTAAATTAAGTTCCATTACATTAAATATAAAATTAAAATAATATAGAAAAATATGTAATAAAATCTACAAAGCACTTAACATGGTTTGGTTTAATAAAATATAATGTACTTGCTTTTCTGAGTTTGTATCTTCATGGTTCATTTCACATAATTGTACTAATTTGAGTTTTCTTTTCTTTCCCTTGAGCTCTCCATTAACCCCACTTTCATGTATTTCACTTGGGAATATGTATTGTTCTGAACATGATAATCTGGCGGAATTGTTTTTTGCATTCACTTCAATCCTTCAGCATGATTTACAGGAAGTAGTAGTTGATCAAAGCTGCATTAAAAAGTTGTAATTTCTGTACTGGCATTATAAAAACCTTTAGAACTGTGTCCATCTCATTCTTATCTGCCATTTTTCTGCCATGACCTCACACGTCAGAGAAGGTGGGGGCAAAAGCAAACACCAGGATCCAGGCTGTGAGTAAATGGCAACACTGGGCTTTCTGGCTTCTTATTTGAGCATTTTAAGAACCAACAGAAAGATATTTTCAAAGACTGTTTCGACTCATCTGAACCTAAAACAAGCAAGGAGCAAAAACACACACTTTGCTATGACCTGGTCAATTTAGAGAGAACAAGCAGGACTTCTACTTAGAATTCAAGTGTGTGGAGAGAAATGATATAACAGGGTGGCCCTGTGTGTGTGTGTGTGTGTGTGTGTGTGTGTGTGTGTGTGTGTGTGTGTGTGTGTGTGTGTGTGTGTGTGTGTTGCAGCCTTTTATATCTCCTTTCCCAGGAAATTGAGTAGGCTGTTCTCATCACACACGCACACGCGCGCGCGCGCACACACACACACACACACACACACACACACACACACACACACACACACACACACACACACACACACACACACACACGATACATTCAGTGATGGAGAAATATGGAGGCTCATAGTGGACATAATGTGGCTTCATAATATCCCCCCTGACACAGGAAATAGCCAGAGGTCTGGGACTGAGTTAGTGCATGTGTGTGTGTGTGTGTGTGTGTGTGTGTGTGTGTGTGTGTGTGTGTGTGTGTGTGTGTGTGTGTGTGTGTGTGTGTGTGTGTGTGTGTGTCTGTGAGGAGAAATACCCATCAGAGGAAATAATGAATCGCACTGCAGCTTTTCAGAGAACTGAGGGATCAATAACTTTAAGTCATTTCAATATTGTAAGTAAAATGTATTATAAATCAAAGAAAAAGTTGAATTTTTTCCTTACGATTCAAACTTAATTTTCTGACATTGTTGCTTTTATATATAATATACAAAATAAATAAAAATAATACATGTATCTGCCTCTAATGAATTTATAGAAAAAGCTATTATTATTCCAAATCTATTTTAAACGTTACATGTGTTCATGCAGATTCCCACCTCAATGTGTGTCAGTGTGTGTGTGTGTGTGTGTGTGTGTGTGTGTGTGTGTGTGTGTGTGTCTGTCTGCTTTCCCCATCTGTGCAAGTGAGTAACAAGGTGGTGTGTGTCGACACACGTGAGAACCGTCACAAGTGTGTGTTCACGTAGTGTGTGTGATACATGTGTGTGGGTGTGTAATTGTGATTGTGTGCAGGTTTTCAGGCCAGAGAACAAAAAAAAATCTCCACAGGTGACGGTTCTTTACGAGTCTCTTCCACACTCGTTTTATTAGCCTCCCATTTTCCTTTCAACCACCAGCACTTTTTTTTTTAAATGCTTCTTCTGGCAAAGTCACCATTCCACCATCCCCCTTCTCCTTTTCACCAATATCCTTTGATTTAATTACTGCCACATGCTGCCGACTGCCAGCGATTGTTAGCGAGAGAACTGCCCCAACAGAGTCACTCCTGACACGCCGAACAGGCAAATACGCGGGAAAACACACACAAAAACAACACAGTGAGGACTGGTTATGAGCAAGCACAAAAAAAGAAGCACAAAAAGCTCCTTACAACTTGATCAGGGATCATGAAAGGCCATGTCGCGGCCCTGGGAGTATTGACGAGATCGACAAGATCGACAAGATCTACTAGATACTGCTAATCCTATCACCACTACAAGCAACAGTTACAAGCTACAAAACAGCCACAAGCTACGCTACAAGCCACAAGCCACAAGCTACGCTAGCCGCAAGCTAGTCTGCACAAGCTACGCTACAAGCTACGCTGAAAGCTGTAAGTAAGCCACAGAACATCAAGAGAAAACATCATGCCTGGAGATAGACACAAAGGACGATGCCGTAAACGAGGGACCCCCTCAAGACCGGCATTGACAGTCATATTTGTGAACATTGTGGCTGAACCACATCTAACCAAGCCCTGTAACTGACTGCCTTGTGGACACGATAAGAAGAAGACAACTTGATCCTAATGTTCTTTATTTTAATTTACATCAACAACACAAATGACTTAGGAACAGAAGTTGTGGGTCAACTAAATTAGCAACCAATGCTAAATGCAGCAAAAACAACAATATCCAATATTTCGTTTTCTACTTCCTTCA